>NC_056736.1:526912083-527512083 GCF_019279795.1 Protopterus annectens
CTGGTATCCTGAAATTGATTGCTAACACCTGGTTATATTTAAGATGCAGATTCTGTTAATGGTTAAATTTTCAATCCTTATTCAAGTCTGTAATTCATAGGTTTTTACTAGGCTACCAGCCACAAGGGCCTTTTTAAGCCTAGCCATGCATACCAAATCTCTGACAAGTTCTGATACCCTTGATAAGTGTATGCAGGGGTTTGGGAGATGAAACATTTATAAGCAGGGGCCTGGGAGATTAACCATTTATAGCAGGGGTGTCCAACCTTTTGGCTTGCTGGGGCTGCATTGAGTAAACAGAAATTGTCTTGGGGCCACATATAAAATATATCAAAGTTAACACTTTCACTGTCACAGGCGACCAAAGTCGACCTCCTGGCTGTACTGCAGGTGCAATCGAACAATGAATAAATGTAATAAGTGCCTAATATTTGCTTTAAAATTCTAATTCTCATTCTAATTTTCTAACCTAACAGTTACTAACTTCTTAGTATTTTACAAATAAACAGATATTCACTACAGCACTAGCTCTCACTGGGAAAAACTACTCCAGCAGTCAGACTATGTAAAATGTCAACATTAGCAGTCCTACAATACTATAATCCACAAAAATAAGCCAACAAATTTGCAATAAAGTAAAGAATTCACATTACTGACTTAATGAAACAACTCTAAATAAGCTGCAAGAGGGTCTCACCCAAACAAATGACTGGTGCCAACAAAATGGCCTCAAGCTAAATGCCAAAAATGCATCATCATCCCCTTTGGGGAGAGTGATGTACCCACAAATTATCACATTAATAACAATGTTGTAAGCACGCAATCAGTCGTGAGGTGCTTGGACACCCAGGTTGATAGAAACCTGACTTTTGACCACCATGTTGTCTCCGTTGTAGGGGAAGCTTTTTACATGGCCCACCTCATTAGTAAGGGTATCTCATCCAGGGACAAGGTGGTCATAACATCCGTTTTTCTTCATTTGTAATTGCCATTACTGAGTCCAAAGCCCCTTTTGGCATGTGCCTCAGCAAATCACCCTGCCAAAAGAAAGACTACAACCATTTCTGACAAAAAAGGTCAAAGGACTAAGTTCACTTAGTTATCCAAACAGACTAAAAAGCTTCTTGCTTTCCTCTGTCTCTCACTGGTCCCTATAAATTTCATCACTGGTTTGCTTTCCAGGCTAAGAAAGATCCTGCCTTAAGAGACTTCCTCCACCTCAGAAATACTGGTTATACTTAAAAACACTCACTACAAAGACCACAGCCTTCACTGCAACATAAACAAGCCACTCTGTATGGACAGGTTCTTGATACAAAAACTTTAACTTCTGTAAAAAGCTCCTCTCATTATCAAACAATATAGTCCAGCAACACAACAACTGGATGGATAGCTACAAATGTACTCCTTGAGTAAGTAGCATAACCTTCATCAAATCGGATGGAAATTCCGCATACTAAACTTTCCTAGCTGGATGGCTAAGATCTAATATTGGTTACTCAAGTCTACTTGCCCAAGAAGAGGGGCCTATTTAACTAAGAATTCCAATTGCAAAAATATATTCAGTATACATATTAAATCTCTCTCTCTTTCACAGACTCACAAAAGGAGCCTCTACTTCTAAAATAGGCAACCTCAGTATTCACATGACACACACTCACTGAATGAAATTGTCTGGAAGTAAAAATATCTGAAAAAAAAAATCATACTAGAGATGGGACTCATCCATTCAAATTCCCACCACCAAAAGGACCATCAATAAATTAGCAAACAACTGCTCAGCAAAACGTAAATCAATAAAAATCCATAAACTCTCTAAGATCATACTACATACTGGAGTAAACATATAACTTCCCTCCAATCTAACGCCATTTGACATTCAGACATTTAAATTTGTGCAGACGTTATTCACAGACTGACAGTTTACTGAGCTGTCATATTAGCACTCTGTGCTTGCGTCCAAACCAGTGAAGCATACTTGTCAATTCCAGAAGATTTAAAGTAGCTTAATTAGAAGGTTATTTGCAAGGTTACATGGCAGTTTATGTTGAAAATAAGCAAAGATATTAAAAAGGCTCTGTTTCTCGTATTTATGCTGAAAAGTCTTCCAAGGTAAAATACAACCCTCTGATTTAGTATGGAACCATACCCCTCAACCTTAGAGCAAGAAATCTGGAGAAAGAAAAATAAAAGTGGGACATAGGCCCAAAAATAGTTATGCATCACAGACACCATTGAAACAACTGTAGCTGCAAACATTATACATCACTTAAAATATTTTTTCTATCCCATCATTGTCAGTTAAGCATTATATGGCTCATTCAATCCTGCCTTCTTTTGCAACAACGAAAACCATGCTTTGAAATGACAAATGCATTAAAAATAATAAATAAAACACATTGCATCCACATCCTGCAACTTCCTACCTGCAAACCACAGAGCTTTCACTGAAATTAGGGCTTCTTATTTCCTCAGAATGACAGCTCTCCCTAATTAAGTCTAATGGCATACAATCTACCAGGATCTGGACTACCTAAAATAAATTAAATTATGGCCTGCAAATTGCAAGTGCACTTTGTTTAATTAAAATACATTTCGAAGCCCACTTACTGTATTTTTTTCAGTAACATCCCAATATCCATTTCCAGGTCACTTTACAAAACATTGGCAGTGGTAGACCTGGCATCCTCCAGATCCCTACAGGACCACACTCATACTGCTAGCATTGTCCATTAAATGTAAATATCCATCCACTGCGAACGGCAAGAAGCTATGTCTTAAAAAACTCTACTTTTGGCGTGCCTAGTACCAAAGTACCAGGTTTTGAAACAAAGAAACATTCTCCACAGTTAATAATCATCTACTGTTGCAGCCCTCCCAACACACACACACTAAAACTCACAACATTTAAAAAATGACATTGTGCCCACCTGATATGCCAGTATTGATGACCCACCAAAGCTATACTTATTGTTGTCCAATCTGCCACTGGTTAGAACCCACCAATGACAAAACAGTACTGGGTGCTTTTTTGTGTGTCAGAAAAAACAATTCAACTTTATATGCTACAGTCCCACAAAGTCAATCCACTACTGACCCATTAACCCTAGGCTGTTGTCTCATTCTTACTCCCTGGAACTGCATTATCTTGGATGACTAATTTATTTCCTAAGCAAAAGACACAAATTAGAAGATGAAGTGAAAATCCATACAGTGGAGAGGTATGATTTCATGTTCAATACAACACTCTCTCTGTCAGGAAAGCCACAATTTAATGAAAGTGTACTTTTAATGTACGATATATTTGTGAGCTAACTTATCTGTGTTCAGTAGGTAGATTGATCATCATTAGCCTCTTTATGCATGTCTCTCTCTGTCGTGCACACATACACACACACTCTTCTTCTACTTTCACATACACAGACATTCTGCTTTTGTGCATGTATTCACTCATTCACTCACTCTGTACGTGCCTATTAATACAGGTAAGTGCTGTCCCTTTCAAAGGCAATGACAGCAAATCCATACATGAGTCCCTCTTCAGCGAGAACACACACACTGATTCTTTGGCACGAAATAATGGCGGGAACACATAGATCCTTCTTTGGCGCAAAAAAATCAAAAACTAGAATGGTGCTTTGGTGCATGCACACACCGACAGAGTTATAGGTCATGGGCGTGAAAAACACACACACAAAAAAAAAGTGTTTTGGGACATGCATATATCGATGTTGCAGTTAGAGGTTGGGGGCCGCATGGAAGAGCACTGAGGGCTGCATGTGGCCCGTGGGCCGCAGGTTGGACACGTCTGATTTATAGGTTGCCTGTGTCCATTAGAGACATAGGTGACAAACCAGGGATGAATTTCCTGTTCCCCATACAATTGTCCAAGTTGTACTTGAATTGGGTTAGGGGTGAACTCTGCTTCACTTGGATGGGGAGCCTGTTCCTCAGACAGGGTAGTCTCTGGGATACCTACAGTACCCCTCTCCAGAAGGTCCTTTTTATATCACAGGCAAGGTTTAAGTCTTTAGAATGGGTAATTCTGGTGCTGTTTGTTTTGTGGATATGCAGGAGGTCTATCAGAGTGGGCTCTGACAATGCCCTGTATGCCAGGCATAGATCTCCTCTCAAAAGCCTATAGGTGTAAGCTGTGATTAGTTCCAATTTTTCCATTTACAAACCAGCTTCTGGATTAAACATGTATTTCTTGAAAAAAAGAACTTTTTTTTTTTGAAAAAAGTACTTGTGTTCATGCTTTGGTTTCCTTATGCCTTGACTCCTGCAATTCCTTGTACTGCAGTCTCCCTGCTGGTGAACTATGCCCTGCCTAGTTAAAACATTGTCAATCTGGCCCTATCTTGTATTCTTACTTGAAAACATATTTGTCTAGACAAACACTTGGAGTTCTGTAACTTTATGTTTATATTGTTTTATATTGCCATAAATATTGATTATTTTATTTTATGTACATTTTTGTGACAACTGTTTCATGTTTCACTTATTTTTCTGCACTTTGAGATTTTGCAGAAGATACATTATAAATATTGATTAATTAGATAACTGGCTGAATCATTGTGTAATGACCAGTTGCTCTTTCCTTGAATTTTAGTCAGGCATGAAACTGCATAGCCACTTCAGGACTAGCCACTCAGCAGTGTAAACAGTGACTCTAGGTGATCTGATCACATTGACTAATGAGGTGACTCTCTGACCTCATTTAAAAATGGGAAATGAGGTTGATAATGATGACAACCCTGCATAGACAGAACCACTGGCAACCAAAAACATAAGCGTTTAAGGCTTCAGCCTTTTAATACCCACAGTGCCAAATGTAATCATATTACAGCAGCAAATGTCAGGCCCAGCAAGAATGACTAAATATTAAATAAACTTTCTTTCACATTATCTGTGCAAAGATAAATAATATCACTCTAAATTTATACGAAAAGGCAGCAAAAATGTCAGTTTTAAAATGCCGTAGAATTTCTGCCATCTTAAGTATATCATCCTTAAAATCAGTACAATGACTACAGCAATGCAATTAAAAGTTGTATCTGTACTTCTGGAGCTCTGTATCCCTTTAGTGAATCTGTTATACAAACATGAAAAGTAAGTTATTAAAAAGATTTTGCATTGTAGATACAAGAAATAAATGAAAATTTTAACTTAAAAGATATTGTGGCTGTGTGGCTAATTTAATGGCAGAAAAAAGTTAATCAGTGCAAAATATATCAAATTTAAAACTATTGGAACGTTTTATGTTTGCCTGTTTGCTTGTTTGCATTTTGAGATGCAGTTCTTCACATAAATGTTGCTTGATGAAATGAGCTGTGAACTCCAGCGTTCCCTGACATTTTAGTATGCTATGCATACTCCATGGTTGGATAACTGGAGAGTTAGTGTATTTAATTTAAGAAGTATGGTGGATGAAGCCCTAATTGGGAGATGTGAGGAGTATCCCCCTGCATTGGAGGGTAAGGGGTTTTCCTTTATAAATAATGTATATTTCTTGATTAAGAAATAAAAGGGAATGCTACATTAGGAAACCCCCAGCTGTAGAAAAACAGTTGTTAATCATTTAACAGATAAATCAATAGATCACATTCTAATTTTCGTAAATAGTGGCTGTTGTCTCTTAACATATTTCAGGCTGAATATATGTCCATATTTGTCAGTTTGCCACTTTCTGCTACACAATATAGAGCAAATGTAATATGTTTGATTATTTGGTTAGCACGGAGTTATTTTATCAAAGAATTGTCCGTAAATAAACAAGCTGTTATTGTCTGAGATTCAGTCACCACTCACTGGAGGATAGGGGAACAGGTTTATAGTTCTTCTACACAAAACTATAGAACAGTCACTTTCAGTTACTAAAAAGGTCTCTCAGAGTTTCCCTGGGTTAAAACTCATTGTAGATTCAACTAGATGAAACAAAGTAAGTTGCAACTCATCAAATCCCCTAACAAAATCATTTCTTCCTGTACTCCTTCACCGTATGTGTTGAACTTTACCCCCCCAGGCTTCCCCTATGTAAACATACTAGCTTCATCATAATAATAACTCATATAACTGGGAGAAAACTAATCATGGACTTCAGAAGAATTCACTGTAATCGCACAAATACAAACCGCATTGACAGTGAATTCAGGCTCATAGAGTTGAACTTGAGAAGTCTGAATCTTACCCACTTTACACCCAGCAAATAGTAGAATAACAGCTGAAAAAAACACAAGTAAGCACAGTCAGTGCCATAATGTGGCAAGGATATACTTTTTTACTTTGTTACTGAGTACAGTGCTTAGCTAGCTTTCCGTGATCATAGAGTGCTCATTAGGTAAGATGTGATCAAGTGGCACCCAGCAAATAGTAGAATAACAGCTGAAAAAAACACAAGTAAGCACAGTCAGTGCCATAATGTGTTAAGGATATACTTTTTTACTTTGTTACTGAGTACAGTTCTTAGCTAGCTTTCCATGATCATAGAGGGCTCATTAGGTAAGATGTGATCAAGTGGCCATTGGCTAATTCTCCTATCTTGGAGGGAGGGCTTGGATGCTATTATTTCATTGCAGCTCTTTGGGGGAGAACATGGAGCTTGCAATGCACATATGCCCCACATATGGGTCTAGTAGTCAGCACAGAGGATTCAGGCTATGAGGTGTTAATAAACTGTGTCTGACGGTACATGGTTCGATTCCTTCTTCTCCCATTTACCTAACTGTATGGCTCTCAGCAACTCCAAGGATGAGTCCGGAAAAGGTCCATGTGGATCAGTGCTCTACTTCATTTAAGAAATAAATACATAAATTCAAACAGCTAGAATAGCTAAGCCAGAGAAGCTGTGTTTCCATATTCATGCAGAGAAAAGTGTATGAGCATACGTTGCATGCATATTATGGCACAAATGTTGCTTGGGGATCACTAGGCTTTAAACTGAGTAGCAGGTTTAACTGTAATGGACTTTTTTCAGATATGATTGCAATGCAGAAAAATTAGCACCTAACAGAGTATAACAGAGAGAGAAATTCAAGTGTTAAGAAGTGCCCCGTGGTATAATGCAAAGATCTCTATTTTATCATATCCACAGATGACAGTTTTCAGCTGTATGCCTTAATACATTAACAGCAGTCCATGTGGTAAGGACATAGTTGTTACGTTGGAATATAACACAACTATGAGAGCTCAAATAATTACATCTAGCACCTCAACAAGCCATTTTCCAAGTGATGAACAAAAGCCTCAAAATACATGGTTATATGTGGTCATACAATGTGTTTATCACATAGACTTCAGTGACTTTATATAAGCGGAGACTACACGGCAGTAAAAAGAGATGCTACATGATTTTAAGAAATGTCCAGCATATGTCCTGCAAACCATTGTCTCAGCAAGAAGAATGTATTTCAGATTATCTTTTAATAGAAGAATATTTTGGGATTATAACCCAAAAAAAAGTTTTGTTTTTTGTCTTTAAAAGGCATTCCTCCCCCTTTCTGTCTCTGTACCTCCTCTAACTCAAGGTCATCCCATGTTCTTTAGTTCCTTGAGCTTGCTACACAGCATTATACCTTGTCAATGTCACATTTGCAGATTCCGGCCATACCTGTACAATGTTGATACAACTTCCACAAATATACAAGTCCGTCTAAGTCTATATGATTCTCCCTGTCTTTCAGTGTTAAAACATAATACAAAGGTCAGAGATGTAGTGAAAAACATTATGCTGTACTCGCTCCCCAGAGTAGTGAGAAAAGTTGTTTATCACGGTACATCACCATCTGTGACACACATACGCCACCATCAGGAAATGAAATGCATAATACCCCTCTCATGTATACATCAAGCATTGGTCTAAAGCTACAGAATATCAGTTTCATTATGAAAAAGTATCACAAATATACTGGAAATGTAACAAAATATACTGGAAATATGTGTTTAATCAAATGTGCACTCATAATTTTATTATTCCTTAAGACCTGTATACAGCTGTACTTACCTCTATGCAGCTGACCTTTTCCACCCTCATCATTTCCAAAAAAAAAAAAAAAAGACAAATCCAATCATTTGGTCAATTTGGTCTGGACCAGCTGGTTGTTAAATTTGCACTTGAAACTATAAAGAGCTCTGCATTGTTCTCCAATCTTAGTTATGCTCAATTACCAAGTATAAGACTTTCTTTGGGAGCTAATATTAGTCCACTAGGTGCCATTTTCTCCTTGTTTATAATAATATCAAATTAATCCTTAAGTGGTAGATCACTATTCTTGATTAATTTTCTGACCATACTAGTTAAATCTATTTTAAATTATTTTTAAGCTGCAAAGGGACCAGATAAACAGTCACAGCTACATTTTGCCTTTTAGTCACTGCCAACTATAAGAATCCATTTACTAAAGTAGCCTGGTTCCTTAGTCCAGTCATTCAACCTGGAAGATGACTTCAATAAGCTAAATCATAGAAGTAATGGCTGGTGTCCATAATTTGATGATACATTCCCTTTCCAATAACATTAAAATTAAAAACAGATTAGAGTCGAGAAGAAGAAGACAATCATTCCCTGGTGTAAAACCCACTGCCAGAAATTTTTCATTAAGAATGAAACCTGATCCAAATATTTCATCTATCATGGTTGTTTAATGGTGGAAATATGTCTGCATGGTCCAGAAATCTGACTTCCTTCAATCAGTCTCTCAACACCACCAACACATTGAGAAACATCATGAGAACTTCATGGTCAGTGTTTCAGGAGTAAAGACAATGCCAGCTAAAATACTGAACCTTTGGAACAGATCCCCTTGGTTGACCAGTGGAGGACTGTGAGAAGCCTTACCTAATTACAGTGTCTCATGGTCCACAAAATACCACACTAAACCCAAAATGAACCACTTCCAATGTATATGCAAAACTGAAATTAACTTAGAGCATGATGAATGGGCCAACCAGGCCCGGGCAAATTTCATTGATATTACTGAATCTATCTGCTTTGTACTTCCCATTTTTAGTGGGAGCAGTAGACCTGCAGATATCTGTGAAAGTGGGCCTTTTATCTTCAAGACTAATTCTTCAGTTACTCGGCTTAGCAAACCAAAAATTGAAAACATATATTAAATAAATTAAATCTATCTACCACAATGACCCACAGGAGAAAAGGGATACAATTACCTTAAAAGTACACAGAGCCTAAGATTAGTCCCTTTCAAATATTGTACAGACACAATAATTAATTCTCTTGAATGGCACCCCGCATGATTCTCCCAGGATGATTAAACATACTTGGTGAGACCACAAGGTCTCCATAGTCACTGGGTTAATATTCTGTCAATCTAGTTTCGGTCTGCTAGTTTTGACACACTTATTATTCTAATCTAGACAAGCATGAAGTATATGTAATAGGCCCTGAAACCAAGACTTGCTTCAGAGAATAAAAATGTAACTTGGGCAGTATTACCTTAGACTTGTTTTTCTCCATATAAGCTAAAGCATGCAAACATCACTGTTTAATCATAATATGACTCAGAAATGCAGAGGATAGCCCGCGGCTTTATTTAAAAAGTAGAGCAAGATTAAGGGAAGCTCAGGTCCGCCAAAATAGGTAAGTTACTAGCGTATGTGTTAGTACCCTTTTTGTCTGATATCTTCTAAAAGAAGCAGAGAGTCATACCCGTACATCTTGCTAAAGAGGAAATTGATAACCCATACTCTCAGTGAAGGCACAAGTCAGTCATAGCATTTGCATCATAAAATGGTTGCTTAAATAACCCAAAATCCTATGCACTACTGTAACACATTTCATAGGGTTAGCGATGCAATTCCAACTTGGTGGATGTGCAATAGATCATTAGCAACCAGAGCCAGTTTACGGTGCTGCAAGTTAATATAAAACCCTGATACAGCTACAGCCTTATATATAACCTGAGAGAATGCTTCAGTATAGAGAACAAATAAAGAGGGAAAAAGGGTAGCTTGCCCTTCTCCAGCCTCTCTTTGCAGACTATGGGACTGATAAATGCATCCCTTTGTTTTAATTTTCACCTGTAGCCCTTCATAAAGGATGCAACAATTTCAGCAAATCCTAGTAAACATACATGAGCAATTGATGTAGAAAGCACCAGATTGCTTTATCAAATATTTTACTATCTAACATGAACAGTAAGAACTGAAATTTGATTATTACTAATATAGATGTACTAACACCTGCATCCTTCTAGAACTGTCTTGAGTTTGTCCTGCACTAATAAATCGATATTAGCCTTAACAAGTGCTGTAGCAGATGTACTACCTAGACTGTCATTGCTGGAATAAATATTTGAGATCAGTTCATATCACCAGATCCAATTTTATCAAAATGTTGTACATTGTTTCAGAAAAAAATCAACTGAGTTATTCCTTAATAACCATTATAGTTAACTGGAATATCATGTCAAAAGAGCAAATAACCAATAAGAAAGGAGAGCAGCTGGGTTTACTCATATATCTTACTAACTATTCTTTTCTCAGTGGTTTACGACTTTGACATTAGCATATAAAAGAAGTGTTTGTGGATGCTGACCCTCTCTTACTTTGGAGAGTGTAGGTGACTGGCCTCCTTTCAACTTTTTTTCTATATGGAAATTAACTGTTTTCTGACATTCATGTGTTTTCTGACAAAGAGAGCATTAGTTCAATTCCTGTGTCAAAGAGATCATAGGATCATAGGAAGTTACTAGGCTATTGGCCCTGAGGCCAAGAGTTTAGCCCATGTTTAGACAAGTCAGCACCCAATGCCCCTGTCCAGCAGGGACACGGGTGGAACCCCAGGGGTGTATTTTCTATTTCCCATCCAGTTATCCAGGTTGCGCTTAAAAAGGGGTAAAGAGGTACTCCGCTTGATGTGAAGAGAGAGTCTATTCCACAGATGGGGGAGTCTCTGGGACACAAATCTGTCCCACCAACAAGTCCTATTGATGTCACAGACCAGGTTGAGGCCATATTTGTGGGTTACTTGAGTGAAGCTTGACTTGAGGATATACAGCAATCCCATCAAGGCGGGGTCTGAGATCACTTTGTATGCCAGACAGAGGTCACCTCTGAGGAGTCTGTATGAAACTGAGTAGTGGGATAGGGCCTTTAGCCTGTCTGTGTATGGTAGATGTTTGAGGCCCTGGCTATCAACCTTGATTTTGCAACAACATAATTATCCAACAATACTTGGTATGTAGAAAGCATGTCTTCTTCTTCAACAGAACATATTCTGAAAACAAAGCACAGTGTACTTGCCTACTGAACCAATTGACATCACAGAAGTGTTTCACTGCATCCTCTTATATTAATTCTATACTTGGTCTTATCCATCTCATCATTAGACTGAGCGTCAAATCTGAATTTGGCAAAATCCAGTTGTCGTGTACAGAAACCCCCAAACATACAAAGACAATGGACGCCTAATGTTTTCATACATAACTAGGAAGCTAGTGAATCTGTAAAAACAGACATAATAGAATCACAACAACTGTAATGAGTTACAAAACCAAAGTAAGAAATAAACATCCCCATGTGGAGGGCTTAACCTCCTACATTTCCTGTTTCACACACACACACACACACACACACACACACACACACACACACACACACATATATATATATATATATATATATATATATATATATATATATATATATATATATATATATATATATGGGTCTATATCAGTTCAATGAAACAGCACATAATCGAATCCAACAACCTCGAACTTCTAACCATGAAATCTAAAAGCATCGAATGCTCAGAATAGTGAATTTTTTTCCCTGGGAAAAAATTCACTGTTCCGAGAAACACACACAACACAAGCACACCAAAAAAACAGCAATCCACACACATACACTTAAAATCCTACATCTAACCCTACACTAAACTGTACATACAGTACTATCTATCCACTATCCTTAACCCAAACCCTAACCCTAAGGTCTGTCACTATCGCACACTCACCTTACCAGCGCCCTAACCCTAACTCACATACCCCACCCTAACCCTAAAGTCTATCACTATTGCACACTCCCCACACCCGTGCCCTAATCCTAACTTACATACCCCGCCCTAACCCTAACGTCCACACAATCGCACACTTACCTGAACCCAACCCGTAACTTTCCTCCACAGCGCTGAAAATAGCGAAGCCACAGAAACAACCAACCAAATTCTTTCCCTAGGAAAAAAATTTGGTTATCTGCAGTTTCACTATTTTCAGTGTTCGCTGTTTTCAGGTCGATATTAGACCATTTGAAGTATTAACAATTAGATGATCTAATATAGACCCTATATATATATATATATATATATATATATATATATATATATATATGGATTCACTATATAATCTCAAAATACTAAAATACTGAATTTTAGTATCTCGAGACTATAAAGCCGAAAATTCGAAAAACCGACAACCCACATCTGCAAAATTCAAAATCGCGATCATACACATACACACACCACCAGACAAACAAGCACAAACACACCTACCTAACTACACTACAGCAAACAAAACAACACACACAAACACAACATAACAAACAAACACACCTACCCTACCTATAAGCAGGGGGGCAAGCACCCCCTGCATCCCACACCCCCGCTACTTATATATACTAACTCCGAAGTCACACTAAACACACAAACACATAAAACCCACCACTACACACACACTCACACAAACTAAAATCCTGGTTTACCTTCATGTGTGCGTCTTGCACACGGGCGAGTAGCAGATGTTTGAAAGGACGTTTGCAAAATATGCAAACGTCGAATGCAAAAAGGTTCGAATGTGCAATGAGCAAATGCACAGTGATATTCGCTCATTGCAGATTCAGCATTTTGGGGTGGATTGCTCTAAAGTGGGGATCGGAAAATGGTTCCTTTCTCCACTGTAGTGCGATCTCGGAGTTACTATATTAAAGTAGGGGGGTGTGCAGGGGGGCTTGCCCCCCTACATTACACTTCATTACATGTCTTATTCGACATTTATGTTCGAAAAGCAGCAAATTTGCTTTTCGATTTGCTGATTTTCGAACATTGGAAACTGTTGCTGTTTTGGTTTTCGTGGTAACAATTTGCTCATATGAGCAATCGCACGAGTTTGTTTCTCGTATGTAAAGGTAAACCTAAAATCTCTACGCAATACTCTTACAAAAACACCACTTACCTGAATCCCCATATTATGCAGTTTTGCGTAACTGCACTTTTGGCTTTATAGTCTCGAGATACTAAAATTCGGTATTTTAGTACTTCAAGATTATAATCAAGTTTTAGTACAAACAGAAAGACTGACTTCAGGTGGTAGGTATGTCAATAAACTTGTTGTTGTATATATTTTAAAATGTTTTCCATATTTCTTTTGGACAGTACCCTGTAATTTTGTGGAAACCATTCCACTGAAAAATTGGCTTCAAACCACTGTTTAGGACAGTTTGGTTATCAAAACAAAAATAAATAAATACTGTTATTCCCTTTACCTAGGGCTCCCAGACGTTAACCGTCTACAGCTAGGGTAGCATTCTGTGGCCCAGTTATTTACAGGTAATGCTAATCATCTTCAATATATTTCAGTTCTGCATATGCACAGGTTACTTATTAGTTCATGAATCATCTTTTTGGTTCTAGTTTTAGTGTATTTCGTCCTGCATGATTTCAGTTTTCCTTTATCTATCCATCCTGATAAGCGCTTGTGTTCCTGATCTCTTGGTTTGTTGGGGTTCCCAGCATTTGCTTAGATACATCTTGTTGTCACTCCTTTTCCTGTTAAACTCAAAGGTTCATAGGTACATAGGCAGGTACTAGGCTATCTGCCCGAGGGCATGTATAAGCCTAGCCAGAGTGTGTCGGCTTTCGCCGCTCCATTGATTAATTAACTGAGCCTCTGTCAAGTAGAGCCAATGAAGTGATCCCAAGGGTATATTTTCTTTTACCCATCCACTCATCAAGGCTTCTCTTGAAGAGTGTTAGTGAGGCGCTCTGCCTAATGTAGTTAGGAATTTTGTTCCAAAGCATGGGGAGTCTCTGTGACAGGAATCTATCCCTCCAGCATGTTCTATTTATTGTTGTGGTGAGGTTTAGCTCACTAGAGCGCGTAGCTCGCAGTGACTTGGATTTCTTTAGGTGGAGCATGTCCATCAATTCTGAGCTGGACATGGCTTTGTAAGTCAGGCAGAGATCACCTCTGAGTAAGCGATATGTCACTGAGTACAGCCGGAGATTTTTCAGTCGGGCTGCATAGGACATATGTTTGAGGCCAATAATCCTCTTGGTGAGGTGCTTTTGTGGTCTTTCCAGCTGTTGGAAGTGTCTTGTGAGGTACATCCCAAATGGAGCATTATACTCTATGATGGGTCTGATGAGTGACGAGTAGAGGGGCACTATAACCTCTTTATTTCTAGATGCAAACCCCTTAGTAATTAGATGGACCACATAGAAGGATTTCCTAACTACTTTGGCAATATGATTATCAAAGGAGAGATTACTATCTACCTGGGTCCCCAGATCTCTTATTACCTCTTCTGTATTAAGGGGGCTGCCGACTATGTGGTAATTCGTGGGTGTTTTCTTTTTCCTAAATGGGATGACTATGCATTTTTTGGCATTTAGCTTGAGGCCATGACTTTGACACTAGGTGTCTGTCTCAGTAAGGCCTTTTTGAAGGATGTCAGTGTCAGCAGGAGAGTCAGTTATGGCTCCCAGTTTGCAGTCATCAGCAAACTTGGTTAGCCATAGTCCTCCTGTGTTTGCCTGTACTTCTGAGAAATATATGCCGAACAGTAGGGGTCCCAGAACCGAGCCTTGCGGGACACCACTTGTGACTGGTTTAGAGTTGGACCTGGAGCCCGCTATTCTTTCCGTGTGAGTTCTGCCTGTAAGCCAGTTGGTAACCCATCTTGTGACGTAGGGGTTTATGTTCAGGCTGGTGAGTTTTTCTATAATACCCGAGTGAGGAATGGTGTTGAACGTCTTGGCGAGATCAAGGCAGGCTGTGTGAACCACCTTTCCCTCATCTATGGCCTTGGTGACTGGCTCGAAGAAGTCAACCAGGTTTAGTAGGCATGATCTGCCCTTAACAAAGCCGAACTGGGTTGGGTCAAGTGCCTCTTGCAGCTTTGTCCCCTCTGGGTGACAGGATTTGCCAGACTGACTTGTTTCAGGAGGTCCCTAACGGCCTATAATTTTCTACTGTCTTCACTGTCATTTTTTCTCTCTCTCTCATTTATTAGTAAACTGGGTAGAGACATTATTTAATATCAGTGATGTTGTTTAGTTGTTTTCATTGTAACACTGCTTAGACTCAAGCAATTAATAAATCTGAATTTTAATTTATACTGTAGGTGTTTTCTTTCTTTGACCTATTCATTGATATTTTAGTTTTTTTTTTTTTAATTTCTCTAGATAATCCACTACAAACATAAAGACTGATATTAGGCAGAGAGAAGGTATACAATCTTGGTCTCTTGCTACTCTTTTTTAAATGCTTTCCACTTTTCTTTTGGCAGTGTGGCATAATTCGGGCGAAACTATTCTTACACCATAGAGTCACAGCACCTTTCACAACACTGTGGACTGCCTTCTTCAAAATGCATCCTTCAACTCTACCATCATGTATGTCTGACTTCTCCCCTGTATATGGTTTGACTCAGGTTCTGTCTATGAACAGTTTATGTATGCCATACAGTCTAGTTTCAGAAATTACCTTGCTCTGTTACTTTAGTCCTCTGAATCATGATTCATACCTGTAGTTCTCTCAATAAAAAAAAATGCTTCTTTCCATGCTGAATCCTAAGGTAAATATTTTAACTATATGCATTTTCTAACATTTCATATTTTAAATTATGCATCACTTAGAGGTGAGTCGCAATAATATTTCTAAAGTCTGTATTAAGTATTGTACATCTGTGATCTATTACTTCCTCTTGGAATTTGTATGAAATAAGGCCAAAAGGAAATCAGATGCAGCTACAGTAGCACACATGAACAGCAAAATTAGTATCACATGTGATAAACTCTTCTATTAGATGCAAACATTTGTTTACCAATAACCACTTCCCTACATTTGCAGTGGGCCAGAGTTTTGCATTTTCTACATCTGGGAACTGTTTCTGGCAACTGCCAGCAAACTTGCAATCCTGAAATCTAGTTCAGAAATATCATTTGCAGAAAGACCACACAGACAGATCACCACTCACTCCGTGATGCACATGGAATTGTGCATTACTGTTTCCCACTGTTCCAATGCCTAAAACCTCCAGTTTATAATGTAAGTGATTAATGTGAAAAGCATAACATATTACTTAGCCATAAAACTCTGTACTAGCAAATGGCACACATTCAGGAAATGTAGACTGCACTTCACATGGACATACAGATGTTCAAGATAATGTATCTGCCTAAAGTGACAAAACCCAAAAGTTTGGTTAATGATTGCATTTAAAATTGAAAGAAACCCAAGTATAATTACAGCAGATTATCTAAAAGTGGTCAGTTATAAGTTAAGAAAACATGGAAGGGGTTCCTAGGATGCAAAGAGGAAATTGCCATCAGTAAAAATACTCAACTTATAACTCCTGTGCACAAAAAGGCCATACCTGAAGTATTGTGCACAGCTCTAGTGTCCTCACTGCTGCAAGAATGTTGACAGAACAAAATACATAAAGAGGATGGCACCTTAAATATTATGGACTCTGCAACAAAATCTAAAGCTAAAAGAAACCCTGGAAACAAGGAAGTGCATGTGGATATAAGAGAAATAGGTAAATACATCAGGGGAATTAACAAAACCCAAAATAACAGTTTTTTTCAGAGGAGGAGATATTCAAGAATAAAGTGATAGAGGTGTAAGACAGTGGAAGGATATACAGTATGTATTTGGAAGTATTTATACCTACAAACAGCTGTAGATACATGGAACACTCTCATGAAGAAGTTGTGAGATCAAAAATGGTGTGAGAATTCAACAATGCACAGGTGGATGTAAAACAGCTGTAGCAGTATGTGGGAAGAAGTAAGGCATTGGCTAACAATTGGCTAGCTAACATGTAAATGCATTGCTGCATATTAATGAGGTAAGAAGATAAGCACACCAGAATAGGTGGTCCAAGCAGTCTTTATTTTCTAGAAGTTTCTGGCAACAAAAATAGATATTGTATCAGATGGATGAGTAGGAAACAAAATGGGTCTTACAAGCTGCATCTACTGCATCTTTTTACAGTAAACCATATAGCACAATCTCTTCTCAAGAATTCTATACTCTTTGCACCGTGCTAGATTCCCACATTACAGTCACTAAGCATTCAGGTATCACTGTGCCTATAGTAAGTTTAGAAATACAATTCCACTACTGTAACTACATTACCTCATGCAAAACATCAGTACATTGTTGCTAGACTGTAGGACACCATGATCTGGGTGTAAAGAACAGTACCAGGCACTTTAATTTTATCTGCAACCAGCAGCTCACATTGCTCTTCCTTTGCAAAATATATTGGTTGTATCTCATACTGTTGGAGGCATGTGCTACAAAGCCATGTCCTTATTCATATTAGTCCATGTGATACACAGCCTACGTTTTCATGTTCAGCTTGCTACACTCCTACTTCTGTACAGAACCATGTTTCAGATAAATCTCCTGCACTACCTCCAGATAACAATAAGAAGTTCCAGGAGTTAGAAGAGGTACATAAACACTGCATGGTCCTGCCTGTTTGTCTGTGGAGCTGGACAAAACCATCCCCACCTTCTTTTTTTTTTTTGTAGTTTGTCATCCCTAAGTTAGTATTTAGTACCACTGATGGTCTGTTTATTTATTTAATTATGTATTTATTTATTACTATTGGATGTTCATCATATTGATCACTGCTGCAGTAGCCTTAGCTATATGGGTTATATCCTATCAAGGATACAACAACTGGCCAGCTTCCAAAGTTTCAAGGCACCTTCAGCATGCCCAAACTATCTAGCAGCTCAAGCTGAGTGGACTAAAAGACAAGTTTGGGTACCAAGCCCTTCTGTGCTTTACGGCCGCTGAAGGGTGCACCCCTAGAAGGTTTTCAAGGATCAGCAGTCAGCTCTGGGCTGTTCCTTTGCTACGCAGATAAGTTCCATTTGGGAAAAAATGCCATTCAATTATTTTTGTTTATTAATAATACTATCCTGTTCAGAAAAGTTATTTTAAAGTTAGGAGTTTGTGTTTTAATAGACTATCATGAGACTGTATTGTACTTTGAATCAAGAGTACTTTTTTCCTGTCAGTTTAAAAGTTGTTTATAGTATTTAACAAATTATTTCTTTGAGAACTAGTCTGCCGTTTATGCCTAAAGTGATATCCAAGTTTACTTTAAGCCAAGCTATCTTTTCCCCCCATTTTCTTTACCGATCTTACAAATGAGGAAGAAAGGATACTCCATACCTTGGATGTTCATCTTTTGTTCTTTTCTTGTGAAGATAAGAAGAAGGGACAACTTGTGTCAATACAGAATATTTCCTAAGGGTTTTCTAAGGCTATTACCTTTTGTTATACTCTCCACAACAAACTGTTTCCAGGCAGGGTCAAGGCCCACTCTACCACAACCTTGGTTTCATTTATGGCTTTTGGAAAGGGTTGACTTCTAGAATTATTCTAGAAGCTGCAACTTGGTCCATTGTACATACTTTTGCAAAGCACTATAAGCATGATTCCTTTTCTAGGTCTAGATCAGGCTTTGCGAGGGCTGTTCTCCATGGACTTCTGGAATGTTCTCTTTCCACCTCGCAAATGTAGTAAGCTAGGGTAATCTACCCATATAGCTAAGGCTACTTCAGCAGTGATCATCAATATGATAAACGTAGTATAATTTTGTAAGTAAACTTATCAGAACAGTAGATGTTCGCATGATCACTGCTGCAGTAGCCACTCCCACCCTCCATCCCCTTGTTTTTTGGTGTGCTGTTTACACCAGGATGTGGTTATTTATTTTTTGTTCTTCCTAGCATTGTCCTTTCAGGGCTCAGCCTCCCTCTGTCTGTTGATAGGAAAGTTCAGATCCACTCACTTACCTAATGAAAATACAGTTGTGTAAGTAAACTTACCACAAATGTAGATGTTTGCATGATCACTGCTGCAGTAGCCTTAGCTATATGGGTTACAGCCTACCAAGAATATAACAGCCAGCCAGCTTCCAAAGCTTCAGTGCACACTCCATGCACCCGAACTGTTCGGCAGCTCTAGCTAAGCTGACTAAAAGACGTTTGGGCCCTGATCCCTTCAGTGCATAGAACTATTGACCTGAGAAGTTGATAGAATAAGAAAATGTTAACTAGCATGTTATTTTCTGAAGTAAAAAAGTCTATAACTTCAGTTTTTGTCATTTAAGTGTAGTCTACCACCATTTATCCCACAATTCCCATTTTTAGGACAGATTAGGATAGACAGAGCAAAATTTTGAGCCAAAATTAGAATGTCCCAGAAAATCAGGGACATTTCAGAGGTATGTTGCAGCTGAATCTATAGCCTTCCCAGTATTCGTCCTTATAAATATATCCATTCTCAAAACAAGGACCCTCAACTGTGGAAAATTTCCCATGTAATCCCATTTCATAAAGGGGGACCTTCCACAGAACTGACAAACTATCGGCCAATTGCTATTCTTTCACCTCTTTCTAATCTACTCGAAAGTGTATTCATCTCCAAGTCACGAAATTCTTACTAACAAATAACCTTCTCTCAAACACTCAGCATGGGTTTTGCCCATCACATAGTACCACTACAGCTCTCTTATCCTTCACTAATACCGTAAACCATTACAGGAATAACAACAGCTTTGTATCTGCTATCTTTCTAGACCTATCAAAAGTTTTTGATATGGTCTCCCATTCCAAACTAATAGATATACTAACTGAACTATCCTTCTCACCATCTGCCACAGCTTGGTTTCATAACTATTTATCTGGCCATCAACAATCTGTTCTATGGCAAGAGGATCTATCTCCATGCCTTCCTTTAGCCATTGGTGTCCCCCAAGGGTCTATCTTGGGCCATCTCCTTTTCTCCCTCTTTACTAATAATCGACACAGCTACTCCACATGGTTCTATAATACAGTATGCAGATGATTCAACACTTATCTGTGCTGCCACTTCTCTATCAGCCCTTCATTCTCAAACACAGGAATCTTTCGCTTCTGTTGAAACATGGTTATCCATTGCCCATCTAATCCTGAGCCCAAACAAAACTAAATTATTACTCTTCCAACCTAACAAGACCTCTATCTCATGTCCACCATTTAACATAATAGCCAAAGACAATACTGTCAATTCCCCAACAACCCATACTACTTTCTTGGAGTGGAAATAGACAATAACCTAAAATTTGACTTGCATGTCTCCTTAACTATAAAAAAGTCCATAAGAAACTTGGAAGTCTATATAGACACAAAAGTTCCTGACCACAATGGCCAAAATTCCATTAGCACAAACCCATCTGCTCTCCACTCTACTATATGCCTCTCCAATTTTAACTAATCTAAGGAAATCTAAGCTAGAAGCTTGTTATAATAAAACTGCTAAGTTTGCATCTGACTGCCCATATAGAACACATCATTGTACAGCTTTAAGGATACTAGACTGGTTTGAACTTCCCAACATTATTCTTTACAACCAACTCTTTCTAACTCACAAAATTGTAACACAACCCACCAGAACCCCTGCACTACAAAATCTCATCCTCCCTTACAGCTCCAGCAGACCACGTTGATCTAACAAGAAATTATTCACCATCTCCAAGACCAACAACACTGCAGGAGAATCTTTATTTTCCAGCTATATATCTTGTATATGAAACTCCCTTCATAAATCCATTCTCTCAGTCTCATCCACTAACCACATTAAGCCATCACTTAAAGCTTATCTAAAAAATAAGTGGCTATGTTCCTGTACTAACCCCTCATGAATGCTCTGATACATCACAGTATACCCCAACCATCTCCAACTTCTTCCTCTGTATTTAATCTTTTATTCCTATTGACCTGTCAACCTTATATCTTGACATAAGTCATACTTTACAAATAGTACTAGCTATTTTCAAAGCCTAGGTTTTGTTGTCAAGATGTAACAATTTTGTATTTTCTTATGTATACTACATTTTGTTTACTTTATACTTTATTGATTATTGTAATGTGTGCATTAAAATTTACTGTTACTCATGGAGCTTTTCTCTCCGGGCCTTCTCTGAAAAAGGACCTGTGTCCAGTCAGACTTTCCTGGTAAACAAATGTTAAATAAATATAAATAAATGTTGAATCCTCCCTACAGACAATTAGAATGTCATCAGGTCAATTGTAATTCTGTACATTTGCATATAATATTCGTGATGATGTGAGGTATTGCCAGCTATGGCAGGAGAAGTAGGGAAGTGGATATGCAACATATGCCAGCATTGCTAGCTGGAGTTTTGTAAAGAATTAAATGTGATCTGTATATCAAACTGATTTGTGCAGGTGCTTGCGTTGAAAATGTATTTGTAAGGCTGCTTGTGTGGGAGATGTAGCAACAGTGTGTCCTGCTGGACAGAAAAGAAATACACCTATATGTCAGACTGTATTGTAACTGTTGAAATGAATATATTGTAACAGAGGATACTGGAAGAGAAGAGATTAATCTCAGTCCATCTAACTTTGAAAAGAAGTCTGAAATTAAATTACCTGGTTTAGGCCATAAATATTGTATCTTACAGTTCTGATTGCAGCCAGAGACAAAATGTATGTGAAAACCAGGACTAGGAATCATACTGAATTGTCCTTAGGGGTGAACTAATTGCTACCCTGGAAGGGTGGAAGATTTTGAAACAGTTTTATAGCTTCCAGATGCTATAACATATCTTAGAAAAGCTCTATGTGAGTGTATTATGACAACAGCAGTAGATATATGGCGGTCAGTGGAGAGTTTTTGCATTATATGCTAAATACTGGTTCAGTTTCTAGTAATAGGGGGGTAGTGTGGGAACCAGAGTCAGATAACCAGATGTATGTGATGGCATTCTGTAATCCAGCACTGAAATGATGTTTTAATACTAGATGAGGCAGAAGTCTCAGGGCAGTCTGTTTTTGAAACCTGACAAAGAAGGAAGACCATTCACCCACTTCATCTTGCCTTGCTCCAGTAAGTGAACTATGGAACAGTAATTCTTTAGATCAGTCAGGAAAATATAATGAGATTAGTTAAGCATTGTTTTTTTTGTATCTGTGTGGATTTTTCCATCTGGGTTATTTTTATTTCCTGTGGCTGAAACTCTGGTGTTTATTGTAAATAGATATTTAGTATTTCATGTTCTTGTATTTTTTATTATTAAATGTATTTAAACTTTTCATTATGGCTGGTCTTTTAGAGAATATTGTAACCTTTGAGAGTACTTACATTCATTTGGTGACACTTTGGCAGCTCCTGAAAGCCTTGTTGCATTGGCCAAACACTACCATTTGTATTAGTATTAATTGTACTCAGTGTAATTGGGTACCCTTGTAAGAGCCTTAGAGTAGCTGGCTTTGGAGTGTTCTGGTGACAGTATCTACCGTACAGTCTGGGCAGAGGGGACATAGTTGGTAAATCTGTGCCAGCCTTTCCCAGGTGTGTGTGTGTCAGCTACTTGAAGCAGGGAAACAGACCACTGGTTTCACAGAGTGGGTCATGTTAGACTTGGCTTGGAACACTCAGCTGAGGACTCAACTCTACAGCTGTAGTCAGTGTGGAGTCTTATCTGGGGCCTGGTGAGAGAGAAGGAAACTCAGCCCCAGGACGGGAGTGTGTTCCCTGTGTACTCTTAAGGATAATTGTGCTTGATGCAGAGACCTGCATCTGAAAATACTGTGTATATCTATTTTTGTTCCAAGTGAATATCCCTCACCGGTGTCAGTGGTGAGGATTGAGGCTCCTTGATTACTGGTCCAGAGGAGGGGTGTCACAGCATTCACTCAAATTTCCCTGAATATATTGTATATAGCATTCACTCAAACTTCCCTGAATATTTTATATACAACATTCACTAAAATTTCTTTGTCAATGTTTGTAATTAGCTTGTACTCAAATTTCCTTTCTAGTTCCAATGTTTAATGCTAATCTGCATTTTCTGGCTTACTAAAAAAGTGTAATTACCCTCTGTATTCATGTATATGCTTTGCTTTGTGTGCCTGGATCATGACTGAAAAAAAGAAAGGGAAAGAAGATTTAAAAATACATCATCAAAGATTAAAAAGAAATGTAAGGATTAGCTTTAGATGTGTTTCAGCTAATGAAAACGGTGAAAATCTGATTCTGAGGATAAAGGAATAGTTGTACATAAACTCAGAAAAATATTCAATTGGTGATAGAATAAACAATAAAAAAAATTAAAAATTAAAATACTTCCCTTAAACTTAAAAAGAAAGAAAAGTAATAATTTCATAGTGTTTTTCAGCAAATGTGAATAGTGTGCTATATGTGATGTGGATATTATTCTGTTAGAGGATGTAAGATTCCTGACAAGTAAAGAAAAACTGCAAACAGAATAATTGTGGGGTGGAAATATATTATGGACTTTAGGAAGTGAATGTGTTCTGGAGTGGCTGTGTTGTATAAGGAAGGGAAGGTTAACTGCTGCAGATGTAAGGTGGAGAGAATATGTTTCTAGAATTATAGCATTATATGCACACACAAATATCAAGGAAAGAGAGAATCTGTTTGATCAAATATTAGATAATGTGGTGGTTAACATGAAAATTATTATTGCAGGGGACTTAATTGTAATTTAAGGGGAAAATGTAAAAAGAAAGGGAAATATGTTAAAAACACAAGAAATGATAAAATGTGGTAAGTTACCTTTGTGGAATAAAAGTAAACTGACTAACAGAAGAGGGGCATTTGGGTTTGAAATCTGAGGTTTGAGTGTAGAGATGGTGATATAGTAGGGACAGTTTTTTTCGGACCATTTAGCAGTATGGATGGAGGTGATGGAAGAAAGGGAGTATATTAAAATAGGAAAGGGAATAAAAATAATAAGTGAGAAATTATGGGATATATTTGGAGAGTGAAAAGCATTGTAGTTATGGAAGGATCAAATAACCATGAAGGATTTTTATAAAAAATAGTATGAATGGTGCATTGAATTTACAAAGTATACATTTTTTTCCAATGGCAGAAGGATGTAAGAAGGGAAGAGAAAGTTAAGTATGGAAAATTTTTTAAAATGTATTGGAGAATTTAGAGATGAATACAAGAGAGTATAATGATATGGAAATGGTTTTAAAACCTTCAGTGCAACTGAAGCTGAATGAGTATTCATGTTGTGTTACTATGAAATCCAATGTACATGCAGTATTCATAAGCTGCACAGGTATTCTGTAAGAAACATATACAGTTTAAGATACTTCATTCAGAAATTCAAGAGTGATCCTATTTACAATAAGGTGCATGGTGATGTGCATGCTGTGGTACAACACTCTCATTCATTTGTTTTTCAGAAACCTGATTTTTCACCCTCCTCTTCTGATTTATGGTTTGTGTCCATCACAGTGCCAAAAGCCCCATCCATCACCAGGTCTACCTTCTTCTCCTCTTCATCCCTTGGGTATGAAGTGGATCTTAAGGGTGTCTTGGGGGCAGTGCTGGCAACTGCTTCTGCTGTTGAGTGGCGTTATTATTACTTACTCTTATCTCTCTGCCCTCCACCCATGCAGCCATTGACAACATCTGAGGGTTACTTCCCTCTGTGGACCATGCTTCTACTTTAAAAAGAATCTTCAACAAATACCTTCTCCTGGGTAGGCATACTCCAACCCCCCCCCCCCCCCCCGCCAGCACTTCAGACTCTCAAGTAACTAATCAAACTTGGTTTGTCTGAGCTGTAATTATGGCTTTATTCCTGTCTGCCATGGCATTGGCTAGTTTTCTGAAACCAGCTTTGCACTATTCAGTGTTGCAGTGGAGCCTATCCTGACAAGTAACAGGCACAAGGCAGGTGACCTGAATGAAAGATATGATACATAAATAATACATGAATATAGCTCTGATAAGCTCTGTACCCGTAGTTACCCAATCACTTCTCAGATCTGGCCACTGTTCACTAGTATTTATCAATAGGGTCAAACCCAATTTGCCTACAAGCCTTATAGTCTTTATAGATTTTTAAGAGGAAATCTACTACACCTAGCTACTGACCTTATGCAATTTAAGAAACCCCTCCATCCCACTAAGGACCCAGTAGCAAACAACACTCAAAATGTCCTTGTCCTGAGAAATAAACTGAATATCTTACATTGTAGAAATGAACCTAAGAGGATAAACAAAGAGTTTGCCAACATTGTAAAGAAAAGACATTTTTATCTATGTAAGAAACCTTAGGAAATACTCAACACTGCACTGAATAGATGCATAGCAATAACACCTGCTTACCCATAAGGACAAAGTAAACATAATATCATGGTTTCTTCTCTGTCCCTTCCAAATTCCTCCCACATACCATCATATCTGCACTCAACCTACTGATCACCTCAGATCAGATCCTAAGAGCACAGTCCAAAGCCAAAGACAGTAGTTCTCTTGATTAAGACAGTATGTCTAGCTGCTTTATTGTCAGAATGATGCAGTCTCACCAGCACACTATTAAATCTGTTCAGCCTCAACCTTGAAATAGAGTTTGCACCAGAAGTGTGAAGGACAGTTGTGGTCACCCCCCCTCTATGAGGGTGGTCCCACCACTGATGCTGGCAGCTATAGGCAGCTAAGTCATAGCAGCCTTATTTGTAAAGTAATGGAGCATATCATTTCAGAACTCATAAACAAAAATGATAGCTTATAGTGTCTATAACTAAGATAGTCTGGGTTTGTAAAATGAATATCCTGCCTACTAAACCTGGTAATTTTTTTGGCAAATTAGTACACATCATTTACTTTGACTTGGCAAAGGACATCAGCACTATTCTACATTCTGGCATTATTGCCCAGTTATTCAAATTAAATTTATGCCCATGTAGCCCACTTGATAATGAACTGGATCATTGACAGAACTCATTCAATTCATATTTGGGACCTGCTGTCCTTTAAAAGGTTCATTAAATGATGCCTCCCAGAGTACAGTGTTAATATGGGTCTCCCAGTGAGCAGTGCTAGAGCTGCTTCTAATTGGTATTCACTTCTCTGAAGTTAAAACTGATGTTAAGGGTCTGTGGCTGACCATGTTTATAGATGATTGCAAACTTGGAGCTACGATCAACATTCCAGAGGACTTTCAGATCCTCCAGTAAAGCCTAACATGTACAAACCTATAGTGCCAGGACCATGGCCTAATGATAATGCTAAAAACTGTAACATTGTATCCTTTGGGAAACATGAACACCACCCAGGCAGATACCACAAAATGATACCCCTCATCAAACTCAACATGGTCATAAGGGACCTGGGCATTTTTATAATGCAGAAACTCTCCACTGACCACCATATATCTACTGCTGTTGGACAGTGTTATTGCCTAGCCTAGCTAATAATCAAAGGCATATTACCTTAAAGTATTGTGTCTTTTCTCTACGCTGTGCAGATTCTTAAAGGGTGACCTCTGCCTTGTCTAGAAATCCTCAGATAAACAAATCTGTATGACATCCTACACATTTGTGAAATCTATAACACCTGAACATCTGCTGAAAAGATCTAAACGTTCACAATAACATAAACAGAACCTGCTGGTGGGATAGATACCTCTCACAAGGAATTCCTCTCCTCTGACTTAACCTTAATATTAAACAAAGTAGCTCTCTAACCTTTTCAAACTCAGCCTAGATGTGTGAGGGGTAATCATAAATTCACTTCAGGAATAGCCCCTCTATCCCTCATGGAAAAGGGAGTAAGTAGTGGAATTTGTGTTGGCTAGCCAATCAACAGCCTAATAGTAAGAACCAATCCTAGAGATAATGCCAGTCCATAGCAGAGCACAAACATACACACAAATCCACACACACACTCACACTGTCTTCACACAGATTCATCATTTCATGTATTTACATGTCTTTGGAATGCGGGGGGGAAACTGATGACTCTATGGAAAAAAAAGCACAATCAGGGGAAAGACATGTAGGCTCCACAGTGAAGGTATCCTAGCCATCTAATGAATCAGAGAACCACGTACTGTGAGCAGCAATGCTAACTGCTGCACCCATATGCCACCCTATGTAGAACACATGCATTATGTTGTCTGTATTCCTATGCTCAGCAAATGCTGAGTTTAATGCGCTGTGCAGCTTTCTGTGCATAGATTCATGACAGTGAACTACAGGCTGTGCATTTCTAGCTAAGGTTTTCTAAAACTTCAGTTTATCAATGTATTGTGAAGTATTGCATCAGCTATGTGAGTATGTTTCAATAATTCCTATGAACTTGATAGCCTGTGTAAGGTAGAACATGCGCACATCATTACTGGAAACACTGAAGTGATCTAGCAATGATAAATTAAATGTTTTGGATTCATGTTAATGCCCCTATTTCATTGCATATATAACTGCATGCACCACATTGTGCCCTGTGTGCTCTCTGTTAGTTGTGCAGATGATGACGGTTGTGTCATAGGTAACCAGTCTGCAAAGGGTTAATTATGGTACTGTATGACACATAAGTCTGTGCAATGCATCATGTCATCTTTGTTCTCTTTTACCTGTACAAATGATGAAGGCTGTGTCATATGTAATCTATCTGCTGCCTACAATGGTTTCAGTGCTGGTAATGTATGATACTTGAGGTAGCCAGGACAAGGAGTGATCAATATGCCATGTGTATATTATGTTACAGCAACGCTCAAGATCCATTTATCATGTTATTATTATTACTATTAATGCTGTGTTCCTCCCAAGTGTCTTCATTAGTTCTGTCTTGTTCATCCTATAGATATTCCAGTGGTAGAATGCCTACACCTCAGAATAAAACCCAACATACTCAGCTGTAAACTTGGCTCATACAAAGAACATTTGTGCTTTTTTTTCAGGTGTGCATTGGATGACAAAACTGGATATAGCATAGCAGTAGAATCAGTGCTTTAACCAAACATGCTCAGTTACCACCCATATCTGTTTGTATACCTTATTATATGCATCTTAAGCTGGTGTGTGGGAAATTTGGAGTGGCAAGGATTTAGTGATGCACGTCATGTATAATGTGTTTTGCACAATGTGTTGTACTAGAATCTATTATTGTTATAATGACTTTTTTGTTCAGAATGCCTGGCTGGCTGAGTAATCTTTTTGTTTAAGCCTGTCAGATTAAGAATTTTCTATAGTATTGAAAAGATTTGTCACCCAAAACTACCCTAACATAAAAATAGGGTTGTCAACTTTTCAGATGCCCAAAGTGTGACTTTTTCTGCAAACAAAATGCAATTTTCAGGAAACACTATTCCTGCACCTGGTGCAAAGGATTTGAGTATGTGTATGCATCTTGTCCAATGTACTGAACATGATGGAGCTAAGTATGGAGCATTGCATGACATGCACTGTGATAGGCTTTAACTCAGACAGGGTGTCTCACCAGAATACAGCCTGTGTCCTTCCTGTAAGATAGCTGTTGATCCAGTTTGTAGTTTCTGATGTTAACCCAACTTCAGACAGTTCTGCAAGTAGTAAGTGTGTAAGGCTGTGTCAAATGCATTAGATAGGAGTGATAAGTGGACACTAGTAATAAGTCCATTGTCTACTGGAAATGTACATGATTAAAGAATGCGAATAATGTGGTCTGGTTATGGTACTGTGATAAAGTGTGAAATGATTCTAGGTGGGGTTTACAGTCTGTGTTCTTGGAAATGCATGGACATTTTCTTATGGATACACCTTTTAGCATTTTTGATAATAGGGAGAGATTATGATTATAGGGAGATAATTACAAAGTGCAGTCGATATATCCTCTTTATGCAGTTACATAATAATACAGGCTTTTGAAGGCTTTTGAATGCATGTTCACATAGCTTTCTTTAATGGAGTGATTTACCAGGACTTACACTGGTTATGCAACGCATTCAGTTGCCAAAGTAAGTTAATCAGCCTGGAGATCATTAACTGAGTCAGTAATCTGTAAATCACTAAAGTAGCTACTGGTGTAAGTTGCAAAGGGTAAGATGAGTAGAGACTGATAGGGATCTACACTGGGGTAGTAAGTGATAAAATTATTTCCTATACCCTGTGATGTTAGATTTGATCAAGGACAGGGCTTATTTGTTTGTTTTTTGTTTTGTTTGTTTGTTTGTTTTTTTAACCAGGACAGACATTTTCCAATACTTTTGGACTGCTGGTGATTTTTGTTTGCTGTTTGTGGAAGCAGGTTCTTTTGTTATTTGCTACAGTGGACTTTATTGTTAAGTTTGCAGTATAGTTGCAATGACTGAGCTGTTTTGGCAGTGTTGTATTGAGCCTAAGATTTGTCTTGTTTAATCATTAATGTCTTAATGGCTTCTATGAGCCGAGGAATTCAGCTGGATTGTATCTTCTTTCATGAGAGTGGTGTTAGGTTATTCAGCACATTTAAACCAAGATACTACGTCATCTGGAAACCTTAGGGATCTAGGTGGTAGAACCTCAGAACACAATTACATGCAGTTTTCCTATCTATAATTGCCATTATGTTTCACAGATTAATGTCTGCTACTTTCATACAAAGTGTTTCTTATGATCTTATGCACAACGTTATGAAGTTAGACCAAGTCTTCCTCCCTGGCCTGCCTAACATGAGAGTCCCAGGGAGAGGGCTGTGCTCTGCGGTTCAAAGTCATACTTGGATCTGTGATGTGATCTGTGGTGCACTCCTTTTGAATTGCTCTTGTGAATGCTTCCAACTATAGAAATTATTGCTTTTACATCTAAGTCTCACTTGCAAAGAAATCCATGACAGACATGTCAATCTCTGTATAAATCCCTAACCCTACTAACTGTTATCCCACATATTTTTTATGAAAATGTAACTGATTTTTACTGCCGCTTTCCTACTTATTATATAATTGTATTTTCACTCATGTTATTTCTGGAACTTTTCTTCCCGGGCCTCTGCTGAAAAAGGACGTGTCCAGTTGGAATTTTCCAGTAAACAAATGTAAAATAAATGAATAAATTGTACCAGGAAGACATTGTATCAAACAGAAGAATGAGCAAGTAAACACAACAAGTAATAAAAAGCAATGACTGGGCATTCTTTATAGAAATATTTGTTGTGCACAATATTCTTACAGGGTTCTGGTTTTGTAATTCAAAGTAGTATTAGCCAGTTACACAGTGCAGTTATAAACTGATTATTTTAAGGTTGATTGTTTTACCAGCTTATACAACAACATACTCCCATGTGTTTTTAAATGGATACCTTTAATCACATACCTTTATAGGGGGAGGGTCTGCTACACCTCTCTCTGAACAGGGGCAACAGCATTTGAAACAATTGTTTGCACATAGGCATGCATGAACATGCTGTCTAACATTCACAATAGTAACCATAAATATATTAGCCTTCAAAATAAGTACATACAATGCTTACACAGTTAAGCATGTATACATAATTTTCTCAGAAAGAAAAAAAACTTGCATATATATAAAATATTGACATTTTATAGTCTGTTTTCTTTGAGACACAGTTTATAGTGACGTCTCTAAGACATGCGTTGTGCTATATAAGCTTCCAGCACAGTGATTTAGCTAAAAGTTTATTGGCAGACAGTGAAGAGGTTCTGTTTTCTTATAGAACTTGGTAAGGTGAGAGTGATAGTATAAAAGAGTCTTTCATTCAACTTATAAACTGTAGAAGTGTTCTGTGAGAACCATAGCATATTTTTATTTTAATGCTCTTGTCCCCAAGTAACACTGTGTACATTATTATAAGTGCATTCTGCAAAACAGATAAGATATCAATGTAAGTGCTGTATAAGTCATCTTGAAGACTGTATAGATACAGCAGCATTCTGAGGTCATCTTTAAAACTTGATCTCTTTTTTTAATGCTGCTTTTATATACTCACACAAATCTTAACACATTGCGAGTTATTACTCTGGATAGTGTGTATTTATGTTTTTTTTTATCTAAAATCTAATCTGTTCTTTAGAGTAAAGTAATATATGTCATCAGCTCTGTAGTGCCTTGGGCAGCTAATGTAAAACAGCTGTCAATGTGCCTAGACTTAAAAGTATAGGCTGTGGAATTTAGAAAGTCCTTATTTGTAGTGCCCCTCCAGGAATACACACACGCACAGGCTCACACACACGCACGAGCATGCACACACACACACACACACACACACACACACACACACACACACACACACACACACATGCATGCACTCACACACACACACACACACACACACACACACACACACACACACACACACACACACACACACACACACACACACACACACACACACACACACACACAAACACACACACTTTTCCTCCAGACATACCTTGGGAGTGAGGTCATTAGAGGTTAAAAATACTAACCATTTCTAGTTCCCCCTCCCCACTATACATCCACTCAAACTAACCCCTTGGGCCTTTGAGAATGCATTTCAGCTGAAATCTTGCCAGTGTAAAACTCCCATTGGAGAGCTAATTTTGAGAGGACAGCACAAAGAAAATATTCTACCCCTTTCCACCCGTTTCCTGACTTTACTTTCTGCTAAACATGAATAATTATGGTAACTAATACTGCTGCTTCTAGGACAACCACACACACACACACACACACACACACACACACACACACACACACACACACACACACACACACACACACACACACACACACACACACACACAGCCACACACATCCACACACACCCACACACATGCACACACACACACACACGCACTCACATGCACACATAAACACACACACATAAACACACAAGCACTCACATGCACACATAAGCACACATGCACACACGCACACACACACACACACACACACACTCACATGCATACATAAACACACACACACACACACACACACACACACACACACACGCATGCACAAATACATTCACACATACTTTAATCATTGATTTTAGCAGTCAGTGTAGCATACATGCTTGAAGTCCTTTTGGTAACCAGAAACAAGATATATGTCACATGGCCCCCTTCTCCTCATGCAGAAAAAAGTATGAAACCTTGCCTGAGCAGGCTTGTGATTTCGTTTTACTTGCTGCATTCATTTCAAATTAAACAATTGACATATTCATTTCAAACAACTCAGAGGACTGCCAGGCAAGTAGATTGTAAATTGCTTGCCTAGCACTTAGTGGTGTAAGCTTACAGAATATGCAGACCCAAGCCTGCATCAATGCATTCCAGGATAACAATGAAGTGTAACAGGCTCACATGAAGCAAATCCATCTAATAACCAGGGATCCTGATTTATTTTACTTAGTTATATCTGTAATCTGGAAGAAATGTTGAACGCTGATAAGCACAATGCTGACACAGCTCAACTAATGAATGTGAATTGTCTTTTTCTGAACTTAGTTTTAATGACAATCCTTATTTATTTATTTATTTATTTATTTATTTGTTTGTTTGTTTATTTATTTATTTTTTTATTTATTTACTGGGAAATTCCAACTGGACACAGGTCCTTTTTCAGCAGAGGCCCAGGGAGAAAAGCTCCACAGAACAATAAATGAGCAGCAGAATGCATGAAGAACAATTGAATATACATACAATAGCAAATACTACATACCGCAGCAAACATTAGATATACATACAATATGAAACATAGTAATGAACAGATATACTAGTATCTAGCTAGAGGCTAGGAATAAAGGTAGGATGTATATACAGTTAGTACTAAGCTCAAATGGATACTGTTCGAAACTCATATACCTAAATCCTATATACAAATATTGCACTAAACTCAAGCAGATATAAAGCAGAAGCTCCACACGAAGTGGAACAAGCTAGAAGGGCTAATGGGATGGAAGAGGAAGATAGAGGAGTAAGAGAAGAGACTGAGTGAGTAGTATACGTGGTAGTGAGAGGAAGCTAGGTGTAAGTCAGTAGGATATGTATTTGGAGTTGAGATGAAGTGAGATAGTTAAGCATGTTATGTCAGGTCTGAGAGATTGACTAGGAGGGAAGGATAAAGGGTGAGCCAGAGCCTGCAGAGGAAGGAATGTAATGATCAGGTGATGTGAGGCAGGGTGGCTAGGGGAGGAGAGAGGAAGGGGATGTGGAGGGTTACTAGTCAGGATTGGTACATGGGCATAACCAGAGACTTTTTAAGTGAGTTTTACTGCAGTCTTGAAGTAATTACAAGAAGGTAGTGTGGTTAGAGAGGGGGGGAGATTGTTCCATAATCTGGATATGATGCGGGAGAATAGTGCTTCTCCCGCTGAGTTCTTGGGTTTGGTCACTATAAGTAGATTTTTGCTGCTGGAGCGTAGTGGTCTAGTGGAGCAGTAGGGCTGGAGAAGGTTTTGAAGGGATGGAACTTTAAGACGATGGTTTACTGACTTGTGGGTGAGAGAGAGTTGATTCAGGTGAAGAGGTTGAGGGAGTTCAAGCCAGTGAAGTTCTCTAAGTGAGGTACAGTGGTGGCTGCAATAAGATGCACCGGTGACAAACTTAGCAATTTTATTCTAGGAAGCCTCGAGCTTGTTTAGGTCAATTTGTCTAAGGTAGGTAAGTATAGGAGAGGCATAGAGTAAAGTGGAGATTAGGTGGGAATTGGCAGCAGAAATTATAGCTGTCTTGGTGAGAAATTGTTTGTTTCTGTGCAATGCACCTAGTTTTTTGTGAACCTTTTTTATGGTAAGAGAAATGTGAGTGTCAAATCTGAGTTTATCAATCTCAACACCAAGTAGTTTGGTGTGTTCCTTTGGGGAGATGATGGTATTGTCTTTGGATAGGATATTAAAGTGGGGGATAATTGGGTTGGATTTAGTGGGTTGGAAGATAAAGAGTTTAGTCTTGAGTAATAACTGGGCATTAGATAGCCAGCTTTCTATAGATGAAAATGCTTCCTGTGTGATCTTGTGATGTTCAGGTATAGTTGGGGCTGAGCAGATGAAAGTGGAATCATCTGCATACTTTATAAGAGAAGCATGCTTGGTGGCTGTGAATAGATCATTGGTGAAGAGTTTGAATAGTAGGGGACCAAGGAAGGTGTTACAGGAAATCAAGGAGATAGGCCATTATGTCAGACAAACGATTTTTGGCAGCCAGTTAGATAGCTGTGAATCCAGTCAGTAGCTGATTGTGAAAAGGATAGGTTAGTGAGTACAGAGATTAGTAGTTTGTGTGAGACCATGTCAAAAGCCTTAAATATAGCAGAGGAGAACAGGTCATTATTTTTATGATGAAGGATACCATTAGTGAAAGAGAACAAGGTGGTAGTAGTGCTGTGGTATGGCCTGAAGCCTTGCTGGGTGCTGGAAAGGAGGTTATTAGCTAAGAGGTAATCTAAGACTTGGAAATGGATGCATTTCTCTAGTATCTTGGAAAGTGATGAAAAGATGGCTATGGTGTGGTAACTGGAAAGTTCAGTGGAGGAGCCACCTTTATGGAGGGGAATGATGTGGGGTATTTTCCACTGTGGTGACATAGCTTTCTGATAAGGACCAATTATTTAAGATAGAGAGTGGTTAAGCTAGGGCTTCTGCTGCTATTTTTAGGTATTCAGAGCAGAGAATGTCAGCTGCAAGTTTTGTAGGCTCAAGTTTCAATAGAAGTTTTTTTATATAGGAGGTGGGTACTGATGAAAAAGAAAAGACTGTGGGCAGAGTATTTGGTTTTGATGTAGGGAGGGTGGGTAGAGGGTTGTGTTGTTTAGTCAAAGGCAGAATGGTTTCAGTAAAGTGTTTATTGAATGAGTCAGCAATACTGCTGGAGGAAGGGGGAGTGGTAGGTGGGGGGTGCTTACTTTAGCTGGGTAGAGAATGGAGTTTATTGTGGACCAAAACTGCTTAGGGTTGTGATAGGAGGAGTTTAGGGCAGACGGATAATATTAGGTTTTATCTTCTTTTATTTGCTTTTTGACCTTGTTGCACAACTCTAGGAATGACTGTCTAGAGGAGGGGTTTTTGTTAAGTGCCAGTGCTGCCAGGCCTTATCTCTGATTTTCATTAGTGCCCTGGTGCTTTTTTGTAGCCAAGGGGAGCACTGTGTTTTGACTCTGGCATTTCATATGAGGGCATGTGTGTTTAGGATGTTTAAGAAGGTGCTATTGAAGAAGTGGATGGCTTCATCCAGACTGAGGTACTTTCAGACTGAGGTACTTTAATGGTTTCCAGTCACATTTTTGAAGGGATGAGATAAAGGAGAGAGGGTTGAAGTTTACCCTGTTTTGAATTTGCCTGTAGATAATGGGTTTAGCACAATTTAAGTGGTGTCTCAGAAGGAATGTTGGAGTGTGGTCACTGAGGTTGTCTGGTAGGCAGCCAGCTACGTATGACTGAGGGTCTTTATTGACTAATATCCAGTCGAGAGTAGTATGTTTGTTAGAGCTTTTATTTATTCAGTTAGGTGACTGTATTAGTTGGGAGAAACCATGAAGGTTTAGGAGCTGGGCTTGATGATTGTTACTACAAGATAGCCAGTTGATATTAAAATCACCCAAGATTATGGTTTCTTGGGGTAGGGAATGGTTAGCCCAGTTCAGGAGGTTTTCCAGGGGCGGGATGTTTTGGCCAGGTGGGAAGTAGCATCCTATGATGTTGATTGTTTTATTTGGGTTTAGTTTGAGGTTGGCATATAGGATTTGTTAATTTCCAATGTGAGGAGCAGATGTGTTTAGGATCTGGATGTTGACATGTTATTTAAACATTAGAGCCACACCACCCCTTTTCTTAGATAGCCTACTCAAAGAATTTTATAACCTTATGTTAAGTTAGAATATCATACAAGAATAACTTCAGTTTTTGTGTGGCATTTGTTGTTATGAGTCCTACTAGATAGTTTATTAAACATATGTTTTCTCATGGTACCTCACAAATCATCTTTTGAAATGATTTATTCTCACTGAAATTATTTCTATCACAGATTGAAAAGAAAAACAACTTATGCAAAAAGACAGCAAGTCAAGATATGTGTTAAGAACGGTAGCACTCAAACTTCACTGTTAGGGCTAGAATACTTTACGTAACAGTAGCACTCAAACTTCACTGTTAGGGCTAGAATACTTTACGTAATGATAGCACTCGAATTTCACTTTTAGGGCTAGAATACTTTACATAACGGTAGCACTCAAACTTCACTGTTAGGGCTAGAATAGTTTACGTAATGGCACCACTCAAACTTCACTATTAGGGCCAGAATACTTTACGTTCTTGCAAGGTATTCCATAGTAAATTATTCCCTTCTGCTGAAATTGTAGTTACACGTAAGGCAGATAGATAGCTTGGGGTGATCAGAAAAACATAACAGAAAGTAAGATTTGCGTGTGCGTGTGTTCGTGCGTGTGGGTGTGTGCGTGCGTGCGTGCGTGCGTGTGTGTGTGTGTGTGCGTGTGTGTGTCTCTGTGTGTGTGTGTGTGTGTGTGTGCATGTGTCTGTGTGTGTGTGTGCATGTGTGTTTTATACACAGTCTGGGAGGCTACAAAGTAGACTGAATGTACTATTTTAACCAGCTTTACAAATCAGAGTCTAAAGTGCAGTAGTTGGTGCCATGATACCTAAAGTAACCAAGAAACAAAGTATAAAGAAAATGTGAAGGAAAAAGAGACAGCTGGGAGAAAGGTTCATCCTCAGAGCTAAGATACAATATATCATCTTGTTCTAGGCTAATGGATTCAGATTCACTCTATAGATCTTCAACTACCTGATGGTAAAATACAAACATCCAGGAAACAGTATAAAAGTAACCATTTTCTTTATTGCAATGGTAACAATCATAAACAAGACAGAATCATATAGCATCTTGAATGCACTACAGACTTAGGAGTTCCCTAAAGGCACACCGCCTTATATATTGCATCCTTCCACTAACGCTAAATCCTTACTTACACAAAGAACAAACAGATTTATAGTAATGTTATTCTATCCTATACTATGGTAGGGACGTCACATAGCACACATACAATCATTTACAGTATACACATGCAAATATCCATGCCAATGCATTAAATGATATGTAGTAACAATATGCAGTGATTAAATTGCAGACATATAACTCAGTCCTTGCTGTCATAGCATGCAACAAAGTCAGTCCATTTGTATGTTTTAACCAGACTGCCAAACCTAGTACCAGATGATGATAATGTGATAGCAGATATAACAGTCACGTCCCATATATTGACAACATCAGCAATGACATCACTCTGCATTCCTGATACAATGTAACAATCCTTCCTGATACAATGTCACAATCAAGATAACTCGAACATGTGCACTCAGGAACAGTTTCTGATTTAGCAATTGCAAACCTCCATAATTCTTCTGTGTGAAAAAAGATCTGCGACAGTCAGGCATGAGTGTTGAAGAAGGCAGGAGTGTGGCACTGAATCGAGAGAGTTGGCAATAGTTAACATGTTACCCCGACCCCATGAAGAAAAATAGGAAAAAGGGGGCTGATGATTATGATGATGATGAAACCTCCATAAAATAAACTACCTCAACCTGATAACATAGAGGTTAAAGCGCAGAATTATCAACTAGTAAACCTGGATTTGAGACCTGCTTTGGGCACCTCAGTTTTTGCAACTCTGTCTACTAAGCTATTTCTACATTTGGCATTTTCTTCGGTTGAAGCAGAATAAGTGAAATAAGCAACTATTTATTGATTGTCCTTCCAATCAACAATTGTGATTGTGGAGATGAGAGTTCTATCAGTTGAAATTGTGTGTTTTTATTCTCAAGAAGAGCCAGATAAAAATATTATCTGGAGCTGGCAACACATTTTTTTCATATTTTATATTGTCTGGGTGTTGTTGCCTCACAGTAGGACGTTATCCTGTTCGATTCTCAGCTAAAGCGTCTTCTGTGTGGAGACATGCGTGAATGGGTGTACCTTCATTGAAGGTTGTGCGTCAGGGCTGGCAACTCGGCACGTAAAAATCTACTGCCAATCATTAGTGGACCGGACTTCAGCTGTGGTGACCCCTAACCAGGAAAAGCCAAAAGACACAACAACATATTGTCTGGGTAACTGTCTCTACTCTCTACCTGTCCATTAGATTGTGAATTACTTATGTCATGTGCCCTTTTTTCACAGCTATCAATGACCAAGTATATTTAGTGGATTCTTTCCAACATCTATTTACATAGATGGTTTAACATTATTACTATTTTGAATTTAAGCAATCATTCATGACACCTCTGAATTTCAGCATGAAACCTGTAAACAACTTGGATTACTAAAGGATTTTTCCTTATCATCTGACAATCCTGTCAGTACATACTTTTTAAATATTTCTAGTTCTAAGTCATACTCAGGTTAAGTTGTGAATTCAGTTGTAAGTTATGTCCAGTAAACAAATCAGTATAGTGTAAACAAATATCAAATTAAACAATGTGAACCTGAGAATCATCGACTCTGCAACTGTGAGAATTATGGTCACCACAACTCTGCAAATTAGTTACTGTGCAAATCAGGGTCACTGTAAGTCTGTGAATTAATGCCTGTGCAAATAAAAGCCACTGTAAGAATGTAATCTACTGGCTGACTGTGCAAATCAGGGTTAGTGTTAATCTGTGAATTAGTGAATGTCATTGTGAAATTTATGGTCACTGTAAGTCTAAATTAGTGACTGTGACTGAGTAAATCATGGATGCTGTATGTTTATAAATTATTGATTGTGACTGTGAAAATCAGGATCACTGAAAGTCTGTGAATTAATGAATGTGACTGTGCAAATCAGGGGTCTATATTAAGTGATCAAATAGTCTACTATTTGAACACATAATAATTGACAAATACACAGCGAACACTGTAAACCATGAATGGCCATGTCCACGAATTTTTTCCTCGGAAAAAAATCAGCTGACCGTTATCAGTTATTGCCCTTTTCTTCAATGTAGAGCAATCTCGGAGTTGGTATATTTAGTTGGGGGGGTGAGGAGTGATTAGTGTTTTAAAGTTTGTTTGTTTTTTTTTTATGGCAGACGTGGCCATTTGTGGTTTACAGCGTTCATTGTCTATTTGTCAATTATTATGTAATCGAAGAGTAGTCTCTTCGATCAAATAATATAGACCCAAAATCAGGGTCACTGTTTGTTTGTATTTTCAGCTTTTCCCAGTTAGGGGTCACCACAGCGGAACTCCGGTCCACTAATGATTGGCAGTAGATTTTTTTATGGTGCCAAGTTGCCAGCCTGACACCCAACCTTCAGCAAAGGCACTCCCATTCACGCATGTCTTTCGGAGGCCACTCGACCGCGTGGAGGACATGCAGACTCTATGTCTGTAAATTAGTGACTATGACTGTGCAAATCATGGTCATTGTAAGTCTGTGAATTAGTGACTTTGTGCAAATCATGGTCATTGCAAATCTGCAAATTAATGACTGTGACTGTGCAAATCATGGTCACAATAAGTCTGTGAATTAATAATTGTGTGGAAATCTGGGATGCTTTAATGAATTCTTGACTGTGGCTATTCATATCATGGTCACTGGAAGTCTGTGAATCAGTGACTGTGACTATGCAAATCATGCTCACTGTAAGTATATGAATCAGTGAGTGTGATTCTTCAAATTATGATTAATATAAGTTTGTGAATTAATGACTGTGAGTATGCAAATCAGGGTCACAATACATATGCGAATTAACAACTGTGACTTTGGAAATTTGGGTCACTTTATGTCTGAGAATAAGTGACCATGACTGTGCAAGTCATCACTGTAAGCCTGTGAATTAGTGACTGTAACTGTACAAATCAGGGTCACTGTAAGTCTGTGAATTAATTACTGTGACTGAGCAAATCATGGACTCTAAGTATGTGAGTTAGTGACTGTGATTGTGCAAATCATGGTCACAGTAAGTCTGTGAATTATTGACAGTGACTGTGCAAATTGTGGTCACTGCACATCTGCAAATTAGTGACTGTGACTGTGCAAACCATGGTCACAACAAGTCTGGGAATTAATGATTGTGTGCAAAATCAGAGTCACTGTGAGTCTGTGAACTAATGACTGAGTGTTAAAATCATGGTCACTGTAAGTGTAAGTCTGACTTAGTGACTGTGACTGTGCAAATCAATGTCACTGTAAGTCTCTAGATTAGTGGCTATAACTATGCAAATCATGCCTACTGCAAGTCAGTAAATTAGTGATTGTAACTGTGCAAGCCATGGCTTCTGTTATTCTGTGGTAACTGCATTGTGACTTCAGGTGTGCAGCATTTGAATCACCATAATTTGAACTTAGTTTATCATTCTCAGTGTTCAAAAACAGATATTCTTTATACATTATGTTGCTGTATTTATACAGACTGATAACAATAATTTGTAGCCTTTTGTTTTGTACACACAGCATAGCTACATCTGACACAGTAGTTTCAGTTCATGCCCAGAATAAGTCAGTAATGAAAGTTTTGACTCAAACAGCAAACTTCTCAAGTCCACTTCTCTGAATACACCTTTAGTTATCGTATTGCATTCTGCTCTGGTTGTTTGTCTTTTCAGATTTTCCCGGTTAGGGGTCGCCACAGCGGAACTCCGGTCCACTAATGACTAATATATATATATATATATATATATATATATATATATATATATATATATATATATATTAATTAATATTATACAGTATTTATATACCAGTTTAGTTTAGTGATTTTTATACCCACTAATTGCATTGCAATCCCCAGTCCCAATAAAGAAATAGTACACACAGACTCAACAGACATGTCCAATGCATTCACAAATAGATCATTAAAATGAACAAAATGACAGTTGCTGAGATAACTATAGCATAAGACCCATGTATAGCAGCAACTTTCTTTGCTGTCATAATGTTTAAAGTACTTATCACATTATATAATGCCTTGTCAATATTACCCTATCTAATGCCAACAACCTTAATTTAAATTGTGCACACATCTAAATCTTCAGCAAGATCTTTCATCTGATACTGGTTAACTTTGCTGCACTACATGTGTTCATAGATTTTTCCAGTGATAATGCAAATTCTAACAAAGGGTTATTTTTTACTTTGTCATTTCTAATGTCACAGACAATTCAACTCCCTCAGAAGTGAATCAGGCAGCTCAACGAACTCCCATCCTTTAGCGGGTGCACTAATTCAGTCAAATATACAGCAACAAACTCCTGTGAACATGTCTTTGTAGTGAAAAATAAACTGAACATATAATAAGTTCTTCTAGGCTCACTCAGGCATCATAGATAAGCTCAACAGCTTAAAAGTAAACCCTTATGTCACTAGATGGGTTGCAAACTGGCTAAAGGACAGAACCCATAAAGTTAAAATCGCTGGAGCAATGTCAGACTCAAAGCCAGTCACAAGTGGTGTCCCACAGGGATCTGTCCTGGGACCCCTCTTGTTCAGCATTTATTTCTCAGATGTTAAAGCAAACATGGGAAGGCTGTGGCTGACAAAGTTCGCAGATGACTGCAAACTAGGCGCCATAGTCGATACACCAGCAGACACACACATCCTACAAAAAGGCCTCACAGAAACGGACAACTGATGCCGGAGTCACGGCCTCAAACTAAATGCCAAAAAATGTATAGTCATCCCTTTTGGGAAAAACAAAGTACCCACAAATTATCACATAGACAGCAACCCACTGAGTATGCAAAAAGTAATCAGAGACCTAGGGACCCAAGTCGACAGTGACCTCTCATTTGACACCCACGTTGCCAAAGTGGTTAGAAAAACATTCTACCTTGCACACCTCATCATGAAGGGATTCACATCCAGATCCAAGGATGTCATTGTACCCCTATATTCCTCCCTCATCAGACCCATGATTGAGTACAATGCCCCATTTGGTATGTACCTCACCCGGCATTTGCAACAGCTGGAGAGACCACAAAAGTACCTCACCAAGAGGATCATGGGTCTCCAACATATGTCTTATTCTGCCAGACTAAAGAAACTTCAGCTCTATTCAGTAGCATACCGCCTGCTCAGAGGTGATCTCTGCCTGACGTACAAGGCCATGTCCAATCAGGATCTGATGGACATGCTCCACCTCAAAAAATCCAAATCCATCAGGACCACGAGAGCTAAAGACTTAAACCTCGGCACAAGTATGAATAGGACATGCTGGAGGGATAGATTCATAACCCAGAGGCTTCCCATGCTTTGGAACAAGATCCCAGTTCGTATTAGGCAGAGCCCCTCACTGAATCTCTTCAAGAGAAATCTTGATGAGTGGATGGAAGATCGTAAGTTTACCCCAGGGGTCACATCTGTGTCACTGCTAGACAGGGGCACAGTAAACTAATTCTATTATATAAGGGGACCTTCACTGTGTCACTACTAGAGAGAGGCACAGTATTCTAAATTTATTCTGTACATTTTTTGTACCATTTCATGGGGTGGCAAAAGCCACATCACTATGGCTAGGCTTACAAATGCCCCAGGGCAGATAGCCTAGTACTAAACTATGAAACTATGAAACTAATACTAGTAGAAGTTGGCTTTAATAATGACCAAATCAGACTACAGGTCTTTATGAAGTTTAAAGGTATGGTCTGTTTTGCTTTAAGAAAACGCAGTGATTAGGGACTATATGAGATCTTGGTTCCCTGAATAAGGTAGCAGCAATGCTTCAGATGGATGAACAAATCAGTTTGGTTATGCTATATAACTTCATAGATTTAGCCATCAAGATGGTTAACTTATTGGCCTTCATAATTTGACTGTAGTAATCTCATGTCGATATTTTCTAGTTTTCATGTGTGAAGCAAGAGTACATTAGAAGGAAGTCAAAAACTGACGTGTGATTGCAGGGTAACCTTCTACCATTGTTATGGATGACAGTGCATGGTATATCTGCTTTTTTCTGTTATTGATATTAAATTTTAGTATTAAGTAGTTTCATCTGATATAAGATCCTCTTCCATATATAGATTTACAATCAGAACTGAATCAAACATATTACAAGCCAAGCTGTAGTCACCACTAAGTCTCCAAGTATGTTCTGAGAAACAGAAAATAATGGCATTTCCTGAAGCCTTTCAGAACAGTTTGTGTTTTCCAGTTCTATGAAATCTTTGAACCATTTCAACATTTTTCTGGTGACTTGTCTGGAAAGCAATGGAATGTAATATTGTATTTATTAATGATTTAGATAACTGTGATATAAAGTGATACAATATTCTTGCTGCAGTGAGAAAACATGTCCTTTAAAATTAGATGGGCTACAGAAAATATTCGTCTGACTTTGACAAGTACATGCCAGGGAAATTTTTGATTGTTTTATTTATTTATTTAACTTGGTTTACAGAGTTATTTTGCAACAGAAGTTGCAGCAATATTTAACATATTTGCTCAGTTATACTTGTGGTTCTTGTAATAGTTGTAAGTACATAGCAAATAAAATAAATCAAATTAATAGCAACTTTACTTCCAAAGGACACCGCACATGTAAATTAATGGGTGCAATTTATTTAATTTCCTGTCTTTGTGGTTTAGTTTATATGGGACAAACTAAGAGAAGTTTACAAAAAGAATAAAGAAAAATCTCAATGATATTAAAAATAAAATGTTGGAAAGTCCTGTTTCAGAACATGTAGTGAATAAGCATCATAATAATTTAAGTATGTTAAAAGTTTGTATTTTAGAACAAGCACATGTGGTTGAAAGAAGTATGACTAACCCTATAGACTACACTGCTTAATAACGAGGCTGAATTAATTTTCATATCTTAAACAGTGAGTTCATTGAGACTAAATAATAAATTAAATAGGAGGCATTTATCGTTTAGCCATGAGGTTTTTTTCTTTATAAAATAGCCAGAACCTCAGTTTATTTATTTATTTATTTATTTATTTATTTATTTATTTCTCTGCTTATTATATTTTTAGGTATCAGAAAGCATAAAGTTTAAATTGTTGTCAACCATTGCCCTTAGATCTTTAACAATGGTATCATTCATTTTTTATGATTTGACCACTAAGTTTGCAATTATATCAAAGTAAATGTCATTTTAATTGTTCACTTAATAGTTTAGATACTGTAATGCTGCTGACAGAGCAGCAAAACTTTCTGGAACTTTTTATTACCTGGCCATCCTTGAAATCTAACACTTATTTAAACGATTTTAGTCAGTTGCCAGTAAATGAAAAGCTTGCCACCTAGATGTTGCTATGGATATTACTTAACAAGTCTCTATTGCAAATGGAAGTGCTGTCAGTCCTAACATTAAACTCTTGAGTATAAGAAAAAAACAGAAAAGCAGTACATTCTGATAGTCATCATGTTCTGTCTTTACAGCATTTTTGGGAGGCTGTACCATCTATAACTCTGATATATATTGATATATAGATCTCTTTGCCTTGGAGTAAGGGCAACTACAATCTCAGGCTTAGTATGCATTCCCCTGTTTTGTATTTGCATATCTGCAATTCAAAGGATGACAGTCATGGTTCTCAAAATGTCAACAGGCACCCACTTACTGACATTAAGCTCCTACCAAATATGAATTGGGCTGATTTAAAGTTGACTAAATACATAAAGCTGTATTAAGATAAATAAGACAAAATGTTTGCAGCAACTAAGAGCAGTGGGACAACTGTGAGATTGCATTAGAAAAAAGTATGAATAAGAGTAAAAAAATCATGCATCAGAGGGAGATGAAAACCTTAAAACAGGGTGTAATATGTTTGGCTAAATAGAAAGTTAAGAAAAGTTAGTGAAAACTGGAAGACGTATAAAAGCATAACAAGCTCTGTGAGATAAAGGTTTATGAGGTCACCAGTAAAAAGGCAGCAAGTGCTCTTGCAACTGGCTGAGGTAACTATAGAGAAGGACAACCAGAGGAAAATGAAAACAGAATTGACAAAACATCTTTTCAGAGTTATTGGGGAGTATAAGCGAAAATTACAATCAATCATTTTGCTGGTAGAGGAAGGAAAGGGATTCAATGCTACTTCAACTCAGGCAGAATTATTGAATTGACTTTTTACCTCTGCAATGACACAGGAATGACAAGTCAGACTGTCATCATAGCAAGTTAGGCCAGGTACAGTTGTAGATAAATAGACTGATAAAGCGTGACTAGTCATGAGTCAAAGAATTCAGAAGTGTTAGAGGAGAAAAGGCACAAGATACAGATAAGCTGCTTCCAATGTGTTACAAGAGTTTTCAGTGGTGCTCATAGAACTCAGGGACAGAACTGAAAAGTATCTTTTTACTGTCTGTCACAGTGCCATAGGGCATTTGCAGCAGTGGTTCCCTTGCTTAATAAATAAATAATAAATAGGAAAGAACAAAGTAATTTAATATATTAGCCTTACTTCTGTTCTAGGGAGTTCATGGAAAACATTGCATTCGCCAGGTTGGTACAAATTCTGAATGCTAATTCTTTGGTTGATAATAGGCACTGAGGCTACACATTGCAGATGCCTTGTAAATATAAATTAATTCACTTATATCAGTAGGCTATTACTGAGGGGTCTATATTAGAACACCGAAAGTTCAAAATTTAGAGTGTTCTAATATCGAACCCTATGAATCGAAAATTTAAAACATCGAACATACAGAATAGCAAATTTTTTCCTAGGGAAAAAATGTGCTGTTCCAAAACATATACACACAACACAAGCACACCAAACAAACAACAATCCACACACATACACTTAAACTCTTACACCTAACTCTACACTAAACTATACATACACCAATAACTATCCACTTACCTTAACCCAAACCCTAACCCTATGTTCTGCCACTATTGCACAGTCACCTCACCCGTGCCCTAACCCTAACTCAACTACCCCGCCCTAACCCTCACATCCACACAATCGCACACTCACCTGACCCGCGCCCTAACCCTAACTCACCTAACCCGCCTAACCCTCACGTCCACACAGTCACACACTTACCTGAACCCGACCCATAACCTTCCACCACAGCGCTGAAAATACCGAAGCAACAGAAAAGGACAACCAAATTATTTCTCTAGGAAAAATTTGGTTTTCTGTTTCTTCGATATTTTCAGCATTCACTGAAAACGGGTCAGTATTAGAACACTCGAAATTTTGAACGTTCGGAGTTCTAATATAGACCCTTACTGAGGGGGGTTGGTAGTTGATAAAAGAGAGTTTGCGAGCTGGTATAATGGTTAAGATGTTTGACTCAAAGACACAAGGTACAGAGTTTAATTTCCATGTTTAGAAGGGAAATTTGCTAAGCTTAAAATAGTCCATAATGGCAGCTAGCCTAGTGCTTACCTATGAACCTATGAACTCTGTGCATGCGGTACATTTAGACTTCTGTAAGGGCTTTGACACTGAGCCTCACAGGAGGCTGGTAGGAAAATTAAAGGGTACAGAATGTGGCCTAAACAGGTGAAGTGGGCAGGAAACTAATCTCTCATCAGAGAGTGAGAAACTCTCAGGAGATAAAGCACAAAGTAGTGGCATCTATTTCATTTAGTACATACTCTATGTGTATCAGGAATCACAGGATCTACTTCATGCAATATATATTTGTGTCAGGAATCACAGGAGCTATTTCATTTAGGACATACGTGTATCAGGAATCACAGGATCTACTTCATGCAGTATATATGTGTATCAGGAATCACAGGATCTACTTCATGCAGTATATATGTGTGTCAGGAATCACAGGAGCTATTTCATTTAGGACATATGTGTGTCAGGAATCACAGGATTTACTTCATGCAGTATATATGTGTGTCAGTAATCACAGGATCTACTTCATGCAGTATATATGTGTGTCAGGAATCACAGGATCTACTTCATGCAGTATATATGTGTGTCAGGAATCGCAGGATCTACTTCATGCAGTATATATGTGTGTCAGGAATCGCAGGATCTACTTCATGCAGTATATATGTGTATCAGGACTCACACTTGGGCTTGACAGCAAGTGACAATACAAAGCTTTCTGCCATGGTCACAGATGGAGCTGACCTCTACAGAATCCTTCATCAACCAGCTGATATTGTGTACAAATATGCCGCAACTGGAAATAAAAAGTACAAAAATAGTAATTGAAAGAGTGGATCCATTTAAAACACGCAGTGCAAATGGGGTGGCAGTAGTCAAGGGAGGAAAATGGATCTGTGTGATGATAATGACCTTTCGACTGACTCATCCTATGTACTGTAAAAAGGCAGTAGTGAAAGATGGTAAGGTGCAAAAGGACATAATGTGAAATGTACATTTTATCGATGCAGAGGTCATTGTCTAATTGTAAAGGACATTGGCAAACCATATTTGGAGTGCTGTGTGTAACTCTGGAAGGACAGTGCAAAGGGGAATTACAGATTCAATGAAAGTGCATTGTGAATAAAGGGCATGAGTGAACTTGAGAATGAGCAGTCATTTAGGAAGTTGGATGCATGCACAGAAGAACTGAAAAGGGAAATGGGGGAAGGGCAGAGGATGAAGAACAGGGCATCTGTAGCAGCTAGAAAGAGGAAGATTGCAAATTATAAATGAGAAAAATAATACTTTACATTGAGGCAGGTAAGACTGAAATGCATTGCCTGAGATAATGGTTATTGGGAGTTCAACAAGCTGTCAGTTAGATCTGTGAAAAATAAAAATGGGAGGACCAACACTTCAGAGCTGAAGATATGATTCAAGTTGGACAGCAATTGAATTTTGAAACTTCCCATTACATATTTTAAACATTTTTTTGCAGGATAGGCCATCATTCCCTGCAACCCCAAATGTGGGAAGCTCCACCCCTGACATCCTACATAAAATGATTAATACTCTGAGGTACATCAGTCTTACAATTAGTATTCCACTGTTCCCACTTAAATTGTCACTACCCTGTGGATTACAGTTCAAAGTTAATTGGGAAGGAGGAAAAATAGAATGTTACAGAGCTTCACTTGTAAGTACCATGGATGTTCTTCCACCAACATATCTGTATGACTATACACCACTAACTCGAACTGGGAGAAGATATGAATCTTTTCTAAAAAATAAAGTTTTATCATTAATGCTTACTCACTTGAAGAAGACTTCTAACAGGGGTAAACTACATTTGCCTGAAGTTCATCCCACTGTGGATCAGCGGTCCTCCATAGGAAATCACTGTCAGCGACTTGTGTTGACAGAAATGCTCTTTCTTGGGGTAATTTCCCCATCTTTGAACTGGTGTGATCATGGAGCTGGTATACATAAGTTTGAGGGTGGGACTGACCACTGCAAAAAACACTTAGAAAAGTTTTTTTTAGTATTTTTTGGGGGGGTGCAGTTTGGGGATTCTGATCTTCAACAAGTTGAAATGTGTCCATTCATAGTGGAAGTCTTCTAGCAGAGATATTGAGATACTAAACACAAAAAAATGTCAACGATAAAGGTATCAGTCACATTTGCTCCCATCAGTCTTTTTCTTGGAATAATGGGTGATTTGCCACTGGCATCCTTCAGCCATTATTTTTTTTTCCTGATTCACTTCTAATTATTGCTTGTTGCTGTTTGAACATATTTGCATACTCTCCTGAATTTGCTAGGACCATAACAAGTTACTTTTCTGTGTTCCAAAGTGTTACACCTCATTGAATAATCACAGAACTGAGTCATACATGATCCTGCTCTGTAGTTCCTAGCGATACAGTCCGAAACCAATAGGTCCAAATTACTTATCAGAAATATTTATGTCACAATTACAGCATGTGACTTCACTGGCATTTGTTTGATGTTACCTCCTAGTTAGTCAATGATTTTTTTCAGCAGTAATGTGTGTGTGTGTGTGTGTGTGTGTGTGTGCGTGCGTGCGTGCGTGTGTGTGTGTGTGTGTGTGCGTTTGTGCATGTGTGTGTGTGTGTGTGTGTGTGTGTGTAGAGAGACGAGACAGAATATTTTAGAGGTTTTTTGTTAAATAAATGAAAATACCTTGTACTACATAACTTTGTCTTAGAGAGAGAAGGCACATTTTTGCTTTGTATGTGTTTTCATTTTCATTGTAGTTTTCATTAAGTTACAGTCATCATGGGAAAGAAAATAGCTTTTGCATTTTTAGTTAGGATTCGGTTTATTTACTTTTAAGAAAGATTTATGTTTCTTAATTTTGTGAGCACTTTTTACATTGGGGCTTGCTGAGCTGAGAAATTAGGTTGAGCAAAAGTTTCTTTTCTTGTGCAAAGTTTTGTGTTCAAGTCTTGCAGCAGCATGTCTTGGCTTTACATCCATGTTTTAGAGCATGGGAGGCCATGCAGGTGCTTGTATAACGTTCACTGGACAGAGTGGAACTCTTTAGTTAGAATGATGGCCAGAAAGTCTTGTGAAATATGATGGTGACCTGGAGTAGTTATTTTATTAGTTTATCTTTTGTGAACTTCATTTTATTTATGTATTTATATATAGTCAACTGTAATACCTTCAGCTCTGTCACTGAGTATGTTTATTGGGGAAAGGGATAGGTAGTACATGTATTTCAATTTTGTAATGTTTTAACTGTGAAATGTGTGTTGCTTTTTAAGGTTTTGTTTACAGGCATCAATATGTGATTTTTTAGAATGTGTTGTCAAGTCTTTCTTTGTGGGGGTCAGTATTTTTTTTACATTTTATTATATTTCATTCTTTCTTATATTTGGCTTGTACTTCTGTATTTCCTGGGTCAGTTATTTTTGTTTTGGAACTAGTCTTCTTTCAGAGTTTCTAATCATTTCAGATGCAATTTTATGTGACTTTCTGTAAACATTATCGGGTCATTCAGAAAGAACAGAAGTCCAAGCATGATATGAGAAGTAACTCATTCAAAATTGCCTGATGTGGCCAGAGGGGACTGAGGTATGTGTAAGTGTCAACACAGCATGGACATGCTAGGGACAGTGGGGAATATAACTGACTGCATTCTGTCACCTCTTTGTAGGATATTGACACAGGTTATGGATGGTAACCAGTGTGTGTGTGTGTGTGTGTGTGTGTGTGTGTGTGTGTGTGTGTGTGTGTGTGTGTGTGTGTGTGTGTGTGTGCTCGGGCTCAAGGGACATCAAAGAAAAGAAGAAATAACCAAATTGTAGAGCACTGTGGAAAACAAGTGTATGTAGAGCTGTCATATACAGTGTGACAAATGTTGGCTTGTGTGGCAGCAGTTGACACAGTACCACATAGAACTTGCCTAACAATAACAACAGGAACAGGCAACAGACATGTAATTACTGCAGTAATAGTACACATGGAAAATGTAAAAGTTTCAAGTGCAGGGGTATCAAACTTCATGACAGTTGTCATGCCTGTGCTGTGCTAGGAATACCTGTCACAGTGAAGGAGAGTGGCACAGGCAGAAATGCATTGCAGAATGGCAGTCAGACAAGGCAGTGAGCACCTAAGTAATGGCAGTCCTGTACTTGTGGTGCACTGAACAATAAAATGTTGAAACAGTAAAGAAAATAAAAAAACAGACTTACAGAACAGATGCACCCAAAGTCTATGTATTGAGATGGCAACGTCAGTAATAAGTAAGGTCAGTGGCACAGTTACAAAGAACAAACATGAAAACATTAGATTTCAAACAGAAATGCAAAACTGGGCATTGCTGTCCTAAGCATGTGAAGTAGAAATATATAGGTCTGACAGCAATATGGCAGACTTAGCCCAATGCCCAGCTTATGTGTATGGCTGTGATCCAGGCCCAGGTAGATGCTACTTGAACCACATTGAAGGTATCCAGTGAGCTGCATGGCCTTAAAGAAGATGTCCATGAACTTCATGACTACCTCCAGTCATTGCAGGAAGTTGTAACCACTTGGGCAGCCATCATTGGGTCTTTGCAAATGGCAGGCAGAGTTGAGGTAGGAAATGGTTGCTCTGTAGTGGACAACAGCCTCTTTAGACACATGGTTGCCTAAACGGTTGCCTCCACCTATAGCTGTGGCCACTCACTAGGATGAGGACAACATGCTTCTAGCTCCTTTGTCACCTCCACCTCTAGACATGGTCATACACATGAATGTGGATGACATTTTTCTTTTTCCACCATTGTTTCTATCCACATCCTTGGAAAGCCCCATGGGTGTTACTTTGTTTGACTGGCTCCACTGTGGATGCACCTTGCACATCAGCAGCCCACCCCCCAGCAGATGCAACTCAAATGATACATAGCCCTAGCAGACAGGCTTTATTGACAACCAGCCACTTTCCATGACAGCACAACACAGAACAGTGCCACACACGTGGCCTCGCCTAGTGCACGTGCTTCCACATGTGCCTTCAAAAGGCGTGCCTTCACACCTGCCTCCACCAGGACAGTTGCCACACCTCTCCAGCACTGTATTCCTGGAAGCTCAACACCATCAACTGAGGACAGCCCACAACACCCTATAGTGCATATTTACCAGAGGCACCACCCATGAACCTACTATCTATGTTAGTATTGTTCTCCAATGCCACTGTGCCCCCACCTGTACAAATGATTTAACTGCTACTACCCCATTGCCTAGCTCATGTGGGTCTGATGCAGAGCATGGCTCGTCCTTGCACTGTACTGGATAGCTTAAGTATATACCTACATGCATCACTTTTGTTCTGTGTTTGTCTTGTCATTACCCATAGCTGTGCACCAGACAATTGCCTGCATCGTGACATATTTGTACCCAAGTCTGCCTCACATGGGAGCTTATCACAGCTGCATCCTACTCAGGACCCTTACCTCGCTCCTTCTCCACTGTTAGCACTCTAGTGTTGGCAGTGCTATAGTCTCCCCTTGCCATAACTGTTTCCATAGCACCATGTTGCCTGGCATGACACATGCCACAGAAAGTTTGCTGCATATCTCAACTGTGTACTGGAGTGCATTTCTATATGTAGCCAGACAGTAGAAATGAGACTTCAGCGCTCCAAATATACATTCAGCGATATTCTATAGCTGTGCCATAGTGGTGTCATACACCATTTCCACCTCTTTCTGGGGGGTTGTGGATGGCGATCATCAGCCATGGCACCACAACATATGCACCATCATCTGTAACACACAACAGCAAACACTGCAATGAGTTGTCTGCTACATATCATTATATCACTGTACCTTCATGGTCTCTGGGGTTGGGAATGTGGGAACCTAGCAACTTGATGACCCAGTAGAAAATCCCCCTCCCTACAAAATGTTGGTGTTGGTCACATATGTACTAGATGTAGCAATTATGAGAACTGCCTGGATGGAGTTTGACACATTGTATATAATATCCTGAGCATTGCACACCTTGTGGCATTTGATGGAGTGGAAACACTTCTGTCTGATATACTGGATGCCATCTGGACAATGCGGGGTGCAGTCAATAGCTCTCCAGCACCTCAGTAAAATGGGCCCATGCCCATATGCTGCTGTTTCTCTCCTCTACTCTCTGGGAGCCATTTCTGCACCTCCTCCTCATGCATAAGCATAACATCTAGGAACTAGCACAGGATTTGTGAAGCCTTTGGTTCTGAAACTCCAAGCATGTCTGCAGCTGGACACTCAAAAGTCCCTCTAGTAAGAATGGTTAATGCTACTAAAAGCTGTATTTCCATTGGAATGGGCATTCCACATATCCCTCTGGGAGGATAAAACCAGCTAACCAGCTCCAGTATGATATATCCAGCCATACAGTAGCAGTCAGATATGTCCAGTCATAGATGTGATGGTGTATCAGCTGCTGACTGACCCTTCTGTGACAGAGAGGGCAGCAGCATGCAAGACTGGGGAAGCCAGTCTCCAAAGTGGATATTAACATGATTTGAGTTGCTAAGTAGATGCTTCTCCTAGCATCATATTACAAGTGATAATCCTGTTCACCAGGAAATGGCAGTGAACATTAAAGCTGTTCATCACAGTTCATATATATTTTTAAATTATGCTGCCATGTTTGCTGTCATCATTTGCATACATAGTAGCACTTATTAACATGTTAATGCTCCTCTTCTGATCTATAACTAGGGTGGGGTAAAGGGGCTCCTGACCTGGGAGCAAGCTTTTAGGGGGAACAAATGTCAGATGCCAGTGGTGTGGGAAGGTAGTACTGATGAGAATGTGGTGCTTATATTGATTTATGCAGCCCCAATACTGCTTTGAAAGTAATGGCTGCAGAGCGGAAGGACTCAGTGTGCTACCATGTGTAACAGTAGCAAGCAGAACTGTCATGCAGTTATAGGAGTGTAGACGAGTCTTTTTTTTTGTTCCTGAGCTTTGCTTTGAGTTGAGGGGGTGGGGGTGCACCAGTTTGGGGAACTGCTGAGGATACCTGATGACATAGCTATAATTCTGCTAATTTCCATATTAGTATATGGTCATTTGCATGTGATGCATACAGTGTTATTTCCAGAGGAGCACAGTCTCTCTGTCACCACACCACAATTCACTGCTCTGTTTTGCAATATGAATTATGTAAATTGTTTCTGCATACCTCCTATCTATTTCTTTTATATTTGTGGTTTGTTAATGTTTAAATGCTTCTTAATGTGTATTTCTATTGTACTTTTGTATTTTACAGTGGACAATGTGCAGATCAGTAGGTTTTGTTTTACATCATGTCTACCACCCAAAAAGGTCAGTAGGCAAACTACTCTACAAACACTCCCTTGCCCATGCTTGGGACAAACTTCCCCTTGACTTACGTTCAATCTCCCACATCTCACACTTTAAAAATGAACTAAAAGCTTATTTTCTCAGTTCCAGGACCTGCCCTTGCCATGACCCCACCTAGTCTTCCTTCCCTTTATGTACCCTCAAAAGGTCCATACTTAGTACCTCATTACACCTCTCTCTCCAATGTGTCTACTATGCGTTTGCATAATTTTATACAAACAAAATAATGTTATTGTTGACCTATTGAACTATATCAATGTAAAATTATGTTACTAAGCTTCTTTTTAATGCAACTTTAACTTTATGCATGTAACCCAACATATGTGAATCTTTTTGCTATAACTGATATTATATCAATATCGTTTAAAATTGTACTTGTTTAAAAATGTACTACTGGAGCTTTTTTCCTTGGGTCTCCACTGAAAATGGGCCACAAGCCCAGTTGGACAAACCCGGTTAACAAATGTCAATAAATAAATAAATAAAAATAATTTTTCTATGGTGTTAGGGTAGTTGCCATTTCTGTGTTTATTTCAATGTATTTGTTTGTATGTTGCAGTATTTTTATTGCAACTGTTTTGTAATTTTTTTGCTTTTATGTTTAGGGATACGTTTTTTGACGGTTTACAGTGTTGTGTTTGATCTTGTGCCTGTGTACTGCATGGCTTAGCTAATTAATTGTAATTACATCTGGTTTTTGATAACATGAGCAGAGTGGTATCAAGTGCTTAATAATGCAGGTAGAGTGGTGATCCACAGAAAAGATTGTACTCTAGCTTAAATAATCATTTTATAATGTTCCTTTATCTCTGTCCATTGTTATGATGGATAACTATCTGTGTACACGCATACATTTGTGAGTGCTTAAAGAAACACACACACACACACACACACACACACACACACACACACACACACACACACACACACACACACACTTGCATGCACACACATGCACAGGCTCACATGTATGTGCACACAAACTCATACAACTCACAGTTCCTTTTTCTTTCTTCTAACTGTTTGTGTTTACATTTAAGTTATATGAAAAAAGCACATGTCCCTACGTCAGCACTACCATTTTCTTTCTAATTGGAGCATGTGTTTATAACTTACTTTGTCTTAGTTACTAGATGTTTTTCTCAACAATGCAGAATATTAATGTTTGCTGGATTATTAATAAGTAATGTGCTACTTTAAATTGGACAGATACAAACATATCCAGTTCTACTGCATGGAAAAAATGAACTACTGAATGAATGATTATATTTTGAAAGAATAGCTTTAAATCTTATTATCACAAAGGTGTTAAAAGCGCTTCAGCTTCTATGGCCACTGGTAGTCAGACAACATTATGTCACCTTAATTAGTAACACAAACGCATATGGCAATCACTAGAACCCTGGAGAAACAGAACTCGTCAACCATCACAAACATGGCTTTTGCCTTCATATGATAAACAAAGTTCAAGTATTTGAAACTAGCGCATATCATAGCACTAAATAAAAATAAAGTGAAAGAAATGCCGTTTCCTTCTTGTACAGACTCATTTTACATACATAAACAAATTAGAAACAATTAACTGCTGTTTACAGTTATAATTATAACTCTTTGTTGGCTGGCATTTGAAAAGTTTCTCTCTTCATTGTTTTGTTTAGCATACAAATGCCTTCTGTCTGAACTGAGGGTTTGATAATATAACCTTTGACTAAAGAATAGGCTTTGCTGGCAGCTTCCAAAACAAATGCTGCCAGAATGTTTTTTTTCTGGCACTGGAGTTCAGCAGAATATTGGTTTTGCACATTCAGTCAGTTTTAACGTTAAACATTTTTCATCCTCAAACTAGGTTTAAAACTAAAGCAAGAAAATAAAGGAGGACTAACAGTGTATAGTATCTCCAAAAATGAAATAAAAATGCTAGAAAAGATGTTTAGGAATGGCACATGCAGATTCCTAAAATATATTTCTCAAGTATGCATAAGTGGGTAATATGAAATATATATCCAATTTTATGTAAAGGCCAGTAGTCACAAACAAGTGGTTCATGGCTGCAGAGTGCTAAACATCAACCATCCCATAGTGGGGCAGCCTATAGTTGTTCAGATATGACTTGCACAACAGCAGCAGTCCCAGAAAAGGAGTGCATAGTAAATCAGTGGACCTGCAATATGGTGAGTAGATGTGGCCTGACAGGTTCAGTGGGGAACCATACTATCAAAGTGCACTCGATCAGTGTGTCCAACACCACAGAAAAGGGAAGCATGTATGCCACAAGTGCCACACTGCTGCCACACATGCAATCACAGACAACTTAGGGAAGGCCAGCAAAGCAAAGCATCAAGCCTAATTCATCATGAAAGAGAGATAGTAAAGTCAGAAAAGAGGGATTAACAAGCAAAGAAAAACACACAAGGGTAACGATAAGGAATGACATCTGTGGGAAGAAGGGCATGCTTTTTGGTGGGAAAGATTTAATGTTTCATATAAGAAGATAAATGGTAACTGGAAAAGATAGGGAAAATGGTTATGTGAGGGACAGAGCGAGAAGACAAGGTTTCTGCAGTGACACAAAAGGTGGTAAAACATTGGATGGGCACTGTAGATTAGCTTGCAAGTGAAGTGTGTTGTATCTTTAAGAAGCATGTCAAGGCTGTACGTGCACATATGAATTCCAGACGTGCACTCTGTAGCACCATTTATAAGAGCAGCCACACTGAGAGCATGCATGATCGCAGTTGTTAATTTGTATATAAGTTACTTAAGTTAAAGTCAGTAAAGCTATATAGAGATGTGTTTGTATCGAATAAAGCTGCTTGAACAGAGCCCACGAAGACTCTTCTATTGTGTCCAAAGTAGGAGAGCGACATGGTGTCAGAACTGGGATCGAAGAGAATGAAATCCAGAGCCATGAGCTGTAGAGACAACAGTGAAGGTAAAACCCAGAGAAACGAGCACAAAAAAAGCCAGAAAAGAATCAAAGGTAATGAGAAGTAGCACAAATTATTTATTTGATAAAAGAGATAAAACAAGGCATTACAAGGGCACAAACAGCATTATTGAGCAAGCAGAAGGCACTAAATGTTTGTTGGGTAAAAAGGTATATAATGAAACGATTAACAGTAAAGCAAAATGAGCATATTTAAACCAAAACGAGTATGTTTAAAGATAAAGGGAGTGTGTTCAAAGCAAAACTGGGCATGTTTAGAGTAAAATGAGCAAAATGAATAATAAGGCAAAATGAAAAAGGGCACATTAAGCAAAAATAAAGTAAAGCGACTGCATGTGTTTTGGCAAAGTGCTATGTTTTGGCACAGCTACAACTTCGTATTGCATCACGGGCATAACTAAAATTATTCAAAATATCTCAAAGTGTGTAAAAATGCTTACAGTGTGTGCTTATTACTGTGCATGTGTTTTAAAGAGTTTCTTGTGTGCAAAGTGCAAATATTTTGTGAAATAGAGTCAAAGTATAGCCATTTTGAAAAGTTTTTTTGTGCTGGGTGTCTCTATTCGCAAACTGCCACCATTACAGAGTATGTCTTCCACTGTAAAGAGTTGCCTAGCAGGTACCGTCATTTGGGGGGCATTTCAGTGTGCTGTATACAGTTATTTGCAAAGTGCAACTACTTCGAAAAGTCCAGTTTATTCATATTGTGCAACTGTTTGATATGTTTGTTACACTGATATGAGGTGATTTCTTGCAAAACAATATTACAAGAATATTACAGTGCCCAAGAGTTTATTTCACTCGCATTGTAATGCTGTTTGAGATGTTTCTTAAAATGATGATAAATGACTTTGGCAAGATGATGATAAATGACTTTAGCATTTAGCCTTTCAAGCGATATTAAAAGTGTTAAACTGCCTGAAAAGTTTACTTCACAAAGTCCAGTTGTTCAAAGGTACTACGAATTCATTCATTAGCATTATTTTGAAAAGCCCAAAAGAAATAAATTTAGATACAAATACTGGCATAAGTTTCTGCTATATGTGCATGAGTGTATGTTTGTGCTTATTTGCAAAATCCTTCACTAGTATGTGTTAATATGGCAGACAGGTTTCAAAAAATGCTACCACTTATGTTTGATCAGAATATTGCAGAGAACTGAAGAATATTTGAGCAAGAGTACGATATTTTTATACAGGCAACTTATGCAGATAGAGATGCATATACCAGGGCATTCATTTTGCTAAACCTAGCTGGGTCAGAAGCCATAGAAAGAAAGCGTTCATTTGTGTATGCACCTGCAGTATATGAAGGAGAACATGAACATCATCATACTGTTGTACAGGCTGAATCAAGCGAAGACCCCGAGTCTTTGAAGCGCAAGTTCAGAGAAATGTGTAACTCTCAGACAAATATTACATTAGAGACGCATTTGTTTTACACAAGAGATCAGAAACTAGGAGAAGCATTTGCAGCTTATATAACTGACCTGAGGAACAAAGCTAAAACGTGTCAGTTTGGTGACTTAAAAAATGAGCTGATAAAGGACAGGCTTGTGTGTGGTATTAACAGTGCTGCTGTGAGAAAGATTTTACTTCATGACAGTGATTTAACATTGAGTAAAGCCATTGAGATTTGTTAAATCCATGAGGTGACAGAAAACCACACATGTATGCTTGCGAGTGACAAGAGCATGAGTTCAGTTTGCTCCAGAGCAAATGTAGATAGCATGGAACATGTGGCAGACAAAAGTAGGCCCAAGCATATGGCAGCTACGAGATTTCCAAGGAGGACGTTTAGCTTTCCAGCAAGTTCTAAGAAAGGAGAATGCTCCAGCTCAGTGCAGTACAAGCATGAATCAGCCAAACCCAAGTCCAGCTTTATTGTTAACTGTCACAATTGTGGTGCAAATCATGAGTCTAGAAGAGAAAAGTGCTTAGCATATGGTCAGCAATGCTACAAGTGTAAAAAAAGGAACCATTTCCAAAAGTTTTGTAAATCAAGTAAGCCTCACACAGTTGCAAAAAAAGGTCACACAAAGAAGCAGGTCAATCAAGTAGAGCCGAAACAGACAGCTTTCTATGTAGATGTATCAGTGCTTGATGAAAGAGTTAATACAGTGAATTTATTAACAAAAAGCGAGGTGTTTTGTACTGTTCGGATTAATGGAAAATCCACAGAGCTTAAAGTAGACACTGGTTCAAAGTGTAATGTTATATCAGCAGACACATTTGCTAAAGTGAAAACTAACGAACAACTCAATGTAGTCAGTAAAGCCAGACTTGTTGCTTATGGAGGTGAAGAAATTCAAACCGAAGGTTCAGTGACGATTTTGTGTTATTTGGCCGAGACCTGTTACAACTTGTTATTCTACGTAGTCCGAAGACCAGTGCAATCTTTATTGGGTCTAAAAGATAGTTTAAGAATGAATCTGTTTTCTTTTGCTAAAGAAGTCCATCATGTAAGTGCATTTTCGAGTTCTAATTTTTCAGATGCCATTTTCTCAGAGTATGTTGATGTTTTCCATGACAAGTTAGGCAAACTTCCAGTTGCATATTCCATGACGTTAGACCCAGAGGTCACTCCCATATTCAGGCCAGTAAGAAGAGTTCTGATAGCTATGCAGGATAAAGTCAAAGCTCAGCTGGATAAAACGGTGCAGCAAGGTGTAATTTGTTCAGTCACAGAACCAACTGAATGGGTATCGTCCATGGTAACAGCTCACAAAAAAGGCTCAGAAGATATCAGAATAGGTACTGACCCTAGATATTTGAACAAAGCATTAAAGAGACCATGTCATCCAATGTGTATAGTTGAAGAGATCGCAGCCTTAATACTGAACGCCACTCTTTTCTCTGTCTTGGATGCAAAGTGTTCATTTTGGCAAGTAATGCTTGATCGCAAATCTACATTTTTAACTACCTTTGGTACTCCATTTGGCAGATACTGATTCCTAAAGATGCCATTTGGAATAAATTCTGCAAGTGAAGTCTTTCAGCGTGCAATGGAGCAAATTTTTTTGGGTTATCCTTGTGCCATAATAGTAGATGATTTATTGATTGAAGGCAATGGTGAAGCAGAGCATGACAGAAACCTCAAGAAAGTTCTAGACAGAGCAGGTGAAGTAAACTTGAAGCTCAATCCTCTGAAGTGCAAATTCAGACTTCCAGAAGTGACTTATTTAGGGCATTTGTTCATGAGTACAGGTTTGAGACCTGACCCAACCAAGCAATCAGCTATTCTTGAGATGTCAGTACCGGATAATGTACAAGCTCTACAACATTTTCTAGGCATGGTCAACTATTTAGGCAAGTTTACAACAGACTTCAGTGAGTTGACAACACCTTTAAGAGAGCTAATGCACAAAAATGTTGTATGGTAATGTTTAGAACAGCACCAGAAGGTGTTTGAAGACCTTAAACAGAAAATTACCACCCCACCTACATTAAGATACTATGATGCAAACAAACCAGTTACTCTTTCCTGTGATGCTTCAAAATTTGGTCTTGGTGCAGTTATACTTCAAAAGGAAAGACCAGTAGCCTATGCATCTAGAACATTAACCCAAACTGAGATGCAGTATGTTCAGATTGAGAATGAGCATTTGGCAATAGTATTTGCATGTTCTACGTTTCGTGATTATATTTATGGTCAAACTATTCAGATTGAGACTGACCACCAACCTCTAGTTACTACTCTAAAGAAGCTTATGTATTCCACTCCAGCGAGATTGCAAAGAATGATGTTTAAATTGCAAATGTACAATTTCAAAATGGTCTACACAAAAACCAAATTGCTGTACGTGACTGATACCTTATTCAGATTGCCCAGAAGTGCCATAGAACAGCTTGACACAGAGAATTTTGACTTTGATGTGATGTCAGCACATACTTTTTCTACCACTAGACTTGATGAGCTGAGAGAACACAGTCAGACTGATCCAATTTTAGAGAAGCTCACTCACTGCATTAATGCTGGATAGCCATCAAAGCAATCTGGTGTACCGCCTGAAGTGCAAATCTACTTTCCTTACAAAGATGAATTGTTGATGGAAGATGGCATTATTTTCAAAGGTCCTAAAATTGTTGCTTCTGCTTCCTTACAACAATAATATATCCAGATTTTGGGGTCTATATTAGAACATTGAAGTTTCAGAACTTCGAATGTTCCAATATCAACCTCTATTAAGTGAAAACTGATAACATCGAAAATTCAGAACAGCGAATTTCTTCCTAGGGAAATAATTTGCTGTTCCAAAACACATACACACAACACAAACACACCAAACAAACAGCAATCCACACACATGCACCTAAAATCTTACATCTAACCCTACACTAAACTGTACATACACCACTATTTACCCACTTACCTTAACCCAAACCCTAACCCTAAGGTCCGTCACTATCGCACACACCTCACCCGCGCCCAAACACTAACTCACCTACCCTGCCCTAACCCTCACATCCACACATTCGCACACTTACCTGACCCACACCCTAACCCTAACTCACCTAACCCACCCTAACCCTCACGTCCACACAATCGCGCACTTACCTGAACCTGACCCATAACTTTCCACCACAGTGCTGAAAATAGCGAAGCAACAGGAATGGACAATCAAATTCTTCCCCTAGGAAAGAATTTGGTTTTCTGTAACTTCGCTATTTTCAGCTTTTGCTGAATAGGGGTCGATATTAGAACATTCGAAGTTCTGAAACTTCGATGTTCTAATATAGACCCAGATTTTGCATCATGGTCACTCAGGATGCACATTCACTTAGAGAAGAACAAGAGATTTGGTATTCTGGTCTTCATTACTTAAGGACATTGATATAGTACTTTCATCTTGTTCAGTATGCAATAGTACTAGACCACATTTTCAAAGAGAACCACTTCAGCTAAGTCCAATTCCTGAACTACCATGGTCAACAGTTACAGCTGATATCTTTGAGTGAAACAATCAACACTACTTAGTTTTGGTAGAATCTTATTCGAATTGGTTTGAGATCGATCTACTACCTAACCTAATATCCACTGCTGTTATTACTAAGCCTAAACATCATTTCTCAGTTCATGGTAGTCCACACAAACTTCTTTCTGACAATGGTACTCAATTTACTAGTCAGTTTTTTCAGAAATTTGCAAAAGAATCAGACCTTGTACATGTCACTAGCAGTCCTGAATATTCTCAGTCAAATGGTCTAGCTGAACAGAGTGCAGAGTGCAAAGCAATTACTTGAAAGGTCAAAGTGTGACAATACCAATGTGTTCTTCAATTTGCTTAATCTCAGAAACATACCTCATGATGATATTCTTGACTCACCTGCTCAAAGACTACTTTCCAGGCAAACTAGAACTACGCTACCCATTACTTCCAGTTTGTTGTAACCTAAACCTAAGAACCGTAAAACCTTTAAGGCTCAATTGGTTAAGAAGCATAATATCCAGAAATCTAGTTACGACAGATAGCGCAGATTACTTTGTCTGTTGAGGGAAGGAGAGATGGTACAAATCCAGGCAATGAAAGGGTTTGGTCGAATTGGACAGATTACAGACATCTGTGCTGAGCCAAGATCTTATTTGGTAGATTCTGAAGGTATAGAATGTAGGAGGAACTGTAAACATCTTCTTCCTGTATCAGAATCCTCATCACCATCACAACATTATTTCTGTGATGCAAACTTCAAATCTAAGGGTGAATCAGCCACCAGAATGTGTTAAAAATTCTGATTCCATTCCAGAAAATGTTCCAGACATTCCACAGGTCAAGCATTTTACAGAGACAGTTCCAGTCGCTAAAAGTAATTCGCAGTTTTATGTCACACGATATGGGCGAGTATCAAAGCCAAGTGTGAAATAAACAGCAACGTGGACTTGATTGTGTGTGTGTGTATATGTATATATATATATATATATATATATATATATATATATATATATATATATATATATATATATATATATATATATGTGTGTGTGTGTGTGTGTACTTATTATTGTGTAATGCATGACAAAAAAATTACTCGTGATTTCTGCATGCTAAATAGACATAGTATCATAAGATCTATTCTCAAAGAGGGAGGATGTAAATCAGATTGCAAGTGAAGTGTGCTGTATCTTTAAGAAGCATGTCAAGGCTGTACATGCACATATAAATTCCAAATGTGCACTCCCTAGTGCCATTTTGTAAGAGCAACCACACTGAGAGCATGCATGATCACAATTGTTAATTTGTATATAAGGTTACTTAAGTTAAAGTCAGTAAACCTGTATAGAAATGTGTTTATATATAATAAAGCTGCTTGAACAGAACCCACGAAGACTCGTCTAGTGTGTCCAAAATAGGAGAGTAGGAGAGTGACAGACATAGACAGACAAAGAGTGGTGATGGGGAGGCTTGGATAACAATGAAGGTAGGGAGATTGACATATAAAAGGCAGGGAAGCACCTGGATATGGGATAGGGCAGGGTAACTGGTGCATACTAAACGAGTCCAGACAAATATCAATCACTTTTGTGGCTGAGATTGTGTGCAGTCTATACCTGAAGTGGCCCAATAATCAGAGCCTGCTGGCCACAAACTTAACCAGATGTACCAGGAGATACTCCACTGTACTAAGGTGGACATCCAGCTGTTGGTGCACTTCAATAGACACCAGCCTCTGTAACCACCATTGGGACACTACAAACGGCCCCTCTGGATCACTAGCACCAAAGCAGCTTTCCTCCTCCCTCATGAGAAGTGGCTATAGCAGCTACCAATGAGCCCCCAGGTTACCTTCAGCAGGGTGACCTTTTTCCCCCTTGCTGAGAGGTGGGCCTGATGACTGATGACCTAGCATCAACCAGAGCAGGTTAAAGACACCACTGACACTCTTCTGCCACAATAACAACTGGACTTGCAGAAGAAGAGTAAGAAATACAATACATTAACATAAATATCTTTTACACATAACATTCCAACTGCACAGTGAGGTACTGCAGATGTCATTCTCACACCATTGCAGGGAGAGCTGTTCTTGTCTCCTGCAACGTTCTTCTGTGCATGTTTCCTGCTCCCCAGCCACTGTAAAGCAAAGTAGAAGGAACTCAGAACACAGGAGTGCCTGTTAAAATAATAGAAAAACATTCAGCCCTTATCGTTAAATTCCCTCCCACTGTATAAGCAGGCCAGGGTGGCACCATCACAAATCACTGCAATGATGTGTGCACTGCTCACCAGAAGACGTGATGCCCGTGATTTCACTCACAGTCTTGGCAAGATTGTACCAAGTATCCAGCTTGCACAGTGGACCATCATAGTAATGCAACAGCTGCTCCTGAAAGCCTTGCTCTCCTTTAAACACTAGACATGAGGACTGCTGTTTACAGAACCTGAGGAAACATTTATTTATGTATTTCTTTGTTTGTTTAATTTGTCAGTTAGGTAGTTAGTTAGCTATTCATTCATTCATTCATTCATTCATTCATTCATTCCTTTCTTTCTTTGTTTATTTGATGTTTGTTAACTGGATTAGAGGTTTGGTGCAAGATCCTTTTCAGCCCAAACTTGGTTCATATGGTAGGATGAATATACAAGAAACATAAATTTGTCATTATAAATAGACATATATAAGTACTATATACAGGTGAGCATAAACTACTTTGTTAATAACCCATATGGTAAGGGATTTAAATTAGTAGGTACTTCTGTTATGGACAGAAGTGCTTATTTCAAACTATATTATCTTTTTTCAGGCATATTGCATACATATTACATATAATATAAATAGCTCTTATAATTAAAATTTTCTGTTTTTTTCTACCTATATAATATAATCAGTTTATATGATCATATTTCCATACATGTAATATGTGATGTAAAACTTTAATAAAAATTTTTCAGCAAAAAAATAGTAGGTTTTTGGAGTCAGCTAGTGTTTGCAAAACAAAAGTATTTATATTGTTTTTAAGCTGTTCCTTTAGTTGATTTTTTTTAATTCAGGGAGATCTTGCAAGACAGTAATCTCATCTGGAAGAGTAATCCAAGAAACTTGTGCAAGCTTAAATAAATAGTTTTCACATATAGCAATGAGAAAATGAGGCCGGTTTAGTTTGATACTATTACTACTGCATAAACCATAAGAGGATTCATGCATATTAGCTTATTGGCTAAAGGTGGACAGTATCTATCATTTAGGAGTCTAAAGGCACATATCCACTCACAAAGGTTCACTCAAAAAACAAAACGGCATCCTCATTCACATAGAAGTATATTGGGATGTCATGTCATGTGATCACAGAGCAGCAAAGCGGCACTACTAAAAACCTCTGCCATGCAGAGCTATGGCACTATTATTTGCTTCAGAGACTATGTGCACAAGCATAATGTTCACATGTGTTCCTATCTCCATTATGAATAAGGGCAATTGCACAAGACAACATTATGAAGAGCAACTGTAAAATCAGTACTTTACAGAATAAAGCATTGGATTTTGAGTCTTTTATTGTGAATGGCCGCAAAAGAAACATAGAAGAAGTGGTATATGTGGGTGTGGGTACACAGCACCATGGCATGCCACTGTCATGTCCCGTTGTGGGGAAACATGCCATGGGCTATGCACACCACTGGCAGGACAGACCACAGAGAACACCATGGCCCCTATACATAGAGTGAGTCATACCAACACATATTGTAGGGGTAAGAGTGCAGAGAGCAGTACATGGGTTAATTTATTTGATGCAGGAAGGTGTGTATCATGATGACATGCCCTTTGTTGCACTTTAGATATGAGACAGGGGAATGGTCACAATACAACACGGTACAAGGAAGTGGATGCCAAATAGGGAAGGGGCAGTGCACACGTATACAGGACATTCATAGACAGTCATGCACACAGACACACACACACACACACACACACACACACACACACACACACACACACACACACACACACACACACACTTTGAGTATAACCCACAGGTGTATACATCTCACCATGGTGACTGGAAAAATTCACCACCTAGGAGACTAAGATATAACCACAGGCTATCCACACCCATGCCATGCACATCCTGGTCAAAGATAACACTGACAATGTTTATTTTGAAAAAATGTGGCAAAGAGCTATGCAGGACATTAATGTTGTGGGCAGCCATAATAGGGCTCTACAACTGGTGCCTTGAAGGGTGATCAATATGATAATATGTGCCAATAACAAGGTACAGGACACTGCTAAGGAGGTAGACCACCAACACAGAAGCAACTTCAAGAGGAAGAGGATTTCCTGGTACTCCAGGCTTGGTGGGGGAGCAGATCCCCACACCCTATGGTGGACTGGATGTGTGAGCTAGACTGGAGAAAACCACAAGAGTGGTTTTTGTAGGGGGATATACCAGATTAGTAATAATTGTTACATTTTCATATTGTACAGTGCACAGCATGTGAGAAGGGACTTATTCAACAAGAAGCTTCTACATATCTGTCCTCTACTAGCTACCTCTAGACTGCAACTGCAACTACCTACACTCAAGGCCTGTATGTGCCTGCCACATAAGATTGCAATACATGCATTTCAGTGCTCTCATAGGTGATTGCCTTTATGCTTTCATAAGCTTTGTTGGTAGAAGGTCCAACACAACAGGACAGAAGATACCCAATATCAGCTGGTCACCTCTTTCTGACGAAGATGGCAATGTGCATGTAGTCTGATGACATGGTAGCACCGTCAGCAACTTTAACACTTGAGGACTCACATACATCTCTCAAATATAAAGATCCTCTGGAGGGACAGACAGGATGAACCTCCAGCCTCACCAGTGGCTGGCAGACATCCTGTAACTGTAATCCTCATCAAGACAACACAAGCATCTCCGGCTCAGATGACATCTGTGGCCTGCTCTTCCTCTAATATGACATCTCATAAGGGGTGGCAAGGTGGTCTGCAGTACCTCCACAATTTCAGGTCTGTTCCTGATGTGGGTGCAACACTTGGTTTTAATAAGTGGATGTGCAGGTCTGAGGTCCAGGCACAGACAGCTGCTACGCATACTACATGTGGAGATGATGAGTGTGCTGCATGGTCTGTGTGATAACATTCAACACCCGCAAGGCTTGCAAGATGATGTGCAGAGCCTTCACTGTGGCATGGGATATAAGGACAGGGAGCAGAGGTGCTGCTCAAGTTACAGGTGTTACCATTGTATTCACTGGTGCATTCAAGAGGCAAAAGGTAGAAACTCTCTACTATGATTCTGAAGACCATGCTATTTATGGCCATGGGAGGGTCCAGATGTGTAATGGCAAGTCACAGGTTATGCACATATAGATGAAGCAGACCATTTATATGGCAACATCTTCTGAGGCCAAAGATGTCAATTCTCCTGAGTGTGGCCAGTTTCACATTCATGGCCACTAATGCTTCTCAGATTCCCCCCAGAACACCTCACCAGGCTGCATGCTCTCAATGCCATAGATCTGCACCATCAATATCACCTGTGGGCAGATGGAGCACCATGCCTAAGCATGCCATCATCCATCTGTTGGCTCCTGCTACTGCATTTTCCTTCAGGGCGCATGCACATGCTCCTGTGATTCTAGGCCATCAGTGCTACAGATTGTATCAAGTTCTGAGATCACAGGAAACTAAAGTGTATATTGCCAATTGTCACAACATGGCAGCTCCACCCTAAAACTGAAGGACATGATCCCTGACTCTCCACAACCAGCTAGCATACTATGTAGCTACCACATCCACCTACCATGATCCAGGTCTATATGATAGCATTGCTGTTGCCTGTCACTGTGTCTTCCCATCTATGCAAATGTTGATGTACCAAACACACTCCCCTAGCCTGAGTGAATAAAAAGATGTCTGATGCATAGGGTGACCATTCTGTGCACTGCCTAGCACAGTCTGGATGTGATAATGTGTGCATCATCTTATTCTATGTTGTCTGTATCATGGCCTATAGTTAATGGATGGATGCCACCTCTTTTCCAGTGCCGTGAAGTATTGTGCCCCCATCTGCCTCACATGAGGTACTGCTGCTATCTTTTTACCCTCTGACCAACTGCCCCCACTGTTCCAGTGCTGTTCCAGCAGTTTTGGTGGGTCTTGGCAGGATGTTAACCTACTGATATATCTTTTCCCCTTTAAAGCCACATTATGCAATAAGGCACACACATCTTCACACATCTCCGGCTGCAGGTGTCAGGTGAAAACTGTAATGCCCCACTGGATGCACATCCAGTCAAGTTTTCTGATAGGTACACTGGTTAATGCGCAGTAGTAGTCTATTCCAAATTGGGAGGGTAGACTGTGTAACAAACCTATCATTCTAGTAAGTATTGTTGCTTTTTTCCTAAAAAGAATCTGTTGACCTGTGCACTTACCTCACTAACATATGTATAAATAATTGATAATCTTACAGAGAGGTTTAGGTCCTTGGATTGAGTATTAGTTGACCATTTTGGTCTATAAAGATGAAGTGGGTTAAAAAGTAAAGAACCTTTTATATCATAAAATGATAATCAAAGATCACCCTCAGAAATATTTAATAGTCTGATTAGAGGGATGGTGGTTTCAGTCTGTTGGGGGAACTTCATACAACTTGTTGGAGGAACTTCCAAAGGTACATTCCCTAGTGGGGTGTTGTGTATCATAATGGGTGTGATGAGGGGTCATCAAAGGGAGTTAAAGACATCCTTGGGCCTTGAAAGGGTGTCATGATAGATAAGCTGTGTGAAGCAGACATCTTTTGAACACAACTGAGAAATGGTGGTCAAAAGGGAACTCAGTGTCAACATGTGTGTGCACAGATCTTTAATAATGGGAGTCTGTTTAACAGCAATGATGAAAGTAAGGGATAGCGTCTTACCAAAGGTAACTATCATGCACGTCTTAGCATTTAGTGAGACCATGATCAATGCAGCAGGTGTAGGCCTGACCTAGAACTTACTGGAAAAAATGGGTATCATAGGGTTAGTTGACAAAAGCACCCAATCTACATGCAGTCATCGACCAACTTAGTAATCTATTGACATTGGATGCTTGATTAAATGCCAAACAAGACAGAACACAAGACTAAACCATCTAGGACATTGATAGTTGCTCTTCTATGGATAGAGGAGATTCCCTCCTACTTGTAAGTAATTTAGTTATTCAGTGGTCAGTATGAGAGCTAACACTTAGGCTAGATAGTTTGCTTAAGTTGTTAGCATGAAGAATGGTCTCAAAGGATTTATTAAGGTTGAGATAGGCATTATGGACACTATGGAACTCATCTAAAGCTTTTGTGTCCATATCAAAAATTGGCCAGGTTTAGTAAACATGACTCGCCCTTAATAAATCTAAGTTGAGAGGAGTCAAGGGTCTGAATGTAACCTGTTTTATTGTTAATTAATTAATTAATTAATTAAGCAATAACATTCCATATCTTTATGGATAATGCTGCTGAGACTAATAGGCATATAGTTACCAGGATCTATTATGAAACTGCCTTCTGTAAGGTGACAATAGTGGGTTTTCTCAACTTTTCAGGTCAATAGCCTATTGAGAGACTACGATTAAATAGATTTATAAGAGGATGGACTGTCTAGTCTTTGTTACTTGCAGGAAGACAACCTGGAATACTGCTGAGACCCATTGAGCTGATGTTTTTAGTTTCAGAAAAAGCAAAAGCCAATTTAGCAAAGGTAATAGCAGGCAGCACTACCAAAAGAATTGTGAGGGAGTAGGGATGTGTGAGAGATGTGAATTTGAGGCTACATTTTTATGCTAAGAAATTATCTATAGTTTCTGGGATGTAGTAAGATACACTACTGGAGACAAGTCTGGAGCAGAAGTAGGTGCTACTTCTGAGCTTCCTAATGAAGCTGAAGGAGACCTGGTGGGTGTCCTTGGTACTAGAAGCAAATCGTAATTCATAACTGACTTTGTGCTGTCCAGTTCTTTACCAGAGGGTATTGCTTAATATTTCTAAGGTGTTTTATAGTGTGGAAGAGGAAAAGAGCAATGGACATTTTATTTTTCCAACAGTGTTGATTTATACAAGTGTTCCACCATACTGGCCTACTTTTGAATTTACTACTGTTCTTATGTCATCTGGCAATGGCTTCTTCTATACAGACATTTTTGATGAACTATAACTTTGAAAAGAATGGCAAGGAAAGAGCTCTGTCTTAAATGGATTTATTTAGGCAAATGTGTCAGTTGTGCGTGTCCAGGATGTCTATGAATAGTGTTAAGTTTACTTTAGAATAATCTAGAAATACTATGTGAGAAGCTTCTATTCAGGATGAAGCAAACAGCAAGGTGATCAAATTTTACCAAGTAGGTAGAGATAAATGGAGTACACCTGAAGGTGGAACAGTTTGTCAGGAGTAGGTCAAGGATTTTATCAACTTTTGGAGAGGGGACAATTTGCATTAGAGAGTTGATATTCAAATATATTTCATTTTTATAACTTTTTAAGTTCAAGATGATATGCAGGGGATGTGGAAGGTGACTTATATCAACAGTTATATGGCAGAAAGTTTTGTATAACTACATTAAGACCTCTACATGTCCTACTCAGGGCTCTAGCACCCCAAGAAGAGGAGGAAACAGGTGGAGTTGAACAAGAATGTCAGCACCTAAAAACAGCATGTGTTAGGACTACAAAAAAAGATATGTGGCCGAGCCAGGTATGGAAATAAGGTACATAAGGAAAGCTGGTGGTGGAATGCAAAAGTCCAGAAAGTCTTCAAAAGAAAGGAGTGCAGAAAGAAGAGGGAGATAGAAAAGACTGACCAGGCTAGGAAGGACTACTGATTGGCTAACAAAGAAGCTAAGAAAGAAGTTGCAATAGCAAAGAATAGGGCAATGGAGGCACTCTACCAACTTCTGGAAAGTGACTCAGTAAGTGGTGGAAAGAAACTATATCAGGTTGCAAGGCAAAGGCAGAAAGATAAAGAAGATAGTCAGACACCCTTCCTAAGGGATGCCAGCAACAACCTGCTCACCAGTCTACAGGGTGTCAAAGGCAGATGAAAGGTGTATTTCCAGTAGTTTCTAAATGAAACTGTACTGTCCCAGAAACAGCCTACAATGAGAGAAGAAGAGGATCCCACCCTAGAAGAAGTAAGAACAGCACTAAGGAAAATGAACTCAGGGAAAGCAGCAGGCTCAGATGAGGTCACAGCAGATATGATAAAGATGCTGGGTGAGATAGGAGATAAATGGCTTCTGAGGATACTAATAGGAGTGTGGAGAGAAGGGCATATTCCAGATGACTGGAGAATAAGCATATTCATGCCAGTGTACAAGAACAAAGGGGACATCCACAACTGTGGGCAGTCCAGAGGCATCAAACTCATATCACATTGCATGTAAGTTCAGGAGAAGGTGATTGATAAATGGATACGCAGAGTAGAATGTAAGATGGGAGATGAGCAGTCGAGATTCAGATCAGGATTCAGCACAATTGACCAGATGTTTGCAGTGAGGCAGATACTTAAGAAGAAGCTAAAGATGAGGAGAGAGTCCAACTGGGCATTCCTAGACTTGAAGAAAACATATGACAAAGTCCCAGGAAAGCTGATCTGGGCAGTACTGCAGTGGTTTGAATTCCAAGAAACACTGGTAGAATTAGTGCAGGCTATGTACAAGGACCCAGTGACTCAAGTATGAACAGTGTTCGGCCTCACAGAGGGGTTCCCAGTGGGTGTGGCTGTACATCAGGGTTCAGCTCTGAGCCCACTGCTGCTCATACTGGTGATGGACTACATTAGAAAAAAGGTTGAAGGAGACAGATCAACAAAGTTGCTGTATGCAGATGATGTGGCATTACAGGCAGACTCTGAGCAAGAACTTCAGCAAAGGATAGGAGAATGGAATTCAAACTGAAGGCACATGGGATGAAACTAAGCACAGATAAGACAGTCGTAATGGTGGCAAATTGGGGAAATCAGAAGAAGTTAAGAATAGAAATAGAAGGGAAGATACTGAAACAGGTAAGCATTATTTACAGATAATTTTTCTCTAAATCAATAATATTCTTTAATGTAAATGAAAGTTTTGCAATGAGCAATGACAACTCATACCTCTTATGGACAATACTAGCGATTGCTAGAAAGTGTGTAACAAGAAAAAGGAAGTCCACCACCTCTCCAACTATGGAAGATTTTCTGACCCTCCTTGAAGTAGTGATTTCCAGAGAAACCAAAATGAAAAAAAGTGACAATAAATCCTAGAAATTTTGTTAATAATCCTTGGATAAAGGTTTCTTTTCTTATTTGTAAAGACTCTAACTCTTTTTGAATTATCTGATGTTTACTATGCAAACGTTTTACTATTGTTTTATAATTTTACCAATTTTGAGTCTCTGTAAATAGCGTATATAGTTGTAGGTATCTTTTTCATTGTTCTTTTATGTTCAAAAATTATATCCATGATGTTCATATTATTGTTAAAATTATCATTTTCTTACTTCAATAAAAATATTTGATCAAAAAAAAAAAAAGAGGCAAGTTAACCTCAAAAGGAAAAAAAGGTATCTAATGCTGTAGCTGGTCTCTTGATAATGAAGAGTCTTGCCTACTAGCTGGTACCTAAAAGAGTAAAGACTGAAATTATATCTAGAAGAGCTAAAGTAATATGTTAATAGTGTTTTCATACTCTACTTTGCACAGCTAGTCTAAACCCTTGTGGTAAAAATAGGTTGGCAGTAGAATATCTTTCTTCTTTCATATTTTTTTGTGTTGTGTTATCACACAAAGTGATGTGCAGCTCAGCAGAGTAGAATATTGAGCCATGCGATAGTCTTTTAATTATAATACAAGAGTTCCCTCCAAAACACAATCTGCCAAACAGTAGGACAACTACAGGAACTCCCCACAGGAAAAAGTGAAGATAATGGAGGTCAATGCTTCTCCTCTCAGCAGCAACAGTTCAAGTCCATCTCAGACAGCTGGGTTCTGGAGCTTATGTCACATGACAGATGGGGTGATTTGCAGACTTCTGGGGCTCACAGTGCTAGTGCACCCAGCACCAGTAGCCAGTATCCACAGCTGTGATGAAGTAAAACATTTTGTTATGCTAAGTACTGCTAACTCATTTTAGTTACCTTTTGGGCAAAACATTGCGATCTCTAACAAAAATGTATTTATATTTGGTTTTAATTAAAAAAAGTTAAGTGATACCTCAAGTATTTATGCTGTTCAGCTAGTGAAATTTTATTTATTTTGTTAGTTAGTTATTTGCTTACTTATTTATTTAATAATTAAATAAAGAATGGTTTCTTTAGTTAAACAAATAAATAAATACACAACCGATGGCATTTAAGTTTCAGACTTAATATTCTTCAAGATATGCATGCTAATGCAAAAACTATTATTCTAACAACTTTCTAAATACAACTGAACAACATTTAAAATCTGTCTCTGATTTTGGGACTTTGCCCATTATTATTTTGGCTTTGTTCATGGTTCTTGCATTAAGAGAATGAGAGGTAATACTTGTTATCAGAATTAAAAGAGGTGTACACATCATAGTGGCTATGTCTTCTGCGTGGGTTTGGGAGCTGTCTGTGGATGAAAGTAACTTACCCTCTTATTATATGTTCAGGGTAAACAGCCTGCCTTTGTCAGAATAGTATGTATTTGTGTGAAATAAGTTAGAATACTAGAGCTATTGTATGTTTCTATGAAACAAACTTGAATTACATTATTGTGTTCTTAATTGTTATTTATTTTTCCCACAATCACTCATCTAAGGTGCAAATAGTCAATAATGCAACTAAAATTGCTTGTTACAGGGGCTAACTGTGGATAAGAGGAAATGAACCTGCTGTCATGATCAAATTAGACAGTCACCACTCTGGCTTTACAGGACTTACATGCATTTGTGCAAAGCAAGTTGGAATATTTATTGTGACCATTTTGCATTGCAATTGGACAGCTGAGGTCTACACAGTCAACTATCTGTAATTGATGAGTATGGACATTCGTGGATTATAATGACAACAGTTTGAGTGGTCTTTTGTGTTGAAATATTCTAAACTGGATTATTTTATTATTTTTAATAAATGTTTCACTTGCTGGAATAGTGTCAAGACTACTCAAATTTAAAATAAATTTACAGAAATTTTGCTTTAGTGTGCAATAAATATAGAAGTGCTGGATATAAGATGGTGTCAGAAACTTGAATGTTTCAGTATCCACTGACACATTTCCTTAATTTGTATGGCATACTAAAATATTATGAGTTTTGTGTTGTACCTTTTTACACTGTGAATCAAGTATCACATGGTGGACAGTTTCTATTCCTAGGCATTCTATTTCAGATATATTTTCAATCATACCTCCATTTTTAGCATTTTAAAAAAGTTAGATCTGTCCTTATCCTGTGTTTGCTTGCATAACAGAATAGACTTTGTTTAACTTGAAGTGCATTGCTAAATGTCACAACCAAGTCTGTAATTTAAAGTCTTTCTAAATTAGTTCATGTCCTGAAGATGAATCAGAGTTGTAACATATGAGTATTACATGGTCTCTGTAATACCCTTGCCAAGCCACAATGGAGTGAGATGGTTTACAAAGATAGTATAAAAAGTAATGGACAAATAACTGATCGTGTTAGGACTCCTGTCTTGACTTGCTGCACTCTTAACAGGCAACTAAACAACATTCATGCTTATGTTCTGCTATATTGACAACTAACAAAGTAAGGTAAGTCATTGCCATGACTAGCAGAGCAGGAAAGGCTAGTCAGTATTAACAAATCAGTACAGTGTTAAAGTGCATGGGTATATCTAAAAGTAGACTTTTTTATACAAATGCAGTTTATGTAGTTCTTTTTGAGATAGATTTTTCCTCCTTCATGTCAGCCATAAAGCCACTGCCATTGCTGTTGTCACCCATTTGCTACCCTCTAAGAGGTAATAATATAGCCATGATATAGCTGTCATTCTGGCAGCTAAGAGGGGGAATGCCTCTTTAACCCTTATCTTTCCTTCCACGTGCCCACAAGATCCCAATGGCTGGGCATACAATGGGTAGGTGTGATCCAGTGTCTTTGAATAGCACCATGTCCATAACACCACCCTTTGAAGGTAGACACATCCATCTGATCCTTGTCTCCAGCAGAGACGAAAAGACAAATGTGCATCCCATGAGAAATGCTTCCAGCCTCCCCCACCCACTCTGGGGGAAGTGAACAGCTTCTTCCTCATCATTCCCACCCCCAGCTGGCTCCTAATGTACTGGATAATTAATTTTCAAATCCTGGTCATCTGGAATGTAATCAGGGCTCTGTCCCGCTGCCCTTCTATGCTTCAGAGCTGGCTTGTTCATGTAGTTATAGTCAGTATAGCAGTTGTTTATTATTTTTAATGCCGTACAGTCAGTATAGCAGTCATTTATTATTTGTAATGCCTTATAGTCAGCATAGCAGTGCTTTATTATTTTTAATGCCCTACAGTCAGTATAGCAGTCGTTTATTATTTTTAATGCCCTACAGTCGGTACAGCAGTGTTTTATTATTTTTTAATGACCTGCAGTCAGTATAGCAGTGCTTTATTATTTTAATGCCCTACAGTAAGTATAGCAATTGTTTATTATTTTTTAATGCCCTACAGTCAGTATAGCAGTCGTTTATTATTTTTAATGCCCTATAATCAGTATAGCTGTTGTTTATTATTATTATTTAATGCCCTAGTGGTAGCAGTCTGAAATCATTTATTAGGCTGCTGAGATGTAATGCTTTGTGTTGAAGGTTTGCAGCTGCATATAGAATGCAGTTTCTAAAAATATTGCTGCATTTCAGCTATCTGTTGACTTGTTTGATTTTTGTCATATATTTATGGCTTCATCGGTAGCAGATTTTATCATTTCCCAGAACTTTCAGGACTGTTAGAAAGTATTATTGCTTAGGCTTCTTTTACAGCTGTTTTGCTGTTATTCATAAGTACTACGCTTGATAAGAAGAAACAGTCTTGATGATATGACATATCTTCTTCTATATTGTGTCTCTTTTAAGTAGAAGAAAGTGAAGGTCTTAAATAGTCCATCACTGTGTACTAACTTTTGTTCTGCCTCTACACTTGAGAAATAGACTTTTTAAGTTATGTAGAAGTGTCTCATTAAAAAAAAAATAATTGTCCATAGAATGCTGTCCCACTCTGTTATAGCACAGTTTCATATTTTCCTTTAAAAGAATTTAACTCATAGAGTCATATATGGTGATACCTTTCAGGACTCCAAATAGTGAAAAAGTTGTCAGTGATGCCAACTACTATGATACTGGCTGGCACTCTGTCACACTAGTGAGTTCTGAGTTAGAGGTCTATATCACGTATGTGGGTTCGTTAACTCTGGTTGGCAAAGAGATAATCTGCATAAAACTAATGTGTATATACTTGAGACAGCTGGTATAGTTCTAATGGTGATATTTGGGTTCCACTGTCTGTTTAGGTTGTCAAGAATATAGGTTCAGATTTTAGATTGAAGTGAAAGAAGGTCTAATGAATCTTCAAGAAAATGTTCAGCATACTCTGAGGAGAGGCACAAGGAAGCTATGAGTATCAGTTCAGATACAATGGATTCTTTTCCATGTTAGCACAGCAGTTACACGCGATGAATATTTGCATAATACCTCTCAACTGTACAGATTTTTGCAGATGTCCAGATTTCTGCCTCATATTTTGGGTCCATTTCTCATAAAATTGTTGTTTTCTGGCAAATCATTGGCAAACAATTGAGGGTTGAAGTCAGAAAATAACAGACATGAGTTTCAGACTTCATACCGTTAAGCAAAGTCATTATAATAAGAAACCTGTTGTTCTATCAATTTTCTAAGTTTGTAAGAGCAATATTTAAAAATTGTCCCTATTTTTGGGCCTTTGTCCCCCATTATTGATGACTTTGTCCAGATTCCTTTTGTAAGAGTTTGAGAGGCATGATTTGGATGGCGTAGCGCTACAGCGGTAGTGTTGTCACTTCACAGCAAGAGGTTTTCCAGTTCAATTCTCGGCTGGGGTTCCTTCTGTGTGGAGTCTGCATGTCCTCCCTGTGTTCGTGTGGGTTTCCTCTGGGTACTCTGGTTTCCTCCCACGTTTCAAAGACATGCATCTGGAGTGTTTCTCCCCAGGCCTCTGGTGAAAATTGGCTTTGTTCCAAGTCGGACTTTCCTGGTAAACAAATGTTAAATAATAAATAAAAATAATTTGCATCCATGTAATATTCAACAAACATAATAGTTCCTGCCCTCTTGTTGGTCCTATCTTCTCTGTAGCCAGGATAGTGTTTACTTAAGGGCCGCACCCAATATAATTGGATCTTTTTTTTAATTCCACCATATCACTTCACACTCAACAAACTGGTGTATTCATCAGGAAAACATCCTTTCAAGTGAGATGCTGTGCTATACAACAATGATAAAATGCTTGAAATGTACTATGCTCTAGGGTCACATGAATGTGGATAAGGGGAAACAACTGTTTTTGCATACTTCTGATTGTTTCCCTTTCTGCATGGTTGTATCACCCTCAAGTTAGTAAATATATAAGCAGTGGGAATATAGGGGTGCAGGGAGAGCCTCTTTGCAAAACATGATTTAATACTTTTTCTGTTTTTAGTTTTATACTGAGTTGTATGTGTTTGGCAACTATTGTTATATCTAAAAATCATGTTAGTCCATTAAGCTTTATCAGCACTTTGTAAAATGAATTTAGTAAATACATTAACAACAATTTACTTATTACCACATCCATTAGAACATGTCTTTGTTTAATCTAATAATGGAAAAAACATTTGGTAAGGTAAATACATCCGGAGAAGGTAATGAGACATGAAGGTTTGCCCATTAGGACAACAGAAAAAGTTAGAAATTATTAATATTTCCTAGGATTCATGAATCCTCTGTGTAAGACTAAATAAGTCTTACTTGGAAACTGCAGTTGAACAGTATGACATCAGCGTGCCATGCATATTCATGAGGGCACGCTGACTCTACTCCAAGTCTAACACAGACCGTGCAGGAAGGCAGAGGACATGACTGACTGCCGAGCAGTCCAAAGGTCCACGCCCCTGCAAGTGTCTGAATTGTGAAATGTCAACACACATGAGCGAGTCCGCTCAAATGGCTACATACCCAACACTACACTCCCTCACATTGTAAACCCCCAGTACAGTTATGAAATTTAAAACTTTTCTTTTTTTTTATCATTCCCGATATAGCTGCCCATATTTGCGCATGTGTGCGCGGGTGTGACCATTGCTTAGCCATAGTTGGGAATTCCGACATTGAAGAGCATAATAAGAAATGTTTATGCAAATTAAACCAAATAGCAATAGCGTAGTGGTAGAGCCTTCGCACAAAGATGAAGCATTCACGGTTCGAGTCCCACCACTCCCCTTTCTATTTTATGTTTAAATTAGTATATGAAATAATTCCTGACATATATGAATAACATTTTACTAAAATGTATTGAAATGGCCTATGTATCAGTGAACAAAATGTATATATATAAATATAAGAAGGATCCTGACATATAATTGCCCATAGCTAAGCAGCGCTTTACCCAGCGCAATATAATTGCCCATAGTTAAGCAGCGCTTTACCCAGCACAATATAGTTGCCCATAGTTAAGCAGCTCTTTACCCAGAGCAATATAGTTGCCCATAGCCAAGGAGCACTTTACCCAGCGCAATATAGTTGCCCATAGCCAAGGAGCACTTTAACCAGCCCAATATAGTTGCCCATAGCCAAGGAGCACTTTAACCAGCCCAATATAGTTGCCCATAGCTAACCAGCGCACCGTAGGGCAACGTGGAGCAACGTAGAGCAAAGTCGCCTAAATACAGCCACAACCCCTAGTCTGTCTGGACAGTAGTAAAATAAAAAGCAATGACAAGGTTCTAACCCGGGACATTATGCACCATAATCAAAGTACTGAACCACTAAGCCATGACAGCTTAGGATAAACACACACTGTTAACATACATATACTTATAAATGGAAGATTAACCATTGCTAAGCAGGTCTGCAGTCAGCCGAGAAATTTCAAAAATGGCCAATCACAAAAAAGTGCGGGAAATGCAGCATATTTATGCTCCATAGGCGGGAATACTCACCATAACTGATTGTAGCTCCCATCTGCAGTCAGAATGTCTGGTGCTAGAGAGGGTAGTCGCTTTTGAGCGCAACACTGGGGCATCAAGGAGTCAAAATACATGGTTTGGCTCCTTGTCCACCGTCATGAGTCAAGACTCCTGCAGGGCGAGTTCCAAGGGACAGAGTACAAAGCAGAGGCTTGGAACCGGTTAGCTCATGATCTCACCAGTGCCACAGGCGTCCCTCAGACTGGTGAGCAGGTCTGTCACCACCATGCAGACCTAAGCAGGACTTACTGAACCAATGGATACAGGAGGCCCGTGACATGCAAGATGCCCCACTACTGAGTAGGTAGCCATGGAATGAAGTATGTAAGACATGCTAATTTAGTCTATATAATGGATAGGTATGTCTCGATATCCCTTCATTTACTTCACAGCTGCAGGTATCCATGCTGCAAATCAGCAAGCCTATGCAGATAGGCTGCTAAGGCTGCGCCACCAGGCAGCTTAGTAATTATTCTGCATGTATTGTTATATAAAATAGGTGAGAGAGCCTGAAAAAAAGTGTTGTAGCCCAATAATAAAGCCATAAAATGCCCTGAATAATTTCTCTGCATGTACTGTTATATAAAATAAGTCAGAGAGCCAGAAAAAGAGTGCAGTAACCCATTAATAAAAGTAAAATAAGTCCGGAATAATATCTCTGCATGTACTGTTATATAACATAAGTGAGCGAGCCTGAAAAAGAGTGTTGTAACCTATTAATAAAGGTATAATACTTCTTGAAAAAGTCTTCTGTATGCACTGTAATATCAAATAAATGAGAGAGCCTGTAGAAAAGTGTGTAATGTTATTAATAAAGGTATAATACTTGGAGTGTGTCTGTGTCACTTACTTTGAAATGTTGTTGTACCCTTGCATTATATAAATAGTACTGTTGTATTAAGTGCTGTCAACCCACATTTGGGCAGTCCCATATAAAGTGGATGAAGGAAGTGCCAGTAGTTGTGAAGCATATATACAGTCCTCAACAGTTGGTTATTGGCTGGCATGCATAGGTAAATCTGGCACATAAGTAGCTTGTTAATGTGTTCCCCAGAAATGTGAGTGTGCTACATGAAATGTAGGTTTCTGTGGAAAGATAACTGAAAATGTCACGTGAACACATCCAGATATGTAGATATATAAATATAAATAAAATATATAAGTATGTAGCAGTAACATCTGCATCTTGGACAGTTAGTATGTCAGATATAGGTCAGGTATATAATGAACTAGCCAAACCCATTACACAACCTAATGCACGTTGCCTAGTGTAATAATACATGTAGGGGATATACACCTGCAGTCAATAGGAATGTAGTGTAGACTAAAAGTACTTATAAGATGTTAATGGAGGTATCTTTTCACACCCTACTGTATGTGCATAAACAATGCAATTCCACACCTCAATGGGTATGTCTAATCTCACATTTGTTGGGACATATGTCCTATTGTTCTATAAATATCTGCATGAACTTTGATGCATGTGCCCTGTTCAAACACCACAATCTTGGTGGCCTGTTGCCACCAATCATCCCTGCATGCTGTTGGAATGTCCACTGTCGTTCAGTATATGCATGTGTTATGCTTGCTGTTCAACTTTTGGAACCCTGGTGTGTTGGGTTAATGGGAATATTACTGCATGCTGTTACAACTAATTTGGAATGCTGTTGTCTATGTTGTAATTAAACACACCTAAACACAGAACGTATGGGAAGGCCGGTCCCAGCAGACCCACCTGTCCCTCCTCAGCTGCTGATTGCACCTGGCACCAGCAGGTCCGGTGCTCAGCCCAGGCTCTCCTCCTCCATTGGTCCTGTGCCACCTTCGGGTGGAAGCGCTGCAGGGGATGGGGCTCATCCCCCCTGTGCAAGCGTGGGCAGACAAGGGCCACCTGTCACACTCCGAAGGGTCTGGGCTGTGGTGCATACGGAGATCCAGTGTTCAGTCGCTGATCCCCTAGGCCAGCTCGAGGCGAGAATGGCGTGACTCACGGGTGAGCCTGCCCCTCCTATGCAGCCCCCAGCACAGCCACTGTCGGGGCTGTGAAGGTGCAGCGGTGACTGCCCATGGGTGGGGATCTCAGTTCCACTGTTACTATCTGTGGGCTCATGGGCTTGCGATTTCCAAACATCCATCCACGTCAATTGTGTACACCCACCCCATGTGTCATATTCCGCCCCTGTATGCATCTTGTTTGTCTTGTCTGTTTACCTCCCCAACCTACCTCCCCAAATATACCTACTTCCTCTACCTCACATTCCACTCTCACCTGAAAAAAAAAAAGGGCAATCTGTTCCCACGAAAAAATTACACCCCATACATAGCTGCCCATTTTGCACACATGTCCACTGGACATGTAAACTGATAATTATAATTGGCAGTACAACATACTCTGTTGTCCTCACCCCTCTCTCAGGAGTGGAAGGTTTCAAATTTCACTCCAAATTTCTAACATATGCACAGCTGTTGCTGGTAAAGAAATGGGCAGCTATGGACCTTCCCTACACCCGTCCTGCACATCCCGAGCTGGTTTTCCTACTGTCTTTCCCTCTTTGTGCCCCCTTTTTCACCACTTTCCTATCTCCCCATTTTCTTTTCTTTCAAAGAAATTAACACGGGGGTTACCGGGAGTAAGCACTTTCAAACAGTAGTTAACGGGGTGTGCTTGTGTGTGCTTAGCTAAGTATTGCTAAGCGTCGCGCAAACCCGTGCAAACCCGCTTACAACTGCTTAAAAGTGCCTTAGTCACTCTCTATGTCAGGGCCCTTGTTCTGCTCAGCAGCAAAATAAAACACCTCTGTTAGTCTCAAACCCCAGACCTTGGACACACTAGACTGCATGAAGTACCACTAAGCCACAGCAGATATGCAATAACTTGGTGCTGAAATAAATATATCATGCATTACAATGAGTGAATGTAAAGGAAAAATAGGAAGGCCATAACACAAAGCTTCTTCTGTGGATCTTTACCAGCAATTGTTGTGGAATTGCATTACATGAGTTTGATAAGAGAAGCAGCCATTCTAGCAGCAAATAATGTTACAGAGGCACTTTACAACCCCCACACAGTATCATAGCAGGACAAACACTGGCATATCTGATTAGGGCAGAGGCCATACTTCCTAACTGTGACTACTATTCAGGGATGTCCCTGATTGTGAAACATATTTTAGCTGTGTCCCTCTGAATCCCTCTGAAAAGTACTGACGTCAGTCAGAAAGGTGGGGTATTACACAATGAATACTGACAATAATAACAGTAGACACCGCTTGTACTTCATAAAAGGTGTACTAATCCATATGCACTGCTTCACTCAAGTCTACACTTACTGTCTCTATTATTTGTAAGGTGTACCTCACTTTTAACTACCTATCCCTGACTCCATGCAAAGATGTATCTGAGTGTTTAATAGGCCTGGCAGAGGCACAAACACACAGGCATATCAGCTATTCTGCTGTTACACACTCTGCAAATAGCTTTGGGAGGACTTCCACAAGCATACCCTTATGTAGGAGTACAACACAGAAATACCAAAGGATATAGCCATGTACTGGTAGCAACTGACTGTAACAATGCCATTGTACCAGTGCTGAAAACACCTGTGGGTTACACAGACAAAGAATAACATTCTAACATCTGGCTTCCATCTGGATAGGTTCACAGTTGAGAACTATGCAGACAGACCACCTGCCTTGATAAACTAACAGGTACACACCAATCCTTTAAGTCCAGTAAGATAACATTCACACAATAATACATAATGCTCTATGTATGTCTGCATCCCCCCTCCACAATTAAAATATACTTGTGTGTTTGGGGTCTACCAAGGATGTAGGTAGGCATACTCAGTACTGGAATTGTCCAGTTTTCCTGAGAATCCTGTGCTAATGTCAACAATAAAAAACACAAACCCTGCAGAAGTGAGTACATTAATATTTACAGTATAACAGTTCACAAACAGTTCATGTGCCAAAAGAATACTTCTCAATAACTACTTTTGTATGGCAGTTAATTATATAAGTAGAAAATAAACTACATACTCACATATATCTTGTGTAAGCGTTTGTAGGGGTGAGTTAAACTCTACACTGATATCTCTGTACTGGAAGTGGCAACAGTCAGGTCTGAGTACAACATGTACATCACTGTCTACACCTCTAGCTTCAGATATAAGAAGTATACCAACCTTCTGACTTGCACAACAGTGTCCACAGCAAACAAGCATGGGCCCCACTCTGGAAATCTGAAAGGGCTACACCTACATACCTTAGCAATTTATAGCATTGGGTTGCTATGACAGTGAGTACTGCAATTACCACACAGCAGGCTGTATGCATTTATCAAATGCTGAGCACCAATTGGTGCAGAGGGCATCACATGCACATGTGCAGATACCTATAAAAGCAGACTGTACTTGCTATCCCCACATGCAATCATTACATTGCACGTGTTAGAGACTCTATAAATCCTGGAGAGGAGTAAAAAAAAAATTATTACTTAATAAAAAAAAATTAATTAAGTAAAAAAACTTTACTTAATTACTAACCAAAAATATTAATTAAGAAAAAAATAATTAATAACCAAAAATAAAAATTAAGTAAAAACAAACTTTACTTAATTAATACAAAAAAAAGTAACAAAAAAGGTTGTCAAAGCATACACAGACGGACCTGAAAGTGACAAACAGGTATGTAACAGATATGTAGTTACTGGCAAGTAGTAGATGTTTATGAAGAGTATTGTACATACTCTGAAACATGCATATGTGGCAGCATTAGGTATGTATGCACTGATGCTATGCATAACTACTGCCATGGACAAATTAGTGTGTAGCTGTGTGCAGTGGGACATAACTGTGACATATGTAGCTCAGCATTAAATGTCAAACATCTGATCATATTATCTATGTTCTGTACAGTACTGTGTATAATGGCTGTTTGGGAGAGTAGTGCAAACAGCTATATAAACTTGGATGTGACAGAGTAAGACATGCATGATAGTCATATAATGTGTAGCTTAGCATTGGCAACTGCTGTACCAGGCTAGTATAGTAAAGTAGCATTTGCAGCTATATATACTCCCTGTACTATTACTGTATGCACACATGTGACAACTGCCATGTTGTAGCAAGGCCCAGCAGGTCATCCATGAGGTGTGCGGACATACAACAGTGTGGACCTTGTGTGTGTATGGCACAAAGGTATGGAGAGATATATATGTGTCAGATATATTAGTATCTTAACATGTGCATAGAGCAAGGGACATACTGCAACTGTTTGCGAAGGGTGGACATATATATGTTGGTGAAGGTTGTTATGTGCATATTTTTACGTAGGTTGTAGTGTGTGGCAAACAAGACAGCATACAGTGCTGGCATATGACATGTGGTGTTTAAACGCTGTGGGTATGATTTGTTAGGTTTTTAGCCTTCCAAACAGGGGGTCCTGCTAAAGATACATGGGCTGAGAATACCTTCCATGCATTCTGCACAAGACTGTGCAATATTATTACATAACTGTATCCCTCTCAACCTTTGCATAATTGATATTCCCACCATGAAAGATGGACTGTATATGTACCTATATGTATATCTATATGTACACCAATGGATGTTTATGTGCACACTCAAGCTCAATGTGCAAATGTATTGCCATCCCTTTTGTTAAAAACCCTGTACCCATGAACTACCACATAGGTGGTAGTCTACTCAACACCAAAAGTGTGATAAGAGACCATGGGACACAGGTGGACAGTAGTGTCCCTTTGATAATCACAGTGCCACACTAGTCATGTAAACTGTGTACGGTCCACATGTCATCAGAAAAGGTGTGTCATCCATGGAAAAAGAGGTCAGTGTTCCACTCTACTCATCAGTCATAAAACCCATCATAGAGTACAATGGCCCTTTTGGTATGTACCTCAGAAGACATCTACAGCAACTGTAGATGCCAGACACATACCCCACAAAGAGTATTACCAGACTCAAACAGATGCCCTATGCAGACTGTCTTACAAAACCACAGTTACACTGTGTTGCATACCGCCTACCCAGAGGCAACCTCTGCCTAACATACAAAGCTATGCCAAACCCACAGGTGTTGGACATGCTCCATGTAAACAGATTAAAATCCCTACAAGCTACACACTGTACTGATCTAAACCTTGTAACATCAAAAAGCAGAACATGCTGGAGTGGTACATTCTCATCTCAGACACATACCATACTCTGGAACTAACTACCTATCAATAGCAAATAAAGGTCCTCATTAGCAGTCGTCATGAATAATCATGATGATTGGATGTGAGATAGGAAATACAACCTGGGAATCACCTCTGTGGCTCTGCATGACAGGAGCACATGAACTTAAATTACATGGGTGTTGAAGGGCAGGGTACCGTATGGCTAGGCTTCCATAGGCCCTATGGCTAATAGCCTATTAGCTACCTAGGACCCGATGCACACACGCATGTACTTGTTGCATTAATTGCTATGTGAGGTTGACTGAGTGTGATGGTGAATGTGTAGGTGAATGTGTCAAAGTTGTGTATATGTGTGATAGCCTAGTGGGAAACTGTTTATATCATGGTATGTAGTGTTCTACCTCTGATCCCAGAAAAATATATGTATGCTATATCTAGGCAGGAAAAGCAGTATGGCATACGGTGTGACGTAAATATCATAATATCCACCCTAGTACAACATCACACCCTGCTGTTCTCCAGAACCAGCCAGGACCAGCATGAGCACACTGCACTGTGGCAAGATGTTGTCCGTCGGGTTAATGATGTAGGCATGCATAACCGGACTTATGAGCAGGTACGCCATCACTGCAGTGATTTAATTAGACATGTCTGGCAGCATGCCTCCGATGTCCGCAGACAACAGCTTGCCACAGGTGGTGGTGCAGCATTACATCCGCCCCTCACCAGAGTGGAGGAGCTGCTCCTCAGCATGGTGGCTCCTGGCCAACCACTACAACAGACATGTGTCATCATGGAGGCCGGAGTCACCCAGCAAGTTGACTCAGAGCATGCAGGTAACATGGCATATCTGTAGACTACTGTTAGCTCAATTGTTAGAACATGCATATGTCAGATGTGTACTGTGTATTTAGAAGATGTGGAGCCTGGTGTTGTGCAATACTGATAATTTGGAACATAATCTATATGCCTGTGACTGTCAACTGTTGTACTACTGTAAAATTGCAAACTCACAGCAGCAATGCCATAGTTGTTGACACTGACAAACTGTCTCATATCCTTGTAGGTCCCTCTGGTGTGACAGCAAGACAGCAGACCCATGCTGGTCAGTGTTCTACATTTAATATAGCAAATAACATGTGCATGTCATAGGTGAGTTGTAGGCCATATACACATGTAAAACACCTACACATAATGCATGCTGTGCATGTTTTCTGTGGGACTATGTACATCCCAGTAACATGAGTAGCTGCCTCAAACACATGCAATACACAGAGCATCCCAAACAATTGTGGTACACTGTAGTGGACATTATATAGGCAGAGTCAATACACATGCACACAACATACACCACTTTGACATATGCAGTACGTATTCATATGATACACATGGCGTATTTAGACACCTGCTGTAAGGTCAGACTCCAGTATCCCAAATGTCATCCACACAGCACACATACTATACCTGAGGGATAGAGGCCTATCATAGGGTGGTGCAACACTCTTCAACACACAACACATTCATGTTAGGCAATGCTCCCTATTGAACACCTTACATACCCATGTAACAACTGCCTGTGAAATGGTTAATGTAGCCACAGTGCTGCAGTTCAGGTACAGCAAGATAGTTGCCAGTGTGGCACACATTAGTGGCCTTGAGTGACCACATGATGCTGCCTGATGATGGCTCATGGTACTACACTACATCCAGTTACAGTATCTACAGTACTACACATAGCATTCATTGCTATACACCTGGAGGTTGTGTGCATCAAGCCATGGTATGTATACCTGTGCGTGATGGTGCACAGGACATTGGAAAGCATTTCATACTTGCACAGCAATGTTGTGTCCATGTACACATTGTGTTCCAGGGTGAGGCCAATCATTGAACAATACACATGCATCAAAGACATGTATACTGTTATTAACAAGGACTCTCTACACTCACACTGCATGCTGTTGAGCAACACACATCTTGCATGCTGACACGTGTGATAGTACTCTTTGGCTTGTGATACTGTACTCCACCATCAACCACTAATTAGTATGTTCTGGATTGCTGTTGGTGTGTGTGTGTGTGTGTGTGTGTGTGTGTGTGTGTGTGTGTGTGTGTGTGTGTGTGTGTGTGTGTCTACTTTAGTGAGTAGTGTATTTGTGTTCATGTGTGCATGTGTTCATGTGTGTATATGTGCATATGTTCATGTGTGCATGTGTTCATGTGTGCATGTGTTCATGTGTGCATGTGTGCTAACATCATGTACATATTGTAAAGTGTGTTTCCTGTCTTCCTCTCACAGGTGCTGAGGTTGGGTTGGTTGAGTGCAGCAGGGAACCTGAAGTCACTGCCACAAATAGTGGAAATGATGATACATGTGTTGTGGCACAGGCAGGTTTGACAGGGTCTGTCATTGGGCCACCAATCGACAGTACACAGCTTTCCACCCCATCTATGTGCACATTCATACTGCCAATACATCCCTCATCACCAATGGCCTTAGCTGAGGGACAGCATACAGTAGGCATTGACCAGGATAGTGTGGTATCTATGGCACATGCATCCCCTCACAGCAGCCATACCCAGATTCATGGAATGGTACCACATAGGCAGATGTCCAGGGGTTCTCATGGGAGCACTGCTGGTCGTAATGCCCATGGCAGACGTGCCCCCACAGGTCTTACAACCTCAGGTATGTTCTGGGCTGTAATGCAGGCACAGGCACGTATGGAATGGTACACCAGACAGGGACTAAGGGTGCAGAGGGCCCATAACACCACTATCAATGACAGTATCCATGGCCTTGCCTGTGCCATCCATAATTACACTGAGGTCATTGATAGACATTGGGGGGAGACATTAGATGTCCTCCGCAATGTCATGTCCATGTGCCAGGACAGTGCAGGATGGTTGAGATGTCGACGTGGACATATGCCAGCAACATCATCGGCTGGCAGTCATCACGGACGACCCACAAGTCACAGCCGTTCCCGTAGTGGCAGCACCAGCCCCAGCAATGTTGGGGCTGGGCTGTCAATAGACCATACTAGAAGACCATGTGCAATTGGCGCTGGACAGTCCCAGCAGGGACATGGGTCCAGTCAACATACCTCTGCCTCTGATGATAGTACCCAGTCTGGCTTAGTACCCGATACTGTCCGTAGCACCCCTGCCAGGCACAGGTACTGTGTCTGTGGCCAGAGATGGTGATCTGTACAGCCTGGCAGGTACAGTCTGTGGCTGTTCCACAACCTCCCATATATGGCAGCCACATGGTGGAACTGTGTGCATGCAGACACACACACATAAACCAAACACCTAGGGCTAACACATACACACACACATTACATCAACATTGGCCCATGCTGTACTGTTGTCCCTCACACACACACACACACACACACACACACACACACACACACACACACACACACATACATGTCGATTGGATGGGTCAATGTCGGGTTCTGGCAAACCAACAACACACCCTGTGCATATGATGAAACTGTGCCACCTCCTGTCATCTGTAACATTGATGCAGGAACAGGCTAACATGGTGCTGATGCACAGGGTGACTTTATAGCAGTGTAGTAATGTTAGCATGTTGTCAACAGTAAAGTGTAATGATATCCTTGTAGGTATATCTGAGCAGGCATGATGCATTAAAGCTATGATTGTCAATGTAGTATTGTTTATACCAGTGTTAATTCCAAAAATGTATTGTCCGCCTATGTGCCACTTGGCTGATATGTGTAGTTTTGCCAGCATGTGTTAGTGAGTGGACAGTACGTGTGTGATGTGTGCAGTACAGATTTGCAGATGTACATTTGTGAACATGGTGGAGGTGCACTGTCTGCATGTACGTGCATAGTGGACACATGGGAAGGGTGGCATGCCCTCTATTACACAGTGTTAACATCTCATAGTTTCTATTGGTGGACAGTATGCATTTTACTATACATATGTTTTAACTTGGGTACACATGTGTGTATGACATGGTTTGACACTATGCTGTGGGTGATACTGTTACTATCTGTCATTGGTTTGCATTCTGGTAGTATACACAACATCAACAGCCTGACTATAACCAATCATTAGATGATGTCTTGACAACTGACACACAGATGTAGGAAACTCAGTAACATTTGGATCCTTCTGGTACTATACTATACCAGTAACCAGTGGTATTGACCGCCACCCGTTCCTGGGACCACTCCTGTTTGGCATATAGCCCTCTTAGGTACAAGCAAACACACTAGGGATATGTCCGTCCACATCTGGAAATGCATACAATGGCCTACAATGCATTCTACAGATGAGACACTTATCCTCTACAAGGGTATCATACAGACGAGATACCTGTTGTCCAACCCATGCTGTAAAGCTATAAGACAACTATAGCATAGTCATCCACATTTACTAAACATAGTATCCCGACAGTTCCACATAGGTAGTAGCCCCCAACATATAGAATGGGTACCGATGTGTACATACAGCCAAGTGTTATGTCATCTGTCCTTTGGTATTCACATTTCCAAAGGTATTCTGATGTCCCTTTACACATAAGCAATAAGGGGTCTGTATGCATATCCACAAAGGTTGTTGTACACCTATAATGAATGTCCATTATTGACAGACTGTGTTGTGTTTGAACATGTCTGAGATATACCCCAGGCATGAACCCTCACTCACACTATTATATAGAAACTGTCATGGGTGTGTGACACAGATGACCTAGGCCACAGATCACTACAGTAGCTGGCCTTGTCACAAACATACATATGTGAGCTAAGGTCTGAGAAGCAGCAGCACAACCTGTCAAAGGAAACAGATGTATTCATGTAGAAAGCAGGCTTCACACCTAAGAACTAATTGAGGTCACATGTACATATATAGACTTGCCAAAGATGAATATACCACTTTTAAGGTGTTTTCCTAGTCTCCATAAAGGGCACTCCTCTCAAAGGAAATCACACACACACACACTCAGCAATTGCAGGATTCAAACCCCTACCTAACTATGTTATGATATTAGAGAAGTATGCATTAACACGACGCGCTATATGCTTACTGGGAGTTTTCATTTCCACTGCTATATTTGTAGGATGCTGACATCATCAGACTTGCCAAAGATTAATATACCACTTTTAAGGTGTTTTCCTAGTCTCCAAAAAGGGCACTCCTCTCAAAGGAAATCACACAGAAACACACACACACACACACACACACACACTCAGCAATTGCAGGATTCAAACCCCTACCTAACTATGTTATGATACTAGAGAAGTATGTATTAACATAACGCGCTATATGCTTTACTGGGAGTTTTCATTACCACTGCTATATTTGTTGGATGCTGACATCATCAGACTTGCCAAAGATGAATATACCACTTTTAAGGTGTTTTCCTAGTCTCCAAAAAGGGCACTCCTCTCAAAGGAAATCACACACAAACATACATCCCCCCACCCACACACACACACAGCAATTGCAGGATTCAAACCCCTACCTAACTATGTTATGATACTAGAGAAATACACATTAACACAACGCGCTATATGCTTTACTGGGAGTTTTCATTTCTCCTGCTATATTTGTGGGATGCTGACATCATCAGACTAGACATGGTAATGTGTGTGCACTTTGTTTTATGCAATCCCAGGACTGAGCCATGGGGGACAGCAGGTGTTACCAGCTTGAACAGGACTCCACAATTCTTACCTTGTGTGATCTATCTATGGCCCAGTTGCCAATCCATCAGATGACTATACATATTTATGCACAGGTTGTTGATTTTGTGGATACGACATGTGTCTGGGATGTTGGAAAAGGGCTGTTCAAAGTCTATGTGGAACGTATGTAGCTCATTTCATTGATGTATGTCCTGGGTGACTGCCTTGCAAACAGTCTAGCAGGTTTGGGAACCATGATCTGCCCATGATCAAACCAAAGTTGGTAGGGTTGTGTGTTTGTAGGCTTCCAATAGCTCTGTTTATGACTTCAATCATATGGACTCCATGGCCTTGCAGATCAGACTTCATAGGCTTATAAGACTATAGTTCCCATGGTCTGTTGTGCACCAACACTTGTGGAGTGTGCCAAATGTTGCTGTAACCCATTCAACAGTTTCATATCCTGTAGAGAGGGTGAGGCTCAACAGACTGTTCAGGTGCAGGGTCTGTTTGTTCTGCAGTTCAGTTATGACACATATAGGGAAACAATGTAATCCCATTGATGCCATGTTTTCAGCTTTGGAAGGAGCTGTTTACCCATTCTACATGTGATATCTCCTGGTATGATGATAGGGCCTTTTGTCAGTGGGAGGTGGGTATGTATGTATGGGCCTGTCTGACAGGATGTTGGCATTGTCAGTCATTTACAGTTGGCCCTGACTCAGGACATATATGAGTGTACATTGCTATTTATGACATAGCTGAAGGAAGTGTCATGGTTCTGTATGGACTCCTTCGCAGATAATTTTTCCATAACCTGGACTGGATAATGTTTGGAGTGCACATTGTTTATTGGTGATACTGATTGCAGGTTTTTAATCTTCTTTGCTTTTCTACTTTCTACAAACAACCTACGTATCTGTAGTACATATTTGATTATGACAGTGTTCCAATATATTATATATTTGTCTGTTTTCATATAACTGTGTGCACAAGGCAGGATTGGTGAATAGTGAGAGGTTCCTGGATTAACACATGCAACTGCCAGACATGTGTGGCCCACTGCTGTACTCAGACATGGCCTACGTGTGTGAGCATGCCCAATTTGACCTTTCAGTATGTTGTTGCCTGACATTTGCCTCATTTATTCAAGTGTGTGAGCATGCCTAGTGTGAGCTTTCAGCATGCTGTTGTCTGAGGTTCACTACATTTGTTGACATGTGTGAACACACCCAATATTCACATTTATACTATACGTGTGTTGACAATCAAGTTGTATTTTTACTGCAGGGCTCACCTTTGTGTCATAAATCTACAGGGATTATGCTGTGCCTGCAGGGTTTCCATGAGACACTTTGCATAGACTTATCAACATTTCTTCATACAGGCTGACCAGTGAAATACTGTCATGGTTTAGTGGTTCAGTACTGTGACTATAGTGCACAGTATCCTGGGTTTGAGGACTGTCACTGCATTTCTTTTTCATACTGGGCAGACCAGACTGCTTAAGGACCAGTAAAGCAAATATGAGCATGTTTACCTGCTTTTGCTCAACTATGCCCAACTTTGCCCAAACTTGCCCAACATTGCTCAACGTTAACCAACATTGCTGAATGTTGCCCAATATTGCTCAACATTGCCCAAAGTTGTGCTAGTTAGTGTGCAATTTTGTTTACATATACTAAATAGTGGTAATAGCTGTTTAGCACTGCTTTATATTGCTTAAAACATGGCAATCATGCCTCAGGTGGTGCTGCAGGGCTGCCTATGTCGGATGCACATTGTACACTCTCTATACATGTTTGGAAACAGGTAGTGTCAAGTTAGGCATCCCTTTTACTATATGTGCGAGTCAGAGAGAGGTATCATTTCCATGGTTCCTACTGAGCCAGTGTATGTGCTATGCGTTGCCTCTTTGCCAAGGCCAAGGCATACTGGGCACACCTCCTTCTGCCAACTAGGGCAGGCTCAGGTTGTTCCTTCTCCGAGTCACGCTCTGCCTGTGATGGCCTTGGCAATGGTGGGGGGCTGTTTGGCCCAGCCCTATGCTGCTCCTGCTGCAGCTGTTTTCGCAGGATCATAATATGTAGCATAGCACATACCATGACAATTTGGGTACATGTAGTTGGTGAGTACTGCAAGGCTCCACCAGATGTGTCCAGGCACCGGAACTGTGACTTGAGCAGCCCAAACACATGCTCGATTACATTTCATGTTTGTGCGTGTGCCTCATTATGGCGTTCCTGTTTGGGTGTGTGCGCATTTCTGATGGGTGTCATCAGCCACGGCTCCAGTGCGTATTCAGCATCCCCCACTAGGTGACCATGAGGGATGTCCCCATTGGCAAATGTCTGGTACAGCTGTGTCTGATGCCAGATATGGGAATCGTGGTAGCTTCCAAGGCAGCCAGCACACACATTCAGTATTATGCCCTGGGCATCACACACGAACTGGCAGTTGATGGAGGGGAAGCCCTTGCAGTTAAAGTAGGCCCTACCCCGCTCACCAGCTGGTGCTTTGATGCATATGTGCATGCAGTCTATTGCACCCACTACCTCAGGGTATTCCGCTATTTGCTGGAAAAGATGCATATTGCTGGCCAATACCTCATGGGAATTGGGGAAATATACATGATCACCGACATGTGCTGACATGGCATTCAGGAACTGGTGCAGTACCCTGGATGCTGATGCCTGTGAAATCCCCATCATATCACCAGTTGGTCTCTGGAAGGTACCTGTTGCTAGTATTCTTAGGCCAACACATACCTTAGTTTCCACTGGGATGGGTTCCCCTCTGTTGATTCTGTGTGTGAGGCGTGGCCTGCACACCTCAACAATTTCCTGCATGAGGTCTCTGTCCACTCTATAGCGCTCCACTATCTCCAGCTCATGTAGCCCCTGGTAGGTTACCCTGGGCCTGTACACTCTTCTCCTTCTCCTCACTGTGGGTTGCTCAGCAGCATTCGCATTGTCACCATCCTCAGCATGTTGCATATGTCGCCTTATAACAGCAATGGCAGCCCCTAACATATTGTTTTGTCTCAGTAAAGCTTTTTAAGTTTTCACTTCTCTTAGTATGCTGCAGTGTTGCAGTGTCTCTGAGAAAAACATGGTGGAATGTTGTTTGCAGAGTTTTAAGTGCTGGGCTGGGCTGGGCTAGTGTACTGCCTGTGTAATTGCCTGATTCTGATTGTTTTCACCTGCTAGCTCTGCTAGTTCTTCTTGGTTAACTTCCTACTATTTGTTGTGCTTCCTTTTCCCTTTCTGTTTCCACAGGGGGCAGCGCCATGCAAACACACGCACACCAGCTCACACGCGCACACACATGCTTACACGGGTTTCCACAACCTAACACTTGCTTACTCCTGCTTAAACACGAGCACATAGGTGCAAACGCGCTTACACAGATTTCAACAACTTTGCACTTGCTTACCCCGACTTAAACGTGTGCACACATGCGCACATGCGCGCACACAGTCTTACTCGGATTTACAGGTGCGCACCCATGCGCAAACACGTTGCAGGCATTTTTACAAGAAACTTTAGTGATATCCACAACATACACCTTCAATTTCTTGGCTTTAGCTAGGATACCTGTTGACACGCCTCTTCCAGTGATGAGTAACTGACAACAAACACATGCCACTCTGCTCCAATGAGCTTACATTCTTTCATACATACCCCCCTCATGATGTCACCTATCTTCTACTCTGATACTCCCCTTATCCTACTCTTACACTCCACAGACGTGGCTCATATGCTATGTAAAATTGGGATTCACTATACTTACCCTCATTTGCATAGGATTGCCTACTAATGCTTGGTTACATCTCTGGAATTTGCCTTCCCCCCATAGCAACCCCTGCTAAGTAGCCATGTTGTCTTCAGCCTGCCATTCACCTGCATGGCAGATTAAACTTTTTATTACAATGCCTATTTTTGCCTGTTTTTGTATTATTTTCTGGTTTTTAAAGCGCTGCATGTTTGCGCGGCACTGCGCTATGCTTAAACATCGGAGATCGTGGAAAAAAAATAATATTGATTTTATTAATTTGCAACATGATTACATGCCAATGTCCTTATATTTGGACATTGGCATGCTTCCTCAACTGAATGCATCCTTTATTTGGAGCTGTCATTGCTCCTTTTAGCTATTTGCAGAACGGTACTCGGTTACCAACCGAGTACATTTCTGCAAATAACTCTACTCTTGCACGGACAGGTTACTGTTTCCTGGATCGCAAATTTACCTCATTTGCATAGCTTTCAGCTGCAAATGAGGTAATTTGCATATCCTAACACTGTCCATGCAACGGTCATTTTAGGGGCTGTCTTACACGCCCCTACCGGATATTGCTGAATAGCTCGGAAGACATCTTGCCTTGCTCTAGTCTTACTCTACACGAACACGCCGTGCAAGCCTTCCTGAATCCTGCCCATTATCTCTAAGATAATTAATGTTGACTTCCTATTCATGTTTTTTTTTAATAACAACAGAATTCAGTAATCAGTTCTCATCAAGTCATCTGGGGAAAGGTGGAAAGGAGTTAGTCTAGAATAAATTCTTTCCTAAAACTGAGGCACCTGTTCCATCTGCTAATCAGGGCTAAACAAATACACACCAGAAACTAAGGAAACATCCAAACCTATTAAATGTTTAGTTATGCTATATATTTTAACCTACCAGCTATGAACTTACTGTCACTCTTAGCAACCATATTTATATTAGCTTCATGCTAGTCAAAATGCCAACATTTTTGTGTATTGATACACTCCCTTCTATATAATTTTATAGGACTGTAATGTAAGCATGGATTATTTTAAATTGTATAGGTAAAAGAGGGGCCTTTGTCTTCTGAGTACAACAATTTTGCTATGACCAGTGTGAAAATGAGTATTCCATGCAAACAATCCAAGGCAACCATATGATCATTTGGCAGATCCAGATATCCATTTATCTATCTATCTATCTATCTATCTATCTATCTATCTATCTATCTATCTATCTATCTATCTATCTATCTATCTATCTATCTATCTGTCTATTTGCATGTAGGTTCCCAAACAATACTGCCTCTCCCTGCTTTCTAGTTAATTCCACAAATCTTATTACTTCATAATAATCAGCCAAGGTTGATCAGTCACAAAGTTATATTGAGACATTTGAGTTTTCATGTGACCATATAACTGTTTTTGTTTTCTAATGATTACAAGTTAACATCTAATACAATATCCTGGGTGGGGTAATTCATTCCTACAGGCAGATATTTGTTAAGAGAGCCCTATGCTAAAATGTCTGTCTCTTTAGGACTACTGTTCAATGCCCTGTTTAGTTGCATCTCTTTTAATATTTTGCTGAATTTTCTTTTGTATATACTGTTCGTTCTGCTCTATAACAGATTTTGTTTAATTCATCCTTTAATAGATTCAGTATCATGTTAGGACTGGGGAATTCTGTCTCTTTCTTCACTTATATTGAACTTTTGGGACTTGTATATTGTCGATTTTTTTACATCACTTGTGTTTGAGGAAATTGGACTGGAAATAAAGAAATTAATGAGATACCTATGTCACCCCAATGGCACATTTAATGAGTTTCTTATTAATCTGTAATATTAAAAGATCGATTTGACAAGCAGTTGTATCAATCTGAACAAGGACTCTCAAGTCACACCACATTTATTTAACAAACTGACTCTATTTTGTGTTTCATTATTACAACATACATCATTGATTAAGCAAGTTTTAATAGGCCCCAGCTCTTCTTTAAAATGTTGTTTGATACTTCGTGCACACACTTTCCATAAAACAAAACTGTGATATGTAAATTCATGTAGCTTTTGTATTAATCCATCTTTCTATATGTCACTATACTTTTTATCTCAAACATGCATGCTAATAGCACTGACAGCTGTATTTTCTATGCAAAATGAATATTGTTTTCTGTTGTTTGTATTTACATTGGATTTAAAAGTTATCATACACACTAATGCTAAAAAAAGATAAAGCACATTTCATATCAGTAATATTAAACAATTTAAATATTCTTATTTTGAAATATTTAAAATCAATGTTCTCTTGCCTAGACAAAATAACAGGTCTGCCATTAGCACTCTAGAAAAAACTTTTATCCATATACTTTTCTGTACAAACAAAAGTGTTGATAATCAGGTGCAGATTTAATGAACCCTACATGGGCTACTAAAACCATGTGTGTTCTCTACACTTCATGTAGAGCCGTGCAGACATGGTAAATACAGTGGCATGCTAATTACAGCATAAGCAGCCGAACTGTATGCTAAACAACCAATCCAAGATGGAGGACCTATTCAGCTATAAAGCAACTATGTAGACTCAGTGCTGGTTTTCCCTGCAAATTCCAAAACCTATTGGAATACAGGCACAGAAACTATGCTACGCAGAATGTTAGGGGCTGCTGTTGCTCTTAATCTTGTATATGTGCAGCAGGCCCATGTCTAGGCTGCTGCTTCTGCTGACAGACCACAGCCAAGAAGGAGAAGGGTTTTTAGACCCTGTTTAGCTTTCATGAGCTGCATGAGGTGGAAATTATGGAGCACTACACAGTGGATACAGACACACTACAAGAACTCTGCAACCTCTGTTGTCTTCAACTGAGAGCAAGGGCAAACTGAGGGGAACTCATCCCAGTGGAGACAAAGGTATGTGTAGCAATTAGAATTTTAGCTGCATGAACCTTTCAGAGACCAACAGAGGACATGCTGGGAGTGTCACAGGCATCAGTATCCAGGATCCTCCATCAATTCCTAAATGCTATGCTACAACATACCAGTGAGTACATATATTTTCCCTGTACAGCTAAGGACAGAGAACTATGCAGGAGTTCTACCCTGTAGCACACCACCCTGAAGTCCTGTGTGCCGTAGACCATATACCTGTAGAAATCAAAGCACCACCCGGGGAACAGGGAAGGGTCTACATAAATAGAAAAGGCTACCACCCTATTAACTGCCAGGTCATGTGTAATGCCAAGGGTATCATCCTGAATATGTGTTCTGGCAACCCAGGCAGTTACCACAACTCACATATCTGGCACAACTCTCAACGGTATAAGATGTTTACTAGGGGGATAACCCACAGGGTAATTTCCTGAGGGATGCAGGTTATGCACTGGAAACATGGCTGATGACAGCCATCAGAAATGCACACACACCAGCTGAAGAACACTATAATGAGGCACATGTTCAAACAAGAAATATCATAGAGAGTCTGTTTGGGCTGCTGAAGTTGTGGTACCAGTGCCTAGATGCATCTGGGGAGCCCTGCAGTAGAATCCCAGTACATGTGCTGAAATATTCACTGTCTGTGCCATGCTATACAACATTATCCTTAGAAAACAGCTTCAGCAAAAACTGTAAGGGGAAAGGTCATACATCCCACCACCACTGGCAAGGTCACCATAGCCACACACAGGTGAGGAGTCAGAGGGGTAACCAGCAGCCGCTGTGGATGTAGGCAGATGTAGGCATGCACAATATGGCCTCGCACTGGCCAAAAGGCAACAGATAGCACAAATGCCCTCCACCTAAGGGGCTAAAACCTTCATCCTATGCACATACATACAGTAACACTGATGATAGGCAACACTCACAACCTTTACTTACCCATGTAATGGCTGTATCCTGCTAGCATCAGATAGAGTCAGCCCTGAACTAAAAGTCTTGCAACTGCTGAATTTCCAGGCTAACTAGTGAACCTAGAATAGAAAAGGAAATATCTAAGAATACAAATGAATGGCATATCATTGCATAATGTTACTTAGTAATGTAAGCAAATATAAGGTGGGTGATTTTTACAGCAATTACATCACGATGTGACAGCGCCAACTTATGTGAATACATCTGTCCTTTATCAAGTAATAGGCCTTATGTCCAAAATGTGCAGATTTCCAATGAATGTCCACATTTTGACCTCATATGTTTGGAATAGAAAATCATTAAAGAGTAAAGTTAGAAAATGGCACATTTCAGTTTCAGACTTCATGTCACGCAGAACAAACATAAAAATAGCAATGCAAAACCTGTTATTCCATCAACTGTCCAAGTTTGTAAGACCACATTGTTTAAAAACTTTCCGCATTGTTGGGCCTTTGTCACACTTTTATTTATGGCTTGGTCCAGCTTTGTTGGTCTAACAGTTTGGCAGGGATGTACACATTACAAAAACCTGTAAGAAAGCAGTACAATTTGGATAACAGCATCACAAAAACAGATATACTAAGCATTAAGTCAGCTATACACTCTGATCATCAGGCAAAAGACTTATGTATCCCTAAATCCAAAAGATAGAAACCAGGGATATGGTACAGTTATCATCACTTGCACAGGGTGCTGTGAGGGGGAGGCCAATGCTGACACAAACGTTCAGTGAGTATGTGTGACTAAGAAAGAGAAGCAGGCAGATATTTGGATAAAGTGTCAAATGGCCACTGAGACAAAATAACCTTTAAGCCTCTTGACTGACCCATTTAATTGTTATGTGTGTGTGTCTGTATGGGCACTACAGGTGAAACTGGTCTTTGAATGTCTACAAGAATGCAGCCAAGCACTGTGCTAGCTCTACATCCTGCTATGTTGGACAGATGTGAGCTTTGCATGGTAGAGGTGACAGTTCATTGTCGTCATCCACAACCACTAGAACTGGCTCTGCTAGGAGTTGCACTAGCATGTCCACGCCCGAGTTCAGATGTAGTGGTGCTACCTGAACATGACTGATGTCTGCTGGATGAGATCTCCTCACAAGTAGGTCCAGGATCATGATCCTGTCTTCTGCCACATCTGGGTGTGAGTACCTCAACCACTGATGGAGCAGTGGATGCAGTGCCATTATGGAATTGGGATAGGGCACGGCCACGTCGGCTAACATCAGATGATTTGGCTGACCTACGCCCATGTGAATGCTATCCTCCTCCCAGCAAACATTCCTTCATAGGCACTGCCTGTTCCAACATGTCATTCACCCAATCCATTGACTCAGCAACACAGTGGAGGCAGTCACGCATGTCAGCCTTTGCCACATCTACAACCCTAAGCATTTCCTCAGAGGCCCTATTATTACATGTCTACACCTCCATGATGGCCCCAAACATACATCAAGTGGCACAAAAAGACACACCTGGATCAGTTGGAGGATGGACAGCAGGCCTCCTCTGAGCAACCATAACAACCCTTCTGTGTGGGACCTCACCTACACTTTGGCTGCAGCCAGAGTAAACAGGCACTGAACCGCAGTAACCACACTAATCTGATCAAGCGTCCCACCCTCCACCTGTCCAATATCTGAAGGCTCACTGGAATGGGTTTGCACAGGCCTACTGGCTAACTGATTAACAATTAGTTACACAAGTCCAGCAACACAAAGCATATGTCTTTATTTTCAATAAGCGCAGAGACAGAACATTGTGCATTCTATGGGAAGCTTGTAACATGCAGAATGTTTAATAGGCTATAGGAAAAATTTTCTTCATGAAACATTATTCTCCTGCATTTTTTAAAAAATATGGCAGTCTTCAAAGAGGTACAAATGTTAACCACTGCCAAGTGTATTACTCTTAATTAACATCGTTCCTCATTTATTAAAATTTTGTGCAAATTTAACTAACTCTTCTTTACAAAGAAACAGCTGACTGAAACTTGACAAGAAGGACACCCAGACGTTATGATAAAATCCAACTTTAAGAAAGTACTCCATTCTTTGCAAAAACTATATTAACACATTCATTTTGGGTAGGAATTTGGTGTCATCTCTGTGCTCTGAGCAAATTTCAAGGCATTTTTCAAAATCAGTTTATAGTGTTCCTGCTTCACAGTATCTTCTACCATTACAGGCAGTAGACTATCTGATATTGAAACTAGTCCAGATGCATTCTGCATGATGTTTACTTCCAACAGTAAAGGCACTGCTCAGTTTTTCAATGATGAGGTGTGGGGTGTAGCTATATTCCCAGCATGTATCACTTATATCTGTAAGATGCATAGGATGCCTTTTCTAGTACTGAAACTGAATAGTGTGGGCCTATAAATACTTTCATTGGTTCATAGGTTCATAAGTAGGTGCTAGGCTATCGGCCCAAGGGCCTAAGTAAGCCTAGCCAACAAGGTTCCCTGACTTACGCCACCCAAGAAAGTTAATTTCCTGTGCCCCTGTTGAGCTGAGCCGCAGAAGTGATCCCAGGGGTGTTTCTCCTATTTCCCATCCACTCATCAAGATTTGTCTTGAAGAGTGCTAATGAGGAACTTTGCTTGACATAGATGGATAGCTTGTTCCAGAGTATAGGAAGTCTCTGGGATAGGAATCTATCCCTCCAGCATGTCCTGTTTATTGTGGTGACAAGGTTTAGGTCCCAAGAGCGTGTAGCTTGGAGGGATTGGGATTTTTTTAGGTGTAGCATGTCCAACAGCTCTGGGTTTAACATAGCTTTATATGTTAGGCAGAGATCTCCTTGGAGTAGGCGATATGCTACAGAGTAAAGCTGGAGTTTTTTGAGACGGTCAGTGTAGGCCATCTGTTTGAGGCCAGTAATCCTCTTTGTGAGGTACTTCTGTGGCCTTTCCAGCTGCTGCAGATGTCTTGTGAGGTACATTCCAAAAGGGGCGTTGTACTCTATAATGGGCCTAATGAGTGCCAAGTAGAGGGGAACAATGACCTCTTTTTTCCTGGATGAGAACCCTTTTGTGATGAGTTCCTGACTACTGTGGCAATGTAATTATCACATAGAAGGATTTCCTGACTACTGTGGCAATGTAATTATCAAAGGAGAGGCTACTGTCCACCTGGGTCCCAAGGTCTCTTATCACACATTTGGCGTTAAGTAGACTGCCGTTTATGCGGTAGTTCATGGGTGCAGAGTTTTTACCAAAGGGGATGACAATGCACTTTTTGGCATTGAGCTTGAGGCCATGCCTCTGACACTAGGCATCTGTCTCATTGAGGCCCTTCTGTAGGATGTCCACATCATTTGCGGACTCGACTGTGGCTCCTAGTTTGCAGTCATCTGCAAACTTCAATAGCCAGAGGCCTTCTGTGTTAGCCTGTACTTTAGAGAAGTAGATACCAAACAGGAGAGGTCCCAGGACTGAAACCTGTGGTACTCCACTTGTCACTGTGCATTATGTACAGGCTGTGGTTCAGATATACAGGTTAAATTCTTTGGGTCCATTAATACTTTTATTAGTAGTTGCATGTGCAAAACCTATCAGTTGTATGCAGCTGGTTGCTGCTTTTCTGCATTGGATTTTGTTATGGGATGTTGGAATGCAATACATTGGAATGAGTTTGCCAGTGTGATGGTTATTTTGTCTTGGGGACTCAGTGGCTTGTCTGTCACTGAGGTGAGCTGGAACCGCTTTATTATTTAAGTATTTCTTTCTTCATTAATTTGTTTGTTTATTTATTCTACTATCAGGAAGGTGATCTACATTACATGGGTCCATTTTTCCTGCCACACTATTGAAATGCAAAGGACAGAAAATGGAAAATTCAGATTTCATCAGATTTGCAGTGAGTTTGGTCCGGTGCATAAGGTTAACATGTTTTTTTCTCTACATCTTGCCTGTGGAGTCTTTATCTTCAGGTGTTTTAGGTGACATCATTTGGAAATGCAGGTCATAGGTGAAGTGAAAGTATGAATAATATCAAATGGATTGGTTCAATGTGTATTTGATGGTGATGTGTGTGCTGGAATGTGGTATTATTTCTTGTTGTTTTATTGTGCATGTTCAATGCAAAAGATAAGTTACTTGGATGAAATAGATGTATTTATGTTATGTGATATCTGGCTTGCAGCTACACATTACTTCCATAACTAAATGAGATGTTGATGCAATTCTGAAGTTGTCTAGTATATTAGAACTCATGTGAGAAAGTGGTAAGAAGTTCCACAGATGGGAGCAGCTATGGAAAAGACGTTGGAGTAACTTGTTAGGGAATGAAAGGCATTAATTGGTTGGATTGTCTTCAGGATTTATATCTTAGGTTGTTGCTGTGTTGCTCAGTTTTAAGTATATTGTATGTCTTGGGACAATGACTGAGATGTAATAGACTGAACATTAATATGATGGCCTAATAGTGCTCATACATGACTGAGAAGGTCCCTGATTTTAGAATGTTGTACAGCAGTACTCTTTTCGGAGAGTTGCATATGAAGTGAAATGCTTTGTTTAAACAAATCTGAACTTTCTAGAATTGTTTTAAAAAGCTCTATTCTATCAAATGTTGTGGAAACTCAACTGCAGGTATAATTGGAATATCTAATATTATATGTTTAGTCTCTATTGTTAATTTTATATATATATATATATATATATATATATATATATATGTGTGTGTGTGTGTGTGTGTGTGTGTGTGTGTGTGTGTGTGTGTGTGTGTGTGTGTGTGTGTGGATTCACTATACAATCTCAAAATACTGAAATATCGAATTTCAATATCTCGAGACTGTATACCCGAAAATCCACATAACCGAAAACCCACAACCGCGAAAATCAAAATCACGACCATACACACATACACGCCACCACACAAACAAACACAGATACACCTACGTAATTACACTACAAGAAACAAAATAACACACACAAACACAACATAACATAAAAACACACCTACCCTACCTATAAGCAGGGGGGCAAGCCCCCTTGCACCCCTCACCTCCCCGCTACTTATATATACTAACTCCGAGGTTTCACTAAACACACAAACACATAAAACCCACCACCACTACACACACTCACACACACTAAAAGCCCTACTCAATACCCTTACAAAACACCACTTACCTGAATCCCCAGCTAAATCCACACACCGCACCACATGTCACGAACACGACACCACAACAGCAGATTCAACATTTCAGCATTAGATATAGTGCAGTTTCGCGTAACTGCACTTTCAACTATATAGTCTCGAGATACTGAAATGTGATATTTCAAGTAATCTCCGTGGTATCCCCGAAGTCTCAAAACAACCCACTAAAGTGTAGTGGGTCTAAAAACAAAACAGTGTTAAGAAACTTCTCTGTGTGGAAGATTTTCAGTCCATATATTTCTAGTTAATCACTGTATATTAATCAGATCAGACAATAGTAGTAGAAGTAGCGAACGTAAACTCGTCAAGTCAAAAAGTAATAATAGAAAATATATAATTCTACAGCATTACTAAGTATTCGAAAGTAATCCAAACAAGGCAGGCAGTCTGTTTCCAGTAGAAAATCCTTTATTAAGTACACAGACAAGCGATCCAAGTAAAACAAAAATAGAGTAATAATTTCCTCATAAGCTTTCTAAATATATATATACTTTTTATCAGGCATGGGAGTGGTTTATTGTGCTGTAAAACAAAGTGCTATTGGTACACATGTTAAATTCACATCCCTTCCCCCATCAGTGTGACATTCGAGCTGGTCCTGCCCTACCTAGTAGCTGTCATAATAATATATAGCCCTAATGTACTTTAATGGTACATCTTATTTAACCAAATTATTAAGTAGATTATTAAGTCTGTGATTTTATACAAGGCAATATACTACATGGCTGGAAATATATCAACCTTAGTTCATTTTGCGATCAAAAACTATATATAAATATATACATATGCATTTTGCATGTAAAAATCAGTTTCTATTTTCATAACCTATTGTTAACAAAGATCGCTTTCGTCCTTCTAGACTTCTTCAGGTCTGTGTACAAGAACCCTAAAAACCTATATAATTGTATAATTAGTTAGTATTGTTATTACCATCATTTTGAATAAAGTGGAAAAAAGAGAACCAGAAAAAAAAAAAATGAAAAAATATATATATATATATGTATGATGATGGAAACAAAATATACACTTAAATTTCAAATGATTTAAAATGGTATTTAAAAACAAATTTGTAGAAAAAAATAAAATAAAATACAATTAGTCATGTAAACAATGTGGCAATTTTCTAAGTTCCAGTGCACTTTTAATTGAACAGTAGTAGTTTAGTCCAGGCTTTCTAAAAGAGTTCAGCTTTAATTGCCACGAGTTCATGTTTCTCCAGAATATTCGGGATGTCTCCTTCAAGATCACCCATGTCTATGCGATCCAGGATCTGGAACTTAAAACCTGTGTGTCTTTTATGAAGAGAAAGGTGTTTGGCTAGTGCATTATTTTTACATCCAGAGCGGATTTCTGACAGATGACATGAAATCCTTCGCTTGAGTTTAGTTACAGTCTTGCCCACATAGAATGCATCACATTCATTGCACTGTGCCCTGTAAATTACTTTCACACTGATGGGGGAAGGGATGTGAATTTAACATGTGTACCAATAACACTTTGTTTTACAGCACAATAAACCACTCCCATGCCTGATAAAAAGTATATATATATTTAGAAAGCTTGTGAGGAAATTATTACTCTATTTTTGTTTTACTTGGATCGCTTGTCTGTGTACTTAATAAAGGATTTTCTACTGGAAACAGACTGCCTGCCTTGTTTGGATTACTTTCGAATACTTAGTAATGCTGTAGAATTATATATTTTCTATTATTACTTTTTGACTTGACGAGTTTACGTTCGCTACTTCTACTACTATTGTCTGATCTGATTAATATACAGTGATTAACTAGAAATATATGGACTGAAAATCTTCCACACAGAGAAGTTTCTTAACACTGTTTTGTTTTTAGACCCACTACACTTTAGTGGGTTGTTTTGAGACTTCGGGGATACCACGGAGATTACTTGAAATATCACATTTCAGTATCTCGAGACTATATAGTTGAAAGTGCAGTTACGCGAAACTGCACTATATCTAATGCTGAAATGTTGAATCTGCTGTTGTGGTGTCGTGTTAAGTGACATGTGGTGCGGTGTGTGGATTTAGCTGGGATTCAGGTAAGTGGTGTTTTGTAAGGGTATTGAGTAGGGCTTTTAGTGTGTGTGAGTGTGTGTAGTGGTGGTGGGTTTTATGTGTTTGTGTGTTTACATGACTAATTGTATTTTATTTTATTTTTTTCTACAAATTTGTTTTTAAATACCATTTTAAATCATTTGAAATTTAAGTGTATATTTTGTTTCCATCATCATACATATATATATATATGGGTCTACCTGACAACGTCGACAAGCCACAACATCGACAACCAGTTTACCGACACCACATAACCGACAGTTCACAAGGTCGACAAGCCACAACATCGACAACCAGTTTACCGACAGCACATAACCGACAGTTCACAAACACGAAACCTCACATGCCCGACAACGAAATCACTGACACCACATAACCGACAGTTCACAAACACGAAACCTCACATGCCCAACACACCATAATAATGACAATCAACAAACAAAACAAATCCTGTCCAAAAGCACACACACAACACAAGCACACCAAAATCCTTACAAACCCACACTAAACCTCACATACACAACTATCTACAACCTTAACCCAAACCCTAACCCTAAGGTCCGTCACTATCACACACTTACCTAACTCGCCTAACCTAACTCACTTAACCGCCCCTAACCCAAAGACTATCACTACCGCACACTTACCTAACCCGGCTCCTAACCCTAACTCACTTAACCCGCCCCTAACCCAAAGACTATCACTAACAGACACTTACCTAACCCGGCCCTAACCTAACTCACTTAACCCGCCTAACCCAAAGACTATCACTACCGACACTTACCTAACCTGCCCTAACCCTAACTCACTTAACCCACCCCTATCCCTACAGACCGTCAATATCGCACACTTACCTTACTCGCACCCTAACGTCCGTCACTACCGCATACTTACACAGCCTTTTCCCATGTCGGTGTTCTCAGCGTCGGTGTTTTCATCCGTCGGTCTTCTCAGTTGTCGATCTTCTGGCGTCGGTGTTCTCGGTGTCGGCATTCTGAGCTGTCGACGTTGTCAGGTAGACCCATATATATATATATATATTTATTTTTTTTTTTTTTCTGGTTCTCATTTTTCCACTTTATTCAAAATGATGGTAATAACAATACTAACTAATTATACAATCATATAGGTTTTTAGGGTTCTTGTACACAGACCTGAAGAAGTCTAGAAGGACGAAAGCGATCTTTGTTAACAATAGGTTATGAAAATAGAAACTGATTTTTACATGCAAAATGTATGTGTATATATTTATATATAATTTTTGATCGCAAAATGAACTAAGGTTGATATATTTCCAGCCATGTAGTATACCTTGTATAAAATCACAGACTTAATAATCTACTTAATAATTTGGTTAAATAAGATGTACCATTAAAGTACATTAGGGCTATATATTATTATGACAGCTACTAGGTAGGGCAGGACCAGCTCGAATGTCACACTGATGGGGGAAGGGATGTGAATTTAACATGTGTACCAATAACACTTTGCTTTATAGCACAATAAACCACTCCCATGCCTGATAAAAAGTATATATATATTTAGAAAGCTTGTGAGGAATTTATTACTCTATTTTTGTTTTACTTGGATCGCTTGTCTGTGTACTTAATAAAGGATTTTCGACTGGAAACAGACTGCCTGCCTTGTTTGGATTACTTTCGAATACTTAGTAATGCTGTAGAATTATATATTTTCTATTATTACTTTTTGACTTGATGAGTTTACGTTCGCTACTTCTACTACTATTGTCTGATCTGATTAATATTCAGTAATTAACTAGAAATATATGGACTGAAAATCTTCCACACAGAGAAGTTTCTTACACTGTTTTGTTTTTAGACCCACTACACTTTAGTGGGTTGTTTCGAGACTTTGGGGATACCATGGAGATTACTTGTTTTTTGTTGGTACTTTGGTTTCTGAGACCAAGGTTTTTGTTCCGTTAAAGGACCCCTGAATCGGTGTGGAATTCCAGCATTTTAAGACATGGATAATGACAGGCTAAAAGATTTACTAACTGTACCTATCTGGAATGATACAGAAGCAGATCAGATACAAACGGATACAGAAAATGGACAGGGAAGAATGGGCCTAGAAAATATGAATTCAGAGACTTTTTCTAAACTAGAAAAGCAACTGAAACGCATGCAGGGTCTCTACTGGGAGCACATTTATTTACAACAAAGCATAGATAAGAAGAGACTGCCCCGGGGACTTAGATTGAACAAAACACCAATGTGGAAAAATATGGATGATTCACTTTCTAAGGAATGGGAAGATATTTTAGAGGATGCCAGCTACAAACTTATTCATCTGCTAGTAAGGAACAACCTTAGTGTGCAGGAAGCTACAAAGGCTGACATCACATCTTTAAAAACAACATTGGAAAATGAGAACCACAATAACCTAGATGCTAAATTTGAGTTACTTAAAGAAAGAGTGAAAGGATATGAGCAGTCCATTAAAGAAAGAAAGATTAATAAAATGAAACGAGATCAACTGGACAAAGATGATCCTGGGAAACTTACTAGGAGGTACAATAATAATATCAACAACAACAGGAGAACCAACAACAGACAAGGTTTTAGTTATTACAGCGGATATAAGGGAAAATATAACCGTGCCAGCAGACCTCAACGGGATTTTCCCAGGGGAGATCCTCGCACAAAACCAGACAGGGGCACAATACAGGACCACCAGGAGACTGCCCCTCCAACATCTCATTCCCCACAATCCCAATCCCCTCTGGCTATCAACACTCCGCAGAAGCCTTTGACATCACAGAAGGATCAGGACAGGAACATAAGCCACAGCAGCAACCAGAACCAACAGAGAGTTCTACAGGACGAATTACAGGACTACCAGGACAACCAGGACCACAGACAATCCAGCTACCAGGAGCAGTAGCACCATCAGAGAGACCAGTTTCTTCAGGAAGACCAATATCGACAGCACAGACATCAACCACCACACCAATACCAAAGCCAGCACCAGTACCAGAACAAGAACGACGACCACTACCAGAGCCCCAGAACTTGTCCCTCTTACCAGGTTCCCCCATACTACAGCCACAGCGAGGAATACTACTACAACCCACCGAGATTCCATAAAGCAGAGGAAGAATTCCAGAGGTCTCATACTCTATCCACAAACTCCCAGGGAGACAGGAGAACCAAACAGTGGACAGGGGTGAGGGAAATACAATACCTGGGCAATCCCGACTGGAACCCTGACTACAACCCAGGTCCCAGGCTCAGACAGAGGAAACAGCCACAATAACAGGTACAATAACAACAACAACAGGTACCACAATAACAGGTGCTCCACTTATCTGGAACCACTCTGTTAAAACACTGACTGAAGAAGAAAAAAGTGTGTTGTCCAAAGGACTTACTTTTGTACCAAGCTGCAGGAGTGAGGTTGCTCAAGTACTGATAGACCTTAAAATGTTTGTGAGGAAGCTCAACTTAAGGGTACAGTTTCATGGCAAAAGTAATGACACTGAAAATAAGCCTATTGATGAAACTATAAAAAGGCCTGGCAGCTATTGTCCACCACTACATCAAACACTAGCTGCTTTCGAAGTGAAATGTGAGATGGATATCAGGAAACTGCTTAAAAAACCTCCAAAGAAAAAACTTTATAACTTAACACAGGGAGAAAGAAAAGCATTGCTTGAGCTAGGCAATGATAAATCCAGGTGTGTAATGAAGGCAGACAAGGGAGGAGGTATACTTGTGACTGATACCACTAGCTACAACCAAAAGATAGAGAACATGCTGGAGGATAACAGATTTTATGAGTTATTTGCCATAGATGACATAAAAAGAGCATATGATTTATGGAACACTAATCTCACCACATTATGGGAAGAAAAACTTATCACTGAAAATCTTTATAATTATTTATGGAGCCCATGCCCACGTTTACCTTACTTTTTTGGAATACCAAAGCCACACAAGAACAGAGAAGACCCACCTTATAGACCGGTGGTAGCAAGTGGAGGTTCCCTTACTGAAGCCACAGCCATTTACCTTGATTACTTGCTGAAACCTCTAGCAGAAAAGAATAAGTCATACATAAGAGATTCAATGGATTTTTGGAAGAAAATAAAAAACAATTACAGTGGAAGCTGACAGTATTTTGGTAACTATTGATGTGGAATCCTTGTACACAGTGCTCCCTCACAATTATTTAATAACAGCAGCTATGGAGTCTTTTAAGAAATATAATCAGGGTACACAGGCACAACTGCAAAAGTTAAGCAAGCTCATTAATCTTGTACTGGACTTCAATTTATTTACTTTCAATGGCAAACACTACAAACAAAAAACTGGTATAGCAATGGGGGCTGCCATGGCTCCCAGCATAGCTAACATAGCCCTGGGCAAATGGGAGGAGGACTTTGTGTTAAACAACACAGACTACATGCAGCATATCACATGCTATTTACGTTTTATTGACGATGTCTTTATTGTGTGGGAAGGTGACACCTTGCAGCTTGGAGATTTTATCACTTACCTCAATCAAACAACCCCCTTCCTGAAGTTTACCTCTTCCCATAGCTGTACTTCAACCACTTTCTTAGATATGCAGATTTCCAAGGACACCAACAATAACAGAATCACCACTGATCTATTCAGAAAACCAACAAGGGTTAACTTATTACTCCACAGTAAAAGTCTACATCCTACAAAAACCAAGTATAATTTAGTGAAATCCCAAGTCTATAGATTAGCTCAAATTACCACAGAGATGGAACCATTTTTGAGAAATCTGAACAACTTAGAGAATGGTTTTCTAGTGAGAGGCTATGAAAGTCAGATGTTAAAAAACATCCTGGAACCCATTATAGAACTGAAAAGGACTGAAGCACCTTCACTCAACCTCCCCAGTAGAAAAATGTTAAGTAATCCCACAGAGAATAACAAATGCAGAAATAGCTGCATCCTGACATTCACTTTGGATTATCACAGTATCAAAAATATTATTGAAGAAAACTGGGACATTGTCACAGGAAACCCTTTTCTGATTAACATCTTAGGTGAAGCCCCATCATTTGTTTATAGGAAGGCCAGGAATATTAGACGTTTTGTTGAATTTAAACCTAGACCATGTGAGAAAAGCACTAAAAGATGTGAAACTAATTGTACATTTTGTATATTTATACAGCAAGGTGATAGTTTTTATTGCCCTTATTTAAAGAAGATCATTAAAACCAGTGCAGGGGTGACTGTAACACTAAAAAAGTAATTTACAGGGCACAGTGCAATGAATGTGATGCATTCTATGTGGGCAAGACTGTAAATAAACTCAAGCGAAGGATTTCATGTCATCTGTCAGAAATCCGCTCTGAATGTAAAAATAATGCACTAGCCAAACACCTTTCTCTTCATAAAAGACACACAGGTTTTAAGTTCCAGATCCTGGATCGCATAGACATGGGTGATCTTGAAGGACACATCCCGAATATTCTGGAGAAACATGAACTCATGTGGCAATTAAAGCCAAACTCTTTTAGAAAGCCCGGACTAAACTACTACTGTTCAATTAAAAGTGCACTGGAACTTAAAAAATTGCCACATTGTTTACATGACTAATTGTATTTTATTTTATTTTTTTCTACAAATTTATTTTTAAATACCATTTTAAATCATTTGAAATTTAAGTGTATATTTTGTTTCCATCATCATACATATATATATTTTTTTATTTTTATTTTTTTCTGGTTCTCTTTTTTCTACTTTATTCAAAATGATGGTAATAACAATACTAACTAATTATACAATTATATAGGTTTTTAGGGTTCTTGTACACAGACCTGAAGAAGTCTAGAAGGACGAAAGCGATCTTTGTTAACAATAGGTTATGAAAATAGAAACTGATTTTTACATGCAAAATGTATATCTATATATTTATATATAATGTTTGATAGAAAAATGAACTAAGGTTGATATATTTCCAGCCATGTAGTACATTGCCTTGTATAAAATCACAGACTTAATAATCTACTTAATAATTTGGTTAAATAAGATGTACCATTAAAGTACATTAGGGCTATATATTATTATGACAGCTACTAGATAGGGCAGGACCAGCTCGAATGTCACACTGATGGGGGAAGGGATGTGAATTTAACATGTGTACCAATAACACTTTGTTTTACAGCACAATAAACCACTCCCATGCCTGATAAAAAGTATATATATATTTAGAAAGCTTGTGAGGAAATTATTACTCTATTTTTGTTTTACTTGGATCGCTTGTCTGTGTACTTAATAAAGGATTTTCGACTAGAAACAGACTGCCTACCTTGTTTGGATTACTTTTGAATACTTAGTAATGCTGTAGAATTATATATTTTCTATTATTACTTTTTGACTTGACGAGTTTACGTTTGCTACTTCTACTACTATTGTCTGATCTGATTAATATACAGTGATTAACTAGAAATATATGGACTGAAAATCTTCCACACAGAGAAGTTTCTTACACTGTTCTGAAATGTGATATTTCAGTATATCGAGATTGTATAGTGAATCTATATATATATATATATATATATATATATATATATATAATTAGATAATTATAAATTACAGCAGCAGCAGCATTAAAAACAGACCTTGAAATTTCATTGTATTATTTACTTATTATTTATTTATTTGACATTTGTTGACCGGGTTAGTCTGACTGAGCTTTTTCAGTGGAGGCCCAGGGAGAAAAACTCCAGTTATCACATATGCGAGGTATATTACAATATTAAAAATTTTAGTACATAGTTTACAATTAATAATGTAAAGGCACCAAGGTTATATAGGTTCATAGGTTCATAGGTTCATACTAGGCTATCTGCCCTAGGGCATTTATAAGCCTAGCCAGAGTGTGTGTGGCTTTCACCACCCCTTAGGATGAGAATACTACGCCCTTTTAGGGTTTAGTTTACTGTGCCTCTGTCTAGTAGTGACACAGAGATGACCCCCGGGGTAAACCTACGATCTCCCATCCACTCGAGATTTCTCTTGAATAGAGTCAGTGAGGGGCTCTGCCTAACATGGACTGGGATTCTGTTCCAGAGTGTAGGGAGCCTCTGGGTTATGAATCTGTCCCTCCAGCACATCCTATTCATTTCTGTGTTGAGGTTTAAGTCTCTTGTTCTCGTGGCTCTGATGGATTTGGATTTTCTGAGGTGGAGCATGTCCATTAATTCCGGATTGGACATGGCCTTGTACGTCAGGCACAGATCACCTCTGAGTAGGCGGTATGCGACTGAATAGAGCTGGAGTTTTTTCAGTCGGGCAGCATATGACATATGTTTAAGACCCTTTATCCTCTTGGTGAGGAACTTTTGGGGTCTTTCCAACTGCTGCAGGTGTCGGGTGAGATACATCCCAAATGGGGCATTGTACTCAATCATTGGCCTGATAAGAGAAGAGTACAGGGCACAATGACCTCTCTTGATCTAGATGTGAAACCCTTCATGATAAGGTGGGCAATATAGAAGGTCTTCCTAACCACTTTGGCAATGTGAGTGTCAAATGAGAGGTTACTGTCAACCTGGGTCCCTAGGTCTCTGATTACCTCTTCCATTTAATGGATTACCACCTATGTGGTAATTTGTCGGTACCTTGTTTTTCCCAAAGGGTATGACTATACATTTTTGGCATTCAGCTTAAGGCCATGGCTCTGGCACCAATTATCCGTTTCTATGAGGCCTCTCTGAAGGATGTTTGTGTCCGCTGGAGTATCAATTATGGCCCAGTTTGCAGTCATCTGCGAACTTTGTCAGCCACAATCCTCCCATGTTTGCCTGTACCTCGAAACACTAAATGCCGAACAAGAGGGGTCCCAGGACTGAGCCCTGTGGGACACCGCTTGTGACTGGCTTAGAGTCTGACATAGCTCCAGCAACTCTGACCCTGTGGGTTCTGTCCTTGAGCCAGTTTGCAACCCATCTTGTGACATATGGGTTTACATTTAAGCTGGTGAGTTTGTCTATGATGCCCGAGTGAGGTATTGTGTCAAAGGCTTTTGCAAGGTCAAGGTAGGCTGTGTGAACTGCCTTACCCTCATCAATGGCCTTAGTGACTGTTTCAAAAAAGTCGACCAAGTTCAAAAGGCAGGATCTGCCCTTGACAAAGCCAAATTGGGTAGGATCCAATGTCTGTAGGTCCCCAATGTCTTTGTTTATGAGTTCCATAATGATCCTCTCCATAGCTTTGCAGACCAGGCTCGTCAAGCTTATGGGGCGGTAATTTCCAGAGTCCATAGAAGCACCGCCTTTGTGAAGTGGGACCACTGTTGCCATACGCCACTCTTGGGGCATGTATCCTGTAGTAAGGCTAAGATTAAACAGCAGCCTTATGTGTGGGTTTAGTTCCTCTTGGAGTTCATGTAGCACACAGCCCGGGACACTATCCGGTCCCATTGATGCTGTGTTTTTAGCTTTAGAGAGGGCGGCTCTCACCTGGGCATCTGAGATGTTAGGGAGGCTACACTCTGCTGGGATAGTTATTTCTCCTTTTGGGGGGGAGGGGGAGGAGAAATTTGCACTGAACCTGTCTGCCAGAATGTTGGCAATGTCAGTGGGTTCAGTGTATTTTGTGTCATTTTGGACTAACTCTGAGCATATCTGGGAGTTTCCACCCAGGTTTCTAACATAGCTAAAGAAGGCCTTGTGATTGTCTTTTGTGTCTTTTGCGATTTTTCTCTCAAAGTTGGCCTTGGATGATTTTATGAGTGATCGTAGTTTTTGCTAGTACTGATCAGAGATGCCTTCCCTTTTAGGGATTTTGCTCTGTCATGTAGTAGCTTCCTCCTCCTGTTGTAAAGTTTGTTTATGGCTGGGGTCCACCAGACCGGCCTGCCTTTGGGGAATGGGTCTTGGTTTTATTTGGGATTGCATGATCCATGCATTCTTGAAGGTGCCCATAGAAGGCATTTGCAAAGGATTCAGCAGTGTGGGTTGTGGTTTCCACTGGCCCAGGGGCCTTGAAGGATACCACTTCAGTCTTAAGAAGTGTGAAGTTTGCTTTTGAGAAGTTCTTCACTGTGGTCTTTTGTGCAGGGGTGGGGTGGGATGTGGATTTCCAGTGAGATTAATTTATGGTCTGATCTTACCAAAGAGGGATATACTTCGGTGTGGAGCATTTTGTCCCCATGTTTGTGATGATCAGGTCTAGTATATTGTCTCCTCTTGTGGGAATAGTGACTAGTTGTTCCATTGCATTTGAGTTTATGAATTCTAGGAACCTTTGGGCTAGGGTGTTGGGGCTTGAGTAATGTTCCCAGTCTATGTTTGGGTAGTTGAAGTCTCCCAAAATGATGGTATTTGGAGAGACATTCATACTCTCCAGTGTCTTCAGGAAGGCTGTGTGGGGTTCCTGAGTTTGAGAGGGTGGTCTGTAGCATGTTACAAACTGTAAGGCAGTTTTGCCTATGGTTAGTTGCACCTGGATAGTCTCCGATGCTTCGTGCGTTGCCACTAACCTGGAGGTGTGGGTATCTTTGATGAAAATGGATACTCCCTCCTTTTGTGGTTCGGTCCAAGTTTTGAGGCCGGAAAGCATGATATGAGGTAAAACCTGATAGTGCTGGGGTGCTCTCAGGAGCCTTGAACCAGGTTTCAGTCACTGCACAGACATCGATGTTCTCCATACTGAGGAGGGCTTCGAGGGCGTGCATCTTGAGGTTTAGACTTCTGGCATTGAGCAGCATTACCCTTAGTTTTTTTCACTTGTGTTTTCTAGGGAGGTAGGTTTGTCATTTGAGCCTTGCCTAAAAAAGGCACTATGGGGGTGGCAAGAGCCTTGGCCAATATCCGGAAGCCCAGGGGTGACAGGTGCAAGCCATCCCTTGCGAAGCAGCGTGACTTGTCAAGCATGTCATCCCAAGCAGACAGACATTGGATCCCCTTACAAAGTTATGCAATCTTATCGAGAACACCATCACAAAGGATGTAACTACATAGCAACATTTATTTATTTTTATTTATTTTATTTTACATTTGTTAACCGGGAAAGTCTTACTTGGAATGTGTCAATTTTCAGCGGAGGCCCGGGGAGAAATGCCCCAGACACATGTCTTTGCAATGCAGAAAACAAAAGGAATATGAGCAAGCATTTACCCACCAGTTATTTAGTTAACAATAATTTAGTCATAAAAATATTAGTGTAGATAGTTAGAGTAGGTTGTCTAAGCTATTTACAGGTGAGTTTCACAGTTACACAGTTAACAGTTGTTGAGTAAGGATGAGAGAAAAAAGGGGGAGAGGTAGGTAGGTAGGTAGGTAGGAGACAGCTGAAGAGGTTATTGTAGACAGATAAGGAGGATGTCTGTAGTGGCAGGTCCAGGTGCTTCTTAGAAAGTTTTGAATTGTAATATCCAGGGGGAGTTTTTTTTCTAAGAGAGGGTAGGGAAGTAGCTAGAAAGGTTTTGTCCTATTTCCTTTTTGGTTTGTAGATTTGAGGTAGATTTTGGTCTGCGTTTCAGAGAGTCCTGGGAGGGGTGTAGAGGGAGACAAATGAGGAGATGTTGGAACAGAAGGCGGGCAGATACAGGATGGAATGAATGATCTGAAGCTGAGAGAGAAGTAGTTGGTGGGAAAATTCTAGCCAGTTCAAGCTGTTAAGATAAAGACAGTGGTGAGATTTATAGGCTTGATTTGCTGCGAATCTGGCAACTTTATTTTAGGTAGTTTCTAATTTTTTTAAGAGAGAGTTCTGAAGGTTGTTGAGGATTTGTAAGCCGCAAAATAGGCTTGGGAGAAGGCAGGCATGGGGGAGGGAGATTTTGGCTTTGTTTGACTGGATTTTCTTATTTCTATAAAGCAGGTCAAGCTTTTTTTTTTGTTTGTTTGTTTTTTTGTTTTTTTTTTGATGCAGTTGTGTACGTGGAGGTCGAATGTGAGCTGGGCATCTATAATGACCCCAAGAAGCTTAGTGATAGATTCAACTGTGATAGATGTGTTGCTGAGAGATGAGATAGAGAAAGTAGATTTGAGGTTATTTAGGTTTTTGAAAGAAAAAGTAAGAGTTTTGTCTTTTTAGGATTTAGGATTAACTGATTCTTTGAAAGCTAGTTTTCAATGGATTTGAAGGATTTTGGGGTAATGGTATTTAGATTAGAGTCTCTCAGAGAGGATATCAGCAATGGTAATGACCATAGAGTCATCTCCATATTGCACGAGTGATGATTGTGGACAGGAAATATAGAGCAGATTAGTAAAGATGTTGAAGAGTAAAGAACCAAAAATTGATCCTTGGGGAACTCCCATCTTGGCAGGAAGAGCAGGGGAGAATGTACAGAGCCATTTTTACAGATTGCTGTTGGTCACTGATGTAACTAGAAAAACAGGCGACATGGGATATATGCAAATTACCCTCTAAGGACATCAGGTGTTTCAGCTAAATGGCAATTCTGAATTTCCATGACTTTTTCTTTTAAGTCCATTTATGGACAATATCAAGCCAATAAATCCACACCCCACTAGCTGTGGACAATTTCAGGCCTGAAATTATTTTTTTTATTGTCCTGAAATTGTCCATAAATAGACATAAAAAACAAAGTCATGGACATTCAGAATTGCCATTTAGCTGAAACACCTGATGTCCTTAAAGGGTAATTTGCAATTATCCCATGTTGCATCTGATACAAGATGTTTAAGATATCACACAGTGGAAAGTCTAGCTTTGCTAGATATTTTCATTTTGTTTTTTAACCATTTGTTTCTTCTGTGTGACCTTTTTACTCATTATTTTAGTTTGTAACTAGAAAACCAGGAAATAGTTGAAGTGGAAAATTAATGGCCATGAGTTTGGCGAACAACAGGGGTTGGGAGACTGTGCCCAGCTCTTTAGAGAGATTGAGGAATAGGCAAGAAACTAGTTTGTTACAGCCTCTAGCCAAGGCAATTGTGTTGATAAAGGATATAAAGGCTGTAGATGTGCTATGTTTTGAGCAAAATCCATATTGTGTGGGAGTGAGTAAGTTTTCTTGCAGTAGGTAATACAGCATTTGTTTGCACATGCATTTTTTTATATATATTTTAGAGCGAGGGGATAAAATTGCTGTTGGCCTGAAGTTTGCAAGTTCTGTGGAATTTGTTCTTTGTGTATGGGTAAGGTAAATAATTGTTTCCAGATTGAGAGAACTTTGGATTCAGTTACAGAGCCATTGATAAGTATGGAGATAAGAAGGGCGAGAGAATTTGCTGCTATCTGAAGGAAGAGTGGCAGTAGGCTATCTACTGAGGGGGAGCAGGGTTTCAGTTTGAGAATTAAGGATTTTATGTAGTTGGTAGATACTGGCTTAAGAGAGAAATAATTTGTGGATGTAGAGGTTGTGGGAAGATTCGAATGGTTGACAGCATAGGTGTCAGAGTTGGTGAGCTTAATCATTTACTGATGGAGTCAATGAAGTAGGTGTTAAAGATGGATTTTGTCTGTTGGGGAGTATTATTGGGGGTAGGGGTAGGAGATGAGGGGTTACCTTAGATGCAATATTTAGTTTATGAAGTGCCAGAATTTCTTTGGGTTGGATATGTGAGAGGTTGGTGGATTGTTGTAAAAATTCTTCTTGTCTTTGTTGGTGTATTTTTTTATAAGGTTACGTAGCTCTTTGTAGTTTTGTAAATAGGTAGGGAGCTTAGTTTTAAACCAGGTTTTCCATGCCTTATCTCTAGTTTGCATTAGGCTGCGAGTGGTATGTGTAAGCCGGGGGATATAATTGATATAACTTTTTACAGTGCATAAGGGGACAAAGAAGGGAAGAATGTTTAAGAATATCGACTTGAATTTTAGCACTGCCTCATCCAGTGGTAGATGAGTTAGGAAGGACCAATTTATTGCTGAGAGGAGGTTGTTAAAAGTATCAGCATGGAAGTTAGAGAGCTTATGACATTCAATGTACTTATGAGCTCTGGCATTATTGAGGGGGAGGGAGTTAGGTCCAGGGTTGGGATGAATGTCCCCTGATAGGAGTATATCATTAGATGTAAATTTAGAGTTAGTGAATGAGGGTGATAGAAAACATATTTTATCTTAATTTTTAGGGTGGTAGTGGGAGAAGGGTGGATTTTTATTTTGGGGAGGAAGGAAGTTGTAGAAAAGATAGAGGGTGAATTTTTGATTGAGTATAGATATTGAGAGAATACATTGGAATTGATAGAGGTAGGAGATGGGTGAAGTGGTTTCAGTTGAGCATTGTAAGGCATGAGGTGGTAAAGGAGGAGTATAGCAGATGTGCAGAGGACAGATAGTATCATGTTGTAGTAGAGCTTGATAGTGCTTGGTAGTGAGTATAATGGGGAGGGAGAGAGTTTAGAGTAATGTGAACTTTTTGAGGAAGAGAGGAGGGAGGAACTGTGGAGCAATAGGGTGTGGATAGAAGGGGGAAGCAGGAGAGAATGCAATAAGAAATAAGAGGTAAGTATGAAAAGTTTTAAGTAGGAGGGAAGATGGCAATTGGAAGGGATGGCTGACTGGTTAAGAGTCGCAGGAAGAGCAGAGGTTCTGGGAGAAGGGGAAAGGGATGGTTAGGTATAAATCAAATGTGTTCAGGGGAGGGTGGGAATGGGAGTAGAGTAGAAAAGTGTAGTGAGCCCGAGCATAATAAGGGTGAATGGAGCTTTTTGAGCCCAGATGTGTACCTGGCCACGAGTACAATACAATCAAAACTATTACAGCTAGTTCTGATAAGAATATTGGTGTTCTTGCAGATTTGGAGCTAAGATGTATAATATTTACTATGCAGTAGGGTATAACTAGACTGGTAATTCCTTGAACAAGCTTAGAGATATATGCTTACTAAGATCAGGTCTTTGTAGGTGGGATATGTTTTGAAATTACACAGAGGGGAAAAGGGGTAAGGCAGTGAGTTCCTTAAGGAAGTCTGCATGCCTCTAAGTAGTACTAATTAATCTTAACAGTAATTAACATTAATGTTACAGTCCAAAAAACTACAATGCAGACTTTTTTGTGGATGGTGTTGTTTTCCAGTAATGTAGCATTCTGTTGTTTATGAGGTAACAGTCCACTTGACCACTTCAGAAGGATGGGCAATAACACCTTGCAGTAATGATGGAACTGTAATAAAAAAGAAATATAAGTTAGAGTGGGGGAGTGGGGGGGGGAGACAGAGGAGGAGGGGAGAGCAAGGCAGGGAGTTTGCAGTCTAGGAAAATAGGTATACTAGGAAAGGCAAAAACAATTAAATTGATAAGTATCACCATCTTACATTCCTTAACAATATAATCTAAGTTAAGCAAGTTATAGAATCTATTGGGGATTAACCAAGAAAAAACAATACAGCAGATGTTAAATCAGGTTTGTTCTACTCAAAATCAAATTAAAAAATATTGAATCTAGCAGTAAGAAAGTAGGTAAAATTATAAATATTACATATATATTTAGATACATTAAGTTTAGTCAAGTAGTATCTAATTACATTGCATTTGTATGAGGTTAACATTTGATATTGCTCACAGCGCCTACAGCTCAGTAGAATACATGTGCTAAGAATATTTAGGTTATAAACTATTAACATTCAAGTGGCTACTCACATGGAGTCAGATTCTGTCGTAGCAGCGCATCTGTTGTGCATGGTAATTCAATAGTCATATAGCTAAAGAGCCCTTGCAGTTTTGCAGTATACCTGAACTTGAAACGTTAATGACCCTTGTATCCAAAACAAGAGTGGTATACAAAGTAGCATGGTACAGGGCTATTACACTAATGGATAGCACAGTTGATCGGAGCAGTAGCAATTAAACAATCAACTAGAAGTCAGCGGCCATTACCAGATCCATGTGCTGAGTATTAAAAACATCTACCACAGTTGGTTTAGCCCATAGGTCAATGTTTGTTAGCAATGTAACAGATGCAATATCACTTAGTAGATTAAACACCATATATTCTCAGTAGAATTACACAATACGATGTTATCACTGTAGGTATTAAATCTGTGTACAGTTAGCTGTTGGTGAACGTGGTTTTGTCAATTATTGAAAACCCCACTGAGATTCAAAGCAGTAGTTGTATTAATGTTAGGGGTGAATAAGGAAGATGCACAGAGGTTTGTATGCTACTATATGTTCAGTGCAATTTCCTAGCAGATTAAAAAAACACATACTTACTTATGGTACAGAATATTTTTAAAAATGCCTAGGAGTGTACATTTAGTTTTGCTGAAATTAATGGAAAGGGGCTAAAGTATGTACTTAAGGCAAAAACATATTTTGTGAGTGCTTCCTTAATAATAATATTGTCATGTGAATAATCTGAAGACCACAGAGAAAGGTCACCAACCTAATGAAGGGAGGAAGCCGACATGTTGAAAGCTGATGGTAACACTGTCTATGAAAAATGTAGAGAAGTGGTCCTGGTACTGACTGTTATTGTATTACCTTATCACAGGAGTAGGGAAGTGATGATTCTTGTCAAGTTCTGCTTTAGAAGTACATGACAAGAAATAAGGTCATTATCAGTGGAGGGTACCTTGGGTAAATCAAAAACAATGCAATTTTTGCAGAATTTCATGAGAGACACTATTCAAAGCTTTTGATACATCAATGAATGCCACTTTTTGTGATTGCAGAACTCCATTTGATTATATATGTTGTTTTTTGAGGGTCAGGAGAGCTGTTGAACTACTATTCCATTTATAAAAGTTGTACTAGCTTTCACAAACTAGATCACACTGTATTTAGTAGTGTTCAACTTGTTCAAACTGCTTTTCTGATATATTACAAAGAATTGTTAAGTTAGAAATGTATCTGAAGGTGTCAAGACAATGTCAGTGCTGCTTTTTGAGAAGGATATTATAGTGGATCACCTACAGCCATATTCTACACTGAGTAGCTAGCCCTGCCACGGTGTGCAGTCTGTGATCCAGGTACTCATATCTTGAGGATAGTGCACATCACAGTAGATGTCCAAAGCTGTTGGTCTGTGCATCTCTTCCCCCTATACAGCACCAGTTAGAGTCTGATCTGCTGCCCACAGCTCCATTCATTGGTGAGTTTGAGATGCAAACACTCAGCATGTTTCTCAGAGGTGGGTGGAACCCAAAGAGACACAAGGAAAACATGCAAACTCCAAACGGGTCAGATATCAGGATCGAATCTTGTACCTTGTGCTTGGGAGACAAAGATGTTAACCATTATGTCAACTGGTCTGATTGGTGATGATGATTATAGTGAATGACCACTACTGTAGGTCTGGAATGTCATCAATGAATATTAATAATAGCTTTATGATAAATGTGTGTAGGACTGAAAATATGTTTCATGCCTTTAAGTATTTAAGAAAGAGGTCATCAGCATCTAATCATCTACTGCCTGGGATGTACAGTGTGGAATAGTTATGTTGTTAATTGTGTCATTGGATGCAGAGAAAGGGTGGTGATGAGCAGATACATAGCTAGAGTAGGGCAAAGGAGGCAAGTGACCCTGGCTTAAGAGGAACAATCGGTAGATGCCAATGGTGTGGTAGGACAGTAGCAGCACTTGTGGTCATGGCTGAAGGGCTGAAGCACTTAGTGTGTGGTATTTTAACTGCAGCAAGCCACCTTTTGTTCTGTTCCTCAACTCTGAGATTTTTTTTTCTTTTTAGTCCTCAGCTTTGAGAAGACATTTTGGGGAACTGCGTTGGGTGCAAGATAATATAGTTGTAATTCTGGTAACCAATATGTGTAGGCCCTTGCACTGGTGAATGAACTGTACCACAAATTATTCAGACGCGGTGTTTTTTAATCTAGTTCCAGTTCTGGTAACAGATAAGTGTAGGCCATTGTACTGGTGAGTGAGCTGTACCACTGTACCACAAATTATTCAGACATGGTGCTTTTTCATTTAGTTCCAATTCTAGTAACAGATATGTGTAGGCTATTGCACTGGTGAGTGAACTGTACCACAAATGATTCAGACATGATGTTTTTTAATCTAGTTCCAGTTATTGTAACAGATATGTGTAGGCCCTTGCACTGGACTGTACCACAAATTATTCAGACGTGGTGTTTTTTAATCTAGTTCCAGTTCTAGTAACAGATATGTGTAGGCCATTGCACTGGTGAGTGTACTGTACCACAAATGATTCAGACATTGTGATTTTTAATCTAGTTCCAGTTCTGGTAACAGATATGTGTAGGCCAATGCACTGGTGAGTGAACTGTACCACTGTACCACGAATGATTCAAACATGGTGTTTTTTAATCTAGTTCCAGTTCTGGTAACAGATAAGTATAGGCCATTGCAGTGGTGAGTGAGCTGTACCACTGTACCACAAATGATTCAGACATGGTGCTTTTTAATCTAGTTCCAGTTCTAGTAACAGATATGTGTAGGCCATTGCACTGGTGACTGAACTGTACCACTATACCACGAATGATTCAGACATGGTATTTTTCTCAAAATCCTTTTCATTAATTTTTTTTAAACCACAAGAATAACAGCATTAAATATAAACAGAATGAAAACATTAGATGTGACTGACATAATAAAAATGCAGGAAAAGTGTATAGACCATTTACAATGCATCAAACTGACTAAATACATAAAAAGCGGGACTTTCCTGGTTATTACATTACTGTTGATATAGGGAAAAAACAGCATAATAAAACTGCAGCACAAAATAGACATATTCTAAATAGAGAAACTGTTAGATGACATTCAAGATATACAGAATGAATGATGTAACCATAAAATATATAATAACTTGGGATAACAAGCAAATATAAGAAAAACATATTTGAAATAGCCTCCATCAATAAAGTGTTTTAAATTTAGATATTAGTTACAGGCTGTCAGACATTTCAGTTCCATCATTGCAAAGGTATTCACATTAACATGGTTTAATGATCACCACTGACTAAAAGTATCAGATATGACCAAGTCTAACAAAGTTATCAACAATACTATAGTTTTATTATGAAGAGTAGAATTGGTCTCTCCTTATCTCTATCTTCTTCTCAACTATCTGTCTCACTGCAAACACTGGATCAGTTGTGCTGCATTTGATCTGAATCAGAAATGCTCATTTCTCATCTTACTTTCTACTACTCTGCATATTCATTTAACAATCATCCTCTTCAGAATCTTCATGCAATGTGACAGGAGTCTGATATCTCTGTACTGCCCACAGTTGTGAATGTCCCCTTTGTTCTTGAATATGCTTATTCTCCAGTCATCTGGGATACGACTTTTTCTCCATATTATGTGTACCCTCAGAAGCCATTTATTCCTTATCCAAGCCAACATCTTTATCATATCTGCTTCTTTCCCTGGCATCATTTTCCTTAGCATTGTTCTTACTTCTTCTTTGGTGGGCTCCACTTCTTCTGTCATTGTATACTGTGTCTGGGGCACTACAACTTCTGTGAGGTTTTCTTCATATGGAAATATTCCTTCCATCTGCCTTTGATGTCCTGTGGACTGTTGAGCAGGTTGTTGGTGGCATCCCTTATGAAGGATGTCTGACTCTCTTCTTTATCTTTATGTCTTTCCCTTGAAATATGATATAGTTTCTTTGTGGCATCTACTGACTTACTTTCCAGAAGCTAGTAGAGTTCCTCTGATACCTTGTTCTTTGTTACTGCAACTCCTTTCTTAGCTTCTCTGTTAGCCAACCTGTATTCTTTCCTAGCCTGGTCCATCTTTCCTATATCCCACTTTTTCCTGCACACCTTATTAGTTTTAATGACTTCCAGGTACCAGTTCCTAGAGAGGGGAGTGGGCTGTGAAGCTGTTTATACCATCCCTCAGGAGGCTGTAATCAGCTCTGGCGAAGTTTGTATGTTTGACATTAACTAGAAGTGGGTCAGGGGAGATGGTGACTTCGAATGTGACTTCTTTATGGTCGGATCTTACAAGGAAGGATGATATTGCTGCAGTGGTTACTCCTGTTGGTTAATACCAAGTCCAAGATATTATCACCTCTTGTGGGGGTATCAACTAGCTGTTCCAAAGCATTTACATTGACAAAATTGAGGAATCCCTGGGCATTTGTGTTTGGCACAGTTGTAATATATTTTTTAAGCTTCCTTCATTAACAATATATGAATTTGGAATATGAGAACATGTTTTAACTATTTCTATTCTTGATATTTATTTCTATGTTGTTTTTAGACGTAATTGTTTATTTTAAGCATGCTGTTGGAATTATTTGTGGAGGACCGTGTTTTTAAATTTTGTTTGTACTAAGGTGTAATGCCATATAGGTACATCTTTTTAAATATTCATGGTTTTATTTTAGATAGGTACTAATGAAGCCTGGATATTGGGGTGAAATTGTTTAATCTTGAGTGAATAAATCTTTCTTAACTGTGCCATATCTGGAGTGGATGTTTTTGGTGATCTATTGAAGTTCATCCCCTTGTTCTGTTCCAGTTTGGGAATAGCATATAAATTTATACTACAAAATATATAAAATTGTATACAATAACTGTGTAGAAATCAAAAAACAGTATTCAGTGTGCTATTGTTCAAATGCATTGCCTGGTTAGTTCTTAATAGGTTCTACTATTTTTGTTAGTTACTAATCTTGCCATATTCATAATAGGATGACTCAACATTTACTTTCTAAAACATAAGGTCAACGCCTAAGGGAAAATGGCAATTGACTGCAAATTTAAAACGCCTGGCGCAAACATGACAGCAACAATGAAACTGCCAGAGCACTAACATCAAGCCCTCTTTAGGATGTACAAAAAAATCACACAGTTCACTATAAATATGTCTCTGAAGTTCATTCAGGGGAAAAAACTCTGTAAAATGATTTCAGATTTTTTAAGATTCAGTGTTGATATCATATGCACTCCTGAGGATATTTATTTATTTTATTTATTGCATTTGTTTACCGAGAAGGTCCACTGGGCTGAAAAGTGCCCATTTTCAGTGGAGGCCTGGGGAGAAAAGCTCCACAGAGATATTTACAATACATGCATATCTAGAAACTCAAATAGCAGTTACAACACTTTTTAAAGAGTGAACAGAATTTTTGACAAAGAATGAAAGGCAATGCACCTGTAAAAAGTTTATCTACTGACAGTACAGCAAAGTTATTGGTAAAGAAAGAGGCGATGCAGCTGTGTCTAAAACTATATACTAATAATACAAGTACACAAAGGTATAGAAGTGGATTATCCACCAAGGAGTACAGGTGAAGTTTTAGGAGGCATTAAAGGATGGAGGCAGGAAAGGTGGGAGTAGAATTAGGGAAGAGGCAAAGTCAGGTATGAAGGGAGGGAGAGACAAAGTCAGGTTATGGGTTGTGAGGAGTTAGCACATGAGCATAGGCACTGGGAGGAGAGATGAGTATCATCCTTCAGATGACACATTAAAATTCAGATGACACATTAAACCCATCTGCTTTAGTTGGTGGTAGCTCATGATGCATGTAAAATATCCCATGATACCTATTGAAAAGATAAGAGGAGGTTCTCTGGTTGGGGATTGGCATAATAGTTAAGGTGTTTACCTCACAGACACAAACTACAGAGTTTGATTCTCATGTCTGAAAAGAAAATTCACTAGATTTAAAATGACCCGGAAGGGCAGTTAGCCTAGTACTTACCTAGAAAACTAGAAATCTGATGCCCTGGCCAAATTTCCCCTAGTTTTCAGGTCTTCACTGAAAAGAAGTCACTAGCCTAGTGGGACTAATCCAGTCAGCAAAGAATAAAAAATTAATATTTTCTCTGTTAGACAGAATGCCCCATGAATATATGCAGTATGTTTTCATCACCTGAAGGCATAGTATGTTCAATCACGACTCCAGTACCATGTGCACTAGCATGATAAGCTAGTGTAGATGGCAGATCTCGGTTTTGTGTACCCCTACTCTTTATTGCATGCAACTAACTCTTTAACATTCATTAAATGTATTTATTCCTTTCATTTCCATAATATGTAATTTATTCTGTAAGCAATCTGTAAAACAGTGTTAGCACTGCACTTTGATTAGCTGAAAACATCAAGTGATTGTTTACCACCAATGGAATGTTTTCAACTTTCACACAAGTTGGGGGGTGGCATCATAAACTGCTCTCACCCTGTCAGCCAAATGACAAACTTCCTTTTTATCTATTACATGCCCCATATATTCTGTACACAAATTTCCAAACTCATATTTTGATTTTTTTTTTTCTCTTGGACCACAGTCCTGAATTCTTTGTAGCACTTTTTGTAAGTTACTGAAATAATCACTCATTCACTCTTTATCTTCACAATGAGTAATAAATCATCTAGGTACCCAAATCCATTCAAAGCATTCAGCAGATTTTCTTTAGTACATTGGGCATATAAGCTAATGTCTCCCAGGGACAGTCTGTTAAAAATAGACAAATGCTTATATGTATTAATGGTTAAACATTTCTCTGAATCACAGTCAGGTAAGAGAACAATTTCTATCAACAGAGCTTCATCGCTCAACATGGCCATTAACTTTTATACTCTAGACAGTAGATCTATTCCTGCAGCAGTAACTTGGTTCATGGTTAATATGTAATTATTGAGAAGTTATTTTATCAGCGGTTAGTACACAGCTTCCTGAAGTGCATAGTTTGATTCCATTAGCTTCCATTTGCCTATGTGACTCGCAGCTAGTCACCTAGCCAGACAGTGCTCCTGGAATGAACATGAACATAACCTAGGTGGATTATTGCTCTTTCCAGGTTAACAGGTTTAAATAAATCATAACATAAAAGACAGTCGGAATTGTCCATCTTTAGTACTAGCAACACGTACTGCCAAGTCACTATGCATTATTTTGTTTTATAGTACTGCTAATTCCTTATTAGCTCTCTCCTTGTGAATGGAAATGGCAGATCTTTAACAACTGAAAATATAAATTTCAGTTCAGTAAAAAGGCAACTTTTTCACCATGCAGTGTATTTTAGCTCCTGTAAAAACATTTCAGCTTGCACCTCTAGCCCTTCTACAAAAGACTTTAACTCATTCAACACAGTGGCTTACAAACTTTGTTTTCAGTTTTACTTTGTTTTCAGCTTAGCATAAGCTTCTGTAATCAGATCCTTGCAGAAAGGACAACCTTTTCTTTTTACCATGACCAATGACAAGTGTTCTTTTTACCTGTCATAGACATATTCTTTTTAAGTACTGACAAACTCTCCATCATACATTCTGTTGTGTTTTTCAGTGATTTCCTTGGAAACATTAAGCTGAAATATTTTTTCAGGTATAATAAAATCTGTTCCCCTATAACAATTTTGCTTTTCATTTTTTATTATTAATCTGAAATGAGGACATAAGCATATCTTTCCCTTCATTGTTTAACAGAACACACTCAGAAGTTTTTTTCTTCTTTAGAAGCATATTGCACATACTTTTCATAAACACTTTTACTTTTTACTTTGGCTGTATTATGTCCCAACTTCTCAAAATTATAGTATTTCACAACTTTAGAGTTGAAGTGTCATGACCTATAATTTGTACTATTACAATGATAATATTTTTTACTGTTGTGGTTAGTTGACTGATTTTCAACTTTATGTACTGCACCAACAAGTTCCTTCCTCTCTCTTTGTTACCATTTGTATGTGCTTTAACAGTCAACATTATTTTGAATGCTGTTGAAAATATTTTTATTCAATTCAGATAGCAACTTTCCCCGCCTCTGTGGTATAGAGAGAATAAAGATATGACCCAGAGAACCTGAAATTGATCAGAAGAGCAGAAAGCTGGGTCAGGGATGGGCAGCTGAGAGATACCTGACATATGCTGGTATGTTTTTCTGAAAGGGAGGGTTATGGTGATGCCTACACTGTGATGACCTGATGTTTCAGGTGAATGGCATAGGTCATTTCCAAGAACAAGCCCAGATGTGGAGGGATGTGGATGTGTATACAAGACAATGCAGTCATTGCAGAGGCATGTCAAGGAGCAGGCTCACATCCATATCAGGGGCATAGGCAATCTCTGTGCTGTTGTGGGGAACAAATGGGACATGGATCATCGGAAACTGAAGGTCAGCAAGCAGTTTCTCTAGCCTTCAAGTTCTAATGAATAAAACAAATATTTTTTCTGTTATCAACAGTTTGAGTTCAAAATGCCTGTTTAACATTTCAACAATTTATTTTAACATTTATCTTCTGGTTTCATTAGCAAAACCACAATCTGAAGTATGTGGAAGCAGTAGGACTGAGTAATGTCACTATATGCTTATCTTCATGAATGTCATTTGCCAAGAAAAGCTATTCAGTCATCTCCACATCTGTTGACCGTGAAGCATCAGTTGGCATAAATGAACAATTCCTCCTGAATGAGTCATCCTGCATCCATATGAATACTTTTATCAACCAATTCACCACTTTTGTCTTTTACATGTACTGTACTAAGAAATAGCACATGAAGAAGCCAACCATGCCATTTAGGTGCATTTTATCATCAGAATATCACACAGCTGTAGATATGCCTTACATTCTTCAGACAGGCTTACTTTTATGGAAGTCTGGTGCTGCTGACATTCTGATAACAATCTAAGTGTTCTACAGACTGGAAGAGTGGAACAATCAAATTGGTCTACTTTGAGACACTAAATAAAATATGTAGTGTATAGAGTGTAATGATTACACTCCAATATCAGTTAAAGAGCCAATCTAAACAACACTTTGAAAGGGGCTTAACAATGGACATTAGCCTCTAAGAGCTGACAGTGCTGGCAAACAAACAACAGCAGCAGAATTTGAAGAAGCTTTGTTTCTGCCTGCTGTCTTAGAGGATTACATTTAGTCTGTTTTTTCTACTTATTTAGATTTATACCTTTTTTTCTACTTAATTACCCTGGTAGTACCCACTTTCTTACACTATTGCAGCCCAAGTAATTTACTGATTGACTACTTGAAACTTGCGATTCCAGACTTGGGTGTAGTCCAGCTCCATTTGCCCTCGCTACACTTGGGGTCACTCTGCTCCTCTACCTACCCCCATTCCAACCCACCCCAGTTCAATTTCCTTTATACCATCCTCTCCCTCCCATTCCTGTCTTTTCAGCCACATACAGCCAACTTCCTGCCAATATCCAATCCCATCCTTCTTTAGTCACAATTACTCTTAATCACTTCCTACATTTACCTATTCACACCCACTCCAAATCTTCCCTGCACACACTTGAATTATGCAACACCTTATCTTTATCACTAGACTCCTCCTACTTCTCTCTGCTCTAACCTCCTGTAACTCCCACATTTCCCACCTACAGTCATGTTCTCGTATGCCAATATCTATGACTTCCTTCCATCAACTGCTTCCTTTAACATCTCCCCATCTCTCTTCAACTTCTCTACCACCTGCTTTCATACACTAATAATACTTCAAACACTCACACCTACATACAAATCCAAGCCAAAATTCTATAAACTTCTATTTCCCATTACTCCATTCACTCCAGTCAGTAATAACTTACTCCTCTTTGAAGATATCCATCCCAACCCAGGCCCCTTTTCCTCTCCCCTCAACCACATACCCCTGAACCCTCCTTCTACCTCCCTTGGTCCAAACACCTCTCACCATCACCATCCTCATACTTCAAACACATCTTTATAAAAACACCTATATACTCTCTAAATATTCAAAGTCTAACCAACAGAATCACTGAGTTACACTCCTGGACACCCAACATCACCCCTCACATTCTTTCCTTATCAGAAATCTGGCTCAAACCACACATCCCTAATAATGAAATACCCCCACCTGGCTATAATATCTATCATTCTGACAGATCCCAAAAGAAAGGAGGAGGTGTAGCCATCCTCTACTCAAACAGCCTAAACATATAACCTGTCCCCATCCCCATTCCTGACTTTCATCCACCTGAGCTCATCATCCTAAATTGCCACCTAAATCCTCACAAAATGTGCTATTTGTTCCATCTATATCCCTCCAGAAATAATTTACCCATCCTAGAAAACATCCTATCCTGGTTCTCCATGAACATACCTTATAAAACCCTCATCCTTGGAGATGTCAACATAGATTGGTCCAAGCTTACAACCGACTGTCCACAATTCGGTATCAACCTACAGGGCTTCCATCAGCTGACTACATCCCCCACCGGCCTACATAAAAACTCATCTTCTGGCTCCACCATCGACTGGATTCTAACTCCCCCACCACTACCATAGCCCAACTACCCTACCTGACACCCTAAGTGATCATCTCCCCACCTCTGTCTTAAGACACTCAAAAGCAATCACCCAAACCCCACCGTTACAAAGACTGCCATAAACTCTCCAACTTTAACATCTCCCTATTCAACTCCATATTATCTAGTATTGACTGGTCTATCCTTAAGCAAATCCCTATTGAAGATGTAGTTACTAAATTCAATAGCAGTTTCCTGAATACTCGTAACTCCCTTGCTCCCTCTAGGAAAATTAAAATAAAATCAAACTATGCTCCCTGGCTTTCCAAGGACACCAGGTCCCTTATGAAAAAAAGAGACAATGATTGGAAGGCCTGGATTAAAACTAAGGGACTACCCCTGCTACAAAATTACAGACAACTGCATAATCTGGTTAAGAAACAAATTAATAAGGATAAAAATGCATACGATAGCTCTGAACAACTCAATTGCAAATCCAACCCTCATAAGTTATGGTCTAGTCCAAACAAAATTCTTTCTCCTGGCTGTCCTTCTCACCCCTCCTTTTACCCTAATACTTCTCCTCAGGAAACGCTACCCTGTTCAATAAACACTTTATTGACACAATCCAAAAAACTCACTTCCCCAAACTCTAACACTACCACTCCCCCCACCCCTCCGAGCCAAATAAGCAATAACCTCTTCTCTTTTCACATTGTTCCCACCTCTTACATAAGGTATCTTCTTCTGAAACTCAAGCCCTGCTCCACTCCACTGATAATCTACCTCCAACTTTCCTTAAATGTGCTGCAGAATCTATAACCTTTCCCGTATCTATTCTTATTAACAGGTCAGTCCAAGAAGCCACTGTCCCCCTCCTATGGAAATCTTTCTTCGCTATCCTGGCTCAACCACAGCACAACTACTGCCCTACTATCCTTCACCCATACTATTTCCAAGGCCTGTGATAACAATCATCTCATATCCTGTCTCTTCCTTGACCTTTCTAAAGCTTTTGACACAGTCTTGTACCCTATACTTCTATCTAAACTTGTTAACCTCAACCTATCCACTACCTCCCTCACCTGGTTCTCCAGCTACCTCTCCAGCAGACACCAATCTGTCAGATGGCTCTCATCCCACTCCCTCTTCATTCCAGTCCCAACCAGAGTACCACAAGGCTCCATCTTGGGCCTCCACTCTTTAACATCTTCACCAACGAACTTTATACATCTTATAAACAATCATCTCTCATCCCAATATGCAGACGACTCAACCCTCATCTCCATGTCAGAAAATATCACTGACCTCCATACCCTAACCCAACACTCCTTTTTATCAACTGAACAAAGGTTATCTGACAACCTACTCATCCTTAACCCTAAAAAGACCAAACTCTTACTCTTTCTCCCCCATTCCCTGTCTCACCATAAATCTACATTTTCTATTGCATCCTCCAACAATACAGTCATTAATCCTGAAACCCACACAAAACTCCTAGGTGTCATCATTGACGATGAACTCAAATTCAACCTACACATACCCAGTGTTTAAAAAACACATCAGAAACTAGGCTACCTATACCACAACAGAGCATTTCTATCTTCCATTGCTAGACTCTCCCTTGCACAGGTACTACTCCTCCCCTCCCTCACATATGCTACCCCTGTTCTAACCAACATTCAGGCCACAATCTTGAACAAACTTCAACAAACATACCATAAAACAGCTAAATTTGTTACTAACTCTCTTTACAACTCACACCACTGCCTGGCCCTAAACTCTCTCCAATGGATCCAACTCCCCCAACTTCTTCTTCTATCACAGTTTCAAATGTTGCATTCTGTTCTATAAAAGCCTTCAGCCTGCCCAGCTCTTCCATCGATAGTCTCCACCTATACCCCACCTCGGACCCTCCGCACCTCCAACCAGCAATTCCTGGATATCCACCAACCAAAGAAAAATGTAGGCAAACTTCTATATAGCTGCTCTGTTGCCTAAGCCTGGAATAAACTTCCCTTACACATATGGTCCATTACCCACCCATCACAGTTTTAAAAAGAACTCAAACTTCATCTACTTAACACCAAAACTTCCTCCTGTCTCGACCCAACTTAACCTACCTTCCCTTGTAGATGTAATTATCTCTCCCCCACTTCACCCATTAATTCCTTCTTGGCACCTCCCTGCTAAGTTTCAACTAACAATTTCTGAATATTTAAGAATCTTATAAGAATGTTTATTTCTCTTTGTAAATTACTGCTATTTATACTTAATCTTTGTGCATGCCTTTCTACCTTCAAGTCTTAGACTTGTTGTATTGTTTAATATCTGTAAATTATTTGATTTTGAAACCTTTTTATATACTTTGTATTTTTTATTCTCTGTAAATTGTTTGTAACTGGAGCTTTTCTCCTCAGGTCTCCACTGAAAATGGGCCACAAGCCCAGTTGGACCAACCCGGTTAACAAATGTCAATAAATGAATAAATAATAGTCAAAATGAAACATTGTTCCCTTACACAGAATACATAAAGATGTCTCCTGCTATAAATTAGAGAGCTCTTGCCAAATTTTTTACTGGCTTTGAAAGCCAGCAAAACACTTTCTGTTTTGTTTTTCTCTAACTAGTAGTACATGGAGCAGATAAAGTTCCATGCACTGCAAAGAATTTTGATCAGGTCACTAATCATAACCCTATATTATTTGTCCTTGAAATGGATGCCAAAATTCACCTCTAGAGCTTCACTCTCAAGGAGAATTTCTTGAAATCCATGTCTTGGACAGTTAATAAGCAGGTTATTATTGGAGACCAAATCATAATCATCTATATTGTTTACATTGTACTGCAGCTAACATTACCACTTCTAGTATCTTATGTTATGCTAGCAGTATGTTCTGCCACCCCATGTGGTGACTCTCCTCCCATATCTCAGATCTTTAAATAAATACCTGAGGTTATTCCAACTTGAAGAAAAGGACATTACGTTTTTTCTGTTGTCTCCATGGTGGTGTGAACTCAGAGGTATCACATGTAGAGACCAGGGCATGGGAAGCAGATCACATTAGATGGTAGAGGTGGGCACAGCTCCCTATGCAATATTCCTTTATGAAAGCTCTTTTATTGTTTATCATCACAGTTAGTGCCAGTGGAACTAAGCTGTGATTGGTAAGGTGTGCCTGAATTCAATACTGTTTAGTAGACCCAGTGAAACATGTACTAGCGGGCAATGGGTGATGGTAACTGGAAGGTCTTAGGCAAGGGAATATAGGAGTGAAAGGTCTTGGTCAATGAGTGATAGGTACTGGAAGGTCATGGGCTTGGGAATACAGGAGTGAAAGGTCCTGGGCAATAGGAGATAGACACTGGAAGATCCTGGGCAAGGGAATACAGGAGTGAAAGGTCCTGGGCAATGGGTGATAGCCACAGGAAGGTCCTGGGCAAGGGAATATAGCAGTGAAAGATCCTGGACAATGGGTGATAAGCATTGTCCAGGATAAATATAGAAGTGAAAGGTCCTGTTCAATGAGTGATAGACACAGAAAGGTCTTGGACAATGGGCAATAGGCTCCGAAAGGTCTTGAACAATGAGTAATAGGCTTCGAAAGGTCTTAGGCAATGGTGATAGACAATGGAGGGTCCTTGCCTACTGGGTGAAATAGCAGAAGCAAAAGTAGGTAATTCTAGGAATAAGTGTAGAAGCAGTGTACAGTGACCAGGAAGCAACTAAAATTTATATAGTGTTACAAAAAATTCTATGATTAGAAGTCGTTTACTGGACAGACTGAAGAAGTGGGTCAGTAGCAGTGAAAAAATGGAGGAACAAACTCCAGAAGATATCAGATGCACAGGAGAGGTGCTAAAAGATGAAAGTTAAACTAGACGCTGTTTCACAGTAGGATACAACTACACAGAAAGCACACATCTAGTTCTGAAAAGGGTTCAATAGTGCTGTGAAAGAAAAATATATGGGATGGTAGATGGATACTGCTGGAGAGACTCCAGAAGTGTGTCATTAAGAGCAAACTGAGGAAGTTTTGATCATGTTGATTCCCAAAACAAGGAAAGAATCCTTAAAGGCAGGAAGTCACAGGCCATTTTTTTTTTATTAAGTTACTCCAAACCAGCAACAGTCTCAGACTGTTCCTGTCAGTGTTTTATATAAATCATTCAGATTTCATTAGGGAATAACCTTCCAAGACCTTCACATTGTTTTAATACATCTCATAGAAAAAGAAAGCAGAAAAGAGAGTTAGACAAATTGAAAACATCTTAAACGATTTTAGAACAAGTGCTTGATACACTAGAATGGAGTACACACTCAATATATTGGAGATATTTGGCTTTGGGAGCTATTTCAGGAGAAGACAGAGGGCCGGATTTACGAAGGCTTGCACGGAGTCTAAGAGTAGTGTAAAACTCCATGCAGCCTTCACGATCCAGGAACAGCCCAAAGTCCGTAAGAGTCAGTTAAACGGCTCTTACACGGAGTGGGCGTGGATAGTTAATCACCTCACTTGCAGCCGAATAGCATGCAAATGAGGCTGATTAGCCATCCAGGAAGCCAAGAACAGCCCGTGTAAGAGCCGTTTAGTTGCAGAAATGTACCAGTTGACAACTGAGCACGCTTCTGCAACACGGCAATGGAGCCATGTCAGCTCCAAATAAAGGGTGCATATGTTATAGTAGCATGCCAATGGCCAAATATGTGGCCATTGGCAAGGTAACCCCATGCAAATATATGAAAAATATAATTTTTTTTTTCAGCAATTGCCGATGTGTAAACCCAGCGCAGCCCCGCGCAAACGGGCTGCGCTGCATAGAACATAAAACGAAGGTTTTAAACCTACAAATGTAGGTTTTATGCAATACATGGAATGTCAATGGAGGGACCAGCAGAGGAAAACCAACATGGCCACCGTAGTGGTTGCTAAGGGGGGAAGCTGAGTCTAAGAGATGTAACTAAGCATTAGTAGGCAATCTGATGCAAATGAGTGTAAGGATACTGAATTCCACTGTCACATAGCAAATGAGCACATTCTGAGTAGTGTAAGAGTTACATACGGGGAGGAACAGAGTAGGAGATAGGTGACATCACAGGGGAATGGTAGAAAGGGATGGAGTTCATTGAGGGTAGAGTGACATGACAGATGTCAGACAGATATCAAGGAAAGAGGTGTGCCACTAAGTAAACATGAGAAAGTCAAGAAATGGAAGGTGTACACTGTTGCCTACACCAAAGTTTCTTGCTGGACGGTATAAAGACGCAGCGCCTAAGCCGAGTAAGGCGGTGTGCTGCAAGACAGTGTGCTGTAAGGCAGACTGAGCATGTGGGAGCATGTTGGGAGATGTTTAACACCGCTTATGCTATGCACGCTTTTAACCGAATAAGCAGATCCAAAACTGTGTAAGTATGTGTGCTGTAAGCCACTGTGAGCGTGTTTCTGCTGGTTTGCACACGGCTCCACCCTGAGGAAACAGAAAGGAAAAAGGAAGCAACAGATGTACTAGGAAGTTAGCAGGAATACTGCTGGAGCTAGCAGGTGAAAACAATTAGATGCAGGCAATTACACAGGCAGAATACTAGGCCAGCCCAGCACTTAAAACTCTGCAAACAGCAGTGCAGAATGTTTCTCTCAAGAGACACTGCAAGACAGGAGTTAAGTTATCAGAAGTGAAAACTGAAAAACTGAACTCAGAGCAGAAATGTTAGGGGCTGCCATAGCTGTCATAATGAGACATAGGCGACTTGCTGAGGGTGGTGACAATGCAGATGGTGCCAGACAACCCGCAGTGAGGAGACGGAGAAGAGTGTACAGGCCCAGGGTCACCTACCACGGGTTACATGAGCTGGAGATAGTAGAGCGCTATAGAGTGGACAGAGACCTCCTGCAGCAATAGTGGAGCTGTGCAGGCCACGCCACACACAGAACCAACAGAGGGGAACCCATCCCAGTGGAAACCAAGGTATGTGTTGGCCTAAGAATACTAGCAACAGGTACCTTCCAGAGACCAACTGGCGATATGATGGGGATATCACAGGCATCAGCTTCCAGGGTACTGCACCAGTTCCTGGATGCCATGTCAGCACATGTCGGTGATCATGTATACTTCCCCAATGCCCGTGAGGTATTGGCCAGCAACATGTGCCTCTTCCAGCAAATAGCGGAATACCCTGAGGTAGTGGGTGCAATAGACTGCACGCACATACGCATCAAAGCACCTGCCGTGAGCGGGGTAGGGCATACATCAACAGAAAGGGCTTCACCTCCATCAACTGCCAGGTCGTGTGTGATGCCCAGGGCATAATAATGAATGTGTGTGCTGGCTTTCCTGGGAGCTAACACGATTCCCACATCTGGCATTTGACGAGCTGTACCAGACATTTGCCAATGGGGACATCCCGCACGGACACCTAGTGGGGATGCAGGATATGCACTGGAGCCGTGGCTGATGACACCCATCAGAAACGCACACACACCTGAACAGGAACGCCATAATGAGGCACACGCACAAACACGTAATGTAATAGAGCGTGTGTTTGGGCTGCTCAAGTCACGGTCCGCGTGTCTGGACACATCTGGTGTAGCCTTGCAGTACACACAACTACATGTACCCAAATTGTCATGGTATGTGCTATGCTACATAATATTATCTTGCAAAACAGCTGCAGCAGGACCAGCATAGGGCTGGGCCAAACAGCCCCCCACCATCGCCAAGGCCACCACAGGCACAGCGTGACTCGGAGGAGGAACAACCTGAGCCTGCCCCAGTAGGCAGAAGGAGGCGTGCCCAGTATGCCCTGGCCTTGGCAAAGAGGCAACGATAGCACATACATTGGCTCAGTAGGAACCTTGGGAATGATACCCCTCTGACTCACTCATATAGTAACAGGGATGCCTAACGTGACACAACCTGCTCACAAACATGTACAGGGAAGTGTAATATGTGCATCCGACAGAGGCAGCCCTGCAGCACCACCTGAGGCATGAATGCTATGTGTTAAGTAATGTAACACCAAGTACCATATGCACACCTGAGGACCCCGACTAACATCCTACCCTCAACAAGCAGCATGCCACAACATGACAACGAGATGATGAAGTGCAACAATTGACTGAAGTATTGCAGTTAGGCAAAGGGGACCCAATGTGTGCCAGTCTGGGATGACATGCTGAGCATGACATGATGCACCACCTGCTAGGACTGGCGTGCACCTATCAGTGCAGGCCGTATGGATACTGGCAAAGGCTGTTGTCACGCACAGTGTGCCCTGAATAGGTAAGGCTCAAAACACAAACCTATCTCCATAGGTACCAGAAGGGATAAGAATAAGATAAGGGATAAGTTCAAACAGCAAGATGCATGCAGTCTAAGCCCACCCAGTATGGAGAATGTTGATAACTGTGCTGTAACAGAAATCTGAGGCAAGGCTCACAACAGCACCCTAACACTACCAGGTTACACCTCATACTGTGCTGTACATCCTCAAAACTTGGAACAAGCTACAAAAGGAGGGTGACTAGCAAGAATTGTCAAGGATAACCACATCCCCATGTTGGTACCACCACAAAAAGCAGCATGGACTAGCCATGCTCAAGTAACAGTGGCTAAACTGCCCCCAGTGTATAGCCTGCTACAGACTACTGGCCCAACACCAGGAACTGCATCCGCCCATGCTGGAATACATGAATATATCAAGTCCTCCAAACCACATTATATTGGGCGACTGCAAATACCCAGACACATAGACTGGGAGCATTATACCAGCTGCAACAGTGTAGGACAAAAGTTCATCGAATCCACAAACCAAAAGGCCCAGGAACAACGTACCACCCCACAAGAGGGGTAAGCATACTGATGTGATAATCAGCAACATGGGTAATGGATGTCAAGATGAGAAGTGTATTGCTCACTGGTAAAACCAGACCATATAGTAATCACACTGGATATACAAATCCTGACCACAGTCCCTGGCCGGAAAACCACAGTGGAAAACATGTGCTAAGCAATATTTGCACACCTCCAAACTGATGTGGAATCCATTAAAGGTCCCGTGCAGGTGCAAAATATGGGCCACACCTCAGAACCTGTAATACAGCCATTCCATGAACACTGCCAGGAATGCTTGGATTATGCAGTCCCAAATTAAAACAAGACACAGTGTTTAAATCTGGCATGGTGGACACCAGCCATAACCAAAACATGCAAGAGAATGAGGAAGCTACTACATGATAGAGCAAACATGAACAATGAAGTAATTACTGATCAGTAGTATGGCAATATAATCTGTCCACACATGCAATCCACTAAGGCCAGCCACAACAAGTGGAATCTGTGAATCCTGAGGCAATGTTACACCTGCCCCAAGTACACAGACAACCCCAACTCCACCCAAGAAATACAAATATATGTGAGAGATGCAACCATCCATCCAAACCGGAGGCAGAGCTCCCCAACTCAGTACACCCAAAACAAGTCAGTAGGAGAAGGTAACCACACACACCACAAACACATACCCACATAGACCTATCACAACTGCAAACCAAACACATAAACACAGAAATACATTCCCGGAGGCAGAAATCACAAACACAGCACACCAACAGAGGCCACTAAAGCAGACACCCAATGAAACAGCCTCCAAACATAGCACATGCAACACATAGCACACAAAGCTGGTGTGCCAAACAGTCACAGGCCAGAAGGAGAAACAACATGCCTGATACAGTTGTAATAGGTGACTCCATAGTCAGACACACTGCTGTCCCGCACACCAGACTGAACAAGGAAAGGGTACAGTAAGCTGCCTGTAGGCTGCCACAATATGCCACATAACAGAAATATGTAGGTCACTCCAAAGCAAATAGAAATATGATGCAGTCATAGTCCATGCTGGTGTGAATGACCTGAGATGTACTGCCCTAGACTACATGTAAAGAGACACAGATGAGCTATCCGATTATGTAGTCCAGGCCGGTATGACACTCACCACTCGCAGCAACCTACCCTTACCAAGAATAATGCCACAGTACAAACACGGAATGATCAGTCATAGCAAGTAGCACACTTACTGGTGTCATTCCAAGGGGATCCAATGTCTGTCTGCTTGGGATGTCATGCTTGACAAGCCATGCAGCTGCCCTTGGGATGGCCTGCACCTGTTACCCCTGGGCGTCTGAATATTGGATAAGGCCTTTGCCACCTCCATACAGCCTTTGTAGGCAAGGCTGAAAAGACTGACCCACCACCCGAGAAAACATAAGTGGGAAGAAACATAAGGGAAATGCTGACCAATGCCAGATGTGTACACCCCAATATGCATGCTCCCGAGGCCATCCCCAGAATAGAGAACATCGATGTCTGTGCAGTGACAGAAACCTGCTGCAAGGCTCCTGACAGCACACCAGCACTACCAGGTTATACCACGTACCATGTGTCATGGCCCCAAAACCTGGAACACTACATAAAAGGAGGTGAGTATCCATAGGCAGCACAGACACCCATACGCCCAGGTAACTGACAATGCACAAGGCAGTGGAGTTCACCCATGTGCAACTAACTGTAGGCAAGACTGCTGTGCAGTCTGTAGCATGCTACAGACCGCACTCTCACACACAAACCCCCAACCATCCTGAAGACACTGGACAGTATGAATGTCCCACCAAATACCAAACAAGGTACTACGAATTACCACATAGGTGGTAAACCATTATGTATGGAAGGAGTAACCAGGGACCTAGGGACACAAGTGAACAGTAACCTGTTATGTGACACCCACATTGCCAATGTGGCTAGGAAGACTGTCTACATGTGACACCGTGATCAGGAAAGGAGTCACATCTACGGCAACAGAGGTCACTGTGCCCCTATACTTTACCCCAATCACACCCATAATCCAGTACAATGCCTCATATGGGATCTACCTTACCTGACACCTGCAGCAGTTAGAAAGACCTCAAAGGTACCTCACCAAGAGGATAAAGTGTCACACATATATGTCATATGCTGCCTGGCTGTAGACACCCCAGCTGACTCCAGTCACAGACTGCCCACACAGAGGCATTGCATGCCTGTTGTAGGAGGCCATGCCCAACACAGGAGTAATGGACATGCTCCACCCCAGACAACACATATCCATTGAGCTGCGAGAGTGAGAGATGTCAACCTCAACAAATAATGAAATAGGATGTGCCGGTGGACAGATACATAATCCAGAGGCTCCCCACACCCTGGACCAGAATCCCACTCCATGTTCGGCAGAGCCCTCACTGACACTGTTCAACAGGAATCTTGCCAAGTGGATGGATGATTGTAGAGTTACAGTGGGGGTCTTCACTGTGTCATGTCCAGACAGAGGCACAGCAAAGCAAATCATAAATGGCCATAATATCCACATAGCAAGGGGTCTCAAAAGCCACACACACTCTGGCTAGGCTAACAAATGCCCAGGGTGGATAGCCTAGTATGAACCTATGAACCTATGTAGATACAAATTGTACAGGACACTAAGGATAATCCCAAGGCTTACACAACTGATGGTAGGAGCCATGTTGGGAATTCACAGATATGCCCTGAATCACACAAATACCACAAACACACACACATATTGCCAACATACATCCTGACAGGTGCAGTGCAAACCCCCACCCCACGAATGCAGAAGATCGATCCCAGCAGACTGCTGGCCCACTGACATTGCAGATGCTGAGGTAACAGACAACATCTCCAAAGCAAAACACACAGCAGCAATGGTATGAGATGGTGTCCTGGGCTTAGTGCAACATGGAGTCTAAGATGAATGGAATGCCAAACCACACTACTGCTCAATGTCAGCCTTACCACAGAATATGTACCCAAAGAGCAGTGTACAACAACAGTGGTCCTTCTCAACAAAGGTGTTGCCTGAATGGATACTGAACAGTACTACCCCAGAATCCTGAGAAGCCCAGATTGCACAGCTATGGAAAGGATCAGCATGTACCACAGACATAAGGATGTTGGGGACCTACTGACACCGGACCCAACCCAGTGTGGCCTTCTCAAGTGCAGATCCTGCCCCTAACCATGTTTGACTCAATTGAAACAGTCATTAAGGTCATTGATGAGGGCAATGTGCTCCACACAGTGTATCTGGACCTTGCAAAGGCTTCTATACAATACCCTACATGTTCAGTATAGATAGGCTCACCAGCGTAAATATAAACCCACATGTCAGTAGAGGGGTTGCAAACCAGACCAAGGACAGAACAGACATGGTCAGACATGCTTCAGCCATGTCAGACTACAAACCAGATATAACTGGCATCCCACAAGGCTTTGTCCTGGTATCTCCCTCGCCTGGTATATATGTCCCATAGGTACAGGCAAACATGGAAGGACTGTGTCCTAACATGTTTGCAGAGGACTACAAACTGCTCACCACATATGATCCACCAGCTGACACATGCATCCCACAAAAGGGCCACATAGAAACAGACAACTGGTGCCATAGCTATGTCAGCAAGCTAAGTGCAGAAACGTATAGTCAACCCCGTGGATATACAGTAAGTGCCCACCAATTACCACATAGGTGTTAACCCATTATGTAGTTAACATGTAATGAGAGACCTGGGGACACAGGGTGATAGATATCCTGCATTGGACAAACATGTGCTGTAGTGTTTACAGAAACATACCATATACCCACCTAATCATGAAGGCTGTCAGATCTACATAAGGGAGGTCATTGTGGCTCTGCAGTCATCCTGCATCAGTGGTACAATCGACTACAATAGCCCTGTGGGATGTACCTCAGCAGACACCTCCATCAACTGTAAAGTCCCCAACAGTACCTCATCAGGAGTATCAAACAGCCTACACAGATGCCATGTGTTGCCTGTGTTGCTGGCATCAATAAACATGCTGCACCTAGTACAATCTGAATGGCAGTGAGCTATGCACATGACAGACCTGAACCCCAGCACTGACTTACATAGGACAAGCTGTACTGTGTGATCCATAACACAGAAGCCACTCCCACCCATGAGTGAACCCTCAGCACAGGCTACCCATAGAGTCACTTATCAATCTTCCTCAATAGGAATCCTGATGGGTGGACGGGAGATGGTAGGTTTATCCTGGGTATCACTGTCATGTCACAGGTAGACAGAGGCACAGTATACTAACCATGACATATGTCATGGCAAACTCCTCTTACAATGTGTGTTGAAGGACAAACACACTCTCCAACTTGCATTAGACATGGACTAGGGCACATCGCTAGTGTTTGCAATTGTACACCTATGTTGTGGAATACACTAACAATGTTGGACAAGCCTGGTGTAAGTAGTTCATATCTGAACAGAATGCAACATGGTCAGATGTACACAACTGGCCCCAACCAGGCTGTTGTGCCCACTATCGAAATGTAAAGCAGTGATAGCAGTAAAGCCCAGGATACTGTCCACCACAGTCAAAGTACTACCAGTACACTATACAGTACTACAGTGTTAGGTCAGTGTGAAAGGATGTTGACAACTGTATGCAAAGTATCCCATGCAAACACTGCAGGCACAGTATAATCCTGTTGTGTTCACACACAAAGCAGTTGTACAGTAACTACACAACATGACACACAACCCACAACCATAAACGGGTGATAGTTTGTGAAGTTCACACACATCCACAAATGTGGTGGGCTGCAGAGTCCAACATATGGAATGCTCACACTGGGCATGCTCACACACTTTGACAACATGCCATGGGAAGGCTGAACTGGGCATGCTCACACACTTAGTCCAAATCTTGGTTTAGCAGTTGGACACACATATCTGGTATTGTTATGTGTTATGCCAGGAACCAACCACATTACAGCAGTCTGCCCAGTGCACACAGTTAAATGACTACAGAGACATACGTGATATAGTGGATCCCTCCCATATGCAAACATTTTCCACAGATGCAGAAGTTGTTCATACCAACAGGGAATGCTATGGCAATAAAGATATGCAAACAGTCTATCAGCAACAAATAATGTGCATTTGACAATTAAACATAATGGTGTAGAGGTCAACACTAGGCTGTTTGCCCTAGGGAATGACAGCTTAGCCATAGTGTGCTTGGTGTCTGCCTCCCCACAGGATGCACATTCCCTTTCCAAACCCAGATGATGTCAGCACCCTTTAAATACAACAGGAGAAAAGAAACTTCCCAGTAATCCGAATAGCGCCTGCTAATGCGCCTGTCTCAAGTGTCATTACATAGTTAGGTAGGGGTTTCAAATCCTGCAAGTGCTCAGTGTGTGTGTGTGTGTGTGTGTGGGGGGTGTGTGTAAGTCCGTGTGAGGGAAATGTCCCTTTTGGCAAATAGGAAAAGACACTACAGGATGCACATTCCCTTTCTAAACACCGATGATGTCAGCACCCTATAAGTACATCAGGAGAAAAGAAACCTCTTAGTAATGCAAATAGCGCGCTCCGCTAATGCGCCTGTCTCAAGTGTCATAACATAGCTAGGTAGGGGTTTGAATTCTGTGAATGGCAAGTGTGTGTGTTTGTCTAGGGGGGGTTAGTGTGTGAGGGAAATGTCCCTTTTGGCAAATAGGATAAGACACTACAGGATGCACATTCCCTTTCTAAACACCGATGATGTCAGCACCCTATAAGTATAGCAGGAGAAAAGAAACCTCCCAGTAATGCGAATAGCGCGCTCTGCTAATGCGTCCGTCTCAAGTGTCATAACATAGTTAGGTAGGGGTTTGAATCCTATGAATGACAAGTGTGTGTGTTTGTCTAAGGAGGGTTAGTGTGGGAGGGAAATGTCCCTTTTGGCAAATAGGATAAGACACTACAGGATGCACATTCCCTTTCTAAACACCGATGATGTCAGCACCCTATAAGTATAGCAGGAGAAAAGAAACCTCCCAGTAATCCGAATAGCGCTCTCTGCTAATGCGTCTGTCTTAAGTGTCATAACATAGTTAGGTAGGGGTTTGAATCCTGTGAATGGCAAGTGTGTGTGTTTGTCTGAGGGGGGTTAGTGTGTGAGGGAAATGTCCCTTTTGGCAACTAGGGGAACAGACTACAGGATGCCCATTCCCTTTTCTAAACACTGATGATGTCAGCACTCTATAAGTATAGCAGGGGAAGAGAAACCCCAGTAATGCAAATAGCGCTCTGCTAATGCGTCCGCCTCACGGTCATAACAGTCAGATAGGGGTTTGAATCCTGCAATTGGCAAGTGTGTGTTTTTGGCTGAGGGGTTAGTGTGTGTGAGGACAATGTCCCTTTGGCAACTAGGTGAACAGACTACAGGATGCACATTCCCTTCTACACACTGTTCAGCAGACGGCCATGGCTCTGGCACAAGTTGTCTGTTGCTATGATGCCCCTTTGGAAGATGCTTGTGTCAGCTGGGGAGTCGATTATGGTGTCCAGTTTGCAGTCATCTGCATATTTGGACAGCCACAGTTCATCCGTGTTGGCCTGTACCTCCAATAAATATGTACCAAACATACACAACCTGTAACTGTTATGGGGTCTGGCATGGCTCCAGCAATGCTAACCATGTGGGTTCTGTTCTTGAGCCACTGTGCAATCCATCTAGTGACATAGGGGCTTATATTTAAGCTGGTGAGCTTCCTAGAATGCCCAAGTGGGGTATTGTTGCTAAGGCTTTGCAAGGTCCAGGTAGGCTGTGTGAACCACCTTCCTCGGCAATGGCCTTGGTGACTGTAGCAAAGAAATCAACCGGTTACACCCGGTAGTGCTGGTGTGCTCTCAGTAGCCCTGAACCAGGCATCTGTTACTGCACAGATATCGATGTTTTCCATGCCAAGGAGTGTTTTGGGTGCATGCATCTGGAGGTTTAGACATCTGGCTGGTAGCATTGCTCTTAGTGTCTTATCCCTTGTGATACCTATGAAGGTGGGTTTGTCATTTGAGCCCTGCCTAACATAGGCACTATGGGGTAGCAAGAGCCTTTGCCAATATCTGATAGGCCAGGGTGACAGGTGCAGGCTGTCCCTAGCAAAGCAGGTAGTTCAACAGAAGATGAATGTGTGAAGGTGTAGTGCCTGTGATTACTTAGCAGTAGCATATATGACTGCTCACGTGGACACATGCCAGGCAGGTCATATGCACTGTGTCACAGGCAATGTACATGTGAACAGGTCAAACAGTGGCAACCTGTCAAGTGGGACATGGCCATACATATAGTAGGCTATGCAGATGGCACTAGGAGTCCACAGAAGCTCTATAACTATGCATTGCAGGTGTGATCGGTATTCCAGGGTAATTGCAAGCAAACATGCATGCAAACAAAGATACAGTGAACAGGGCTCCATGTAGTCCATTGTACAACAAACAAGCTGTACCAGTTCCATAAGGTAACACTGCAAATATGCAGGCACTATGCACATGTACATGGAAATACACAGGTCAGATGGCTAGGTCCAGTCTCAGTGCACACAAGTGTATGGAACATGCATGTACTGTCAGGATGTACAATAACTGGATAGAAACCCATGTGCCCATACCTGCAGTAATACACATGTCAAATAACAGACACTGAGCCTTCTCTCAGTGGTTCCATACTTAGTAGGATGTATGCTCCTGGCCTGCCACCACAGTATCCCTGACATATATGGGGACTCCCCTCCTGTGACAGTTAGTTATGTGTGTTGGGGCTGTCTAGCATGGTATGAGATGTGTGCATGCAGTGCTAGTGTGCTCCTGTGTGTCCTGTACCAGTTGTGTAGTTCTGCACACATATCAACATCCTCAAACATCTGCATTGCAGAGTCTAGTGTGGGCAACATGCCACTTGCAATTTACATGTCCATCATTGTGTATTACTACATTCATTACCCTATCCCCTGTGCTACCTATGTATGTAGCCTTCTGTTGACATCATTACCACCAGTATGCCAACATGTGCAGATGATACACTATGGTACTTACCATGGGTGTAGACAACAGGACATGACAATCACACAACTACTGCATCAGGCATGCTGTGATATACCCACAATTAATTCAGCACACAGTACTGTTAACAACATGATACTATTACTACACATCTATGTGGTCACCCTGTGCATCAGCAACATGTTAACCTGTACCTGCACAGTTGTTACAGATTGCAGGAGGTGGCACAGTTTCATCATATGCACAGGGTGTGAACTTGGTATGCCTGAGTCAGCCACCCATACCACCAATTGACATGTATGTGTATGTGTGTTGGTGAGGGACAGCAGTAGAAGGTGGGGCAATGTTGATGCAGTGTGTGCGCATGCGTAGCCCTAGGTGTTGTCAATTTGCATGTGTGTATGGATGCACACAGTTCCACCTCATGGCTGCCATATACTGGTGTTTGTGGACAGCCACAGACTGTACCTGCCAGGTCATACAGATCAGTGTCTCTGGCCACGGACACGGTACCTGTGCCTTGCAGGGTGCTACGGACCGTATCCGTACCAACCCAGACTGGGTACTGTCATCAGAAGCAGGTGTTCATTGACTGGACACAGATCCCTGTCGGGCCTGGCCAGAGCCACGTGCACGTGGTCTCCTGGGGCGGTCTGATGACAGCACAGACCCAGCATTGCTGGGGCTGCTGCTGGCACTACGGGGCGCCGCGCCCTGTTGTCGCCCGCCGACCGCCAGCTGCTGCTGTTGCTGGCATACGCCACGCCGACGCCTCAACCGCCCACCATCACCCTGGCTCATGGACATGTAGTTGTGGAACCGGTCTAATATGTCCCCACAACGCCTGTCTACGACATCGGTGAAATCACGGATGGCAGCCGCAATGTCACGCATACTGTCAGTCATGGCTGTGCGACATGCTGCCAGCTCCCTCAGACCCTGTCTGGTGTACCGCTCCATACGTGCCTGTGCCTGCATGACAGTCCGAAACATAGCCGTGGTTGTAAGACCTCTGTGGGCACGCCTGACAGGGCAGTACGCCCATGGATGCTCCCACGAGAACCCTGGACATCTGTCTGTGTGGTACCATCTCTGGGCCATGCCCATGGCTGCTGTGTGGGAAGCATGTGCCACAGATACCACATTACCCTGGTCAATGCCCACTGTATGCTGTCCATCACCTAGGGACAGTGGTGACAAGGGTGTATTGGCAGGATAACTGTGCGCATTGATGGGGTCGACAGCTGTGTACTGTCAATTGGCTGACCAATGGCGGACCCTGGCATACCTTCCTGTGCCATTACACCAATGTCATCATTATCAGTACCCACGGCACCTGACTCAGGTTCCTGCTACATGACACCAGAGCAGCAACAGAACCTGTGGGAAGGAAACAGGAAACACAGTTTACAATGTCTACACATTACCAGCGATGCACACATGCACAGGTGCACACATGCACACATGCACACATGCACATGTGCACACATGCACACATGCACAGGTGCACACATGCACACATGCACACATGCACACATGCACAGGTGCACACATGCACACATGCACACATGCACACATGCACACATGCACACATGCACACATGCACACATGCACACATGCACACATGCACAGGTGCACACATGCACACATGCACACATGCACACATGCACAGGTGCACACATGCACACATGCACACATGCACACATGCACAGGTGCACACATGCACACGCACACATGCACACATGCACACGTGCACAGGTGCACACATGCACACATGCACACATGCACAGGTGCACACATGCACACATGCACACATGCACACATGCACACATGCACACAGTTTCACACAATTGTACAGTACTCAGTATGCGTGATATCAACACACAGACACAGACACACCTACATGCATACAAAGAGCACTACTAAGTGAGCCAAATAGTACTATTACTATCAACACTATTACAGGAATTGTTAATACACACTCACCAGCATGGATAGGCTGCATTGCAGTTATACCAGAGGGTCCTGCAGACATGAAGAAACTAATGTCAGTGGGCACAACTGTGCCATTGTTACTGAGTATGATACAGGTCAGGAGTACAACAGTCGCCTTTCACAGGTCGGCAGCTAATATTGAGGATATCACACTTGCACATTAAATACTATGGTGACAGCTACAAACCAAGGACACACCTCACACATGCATTAACTACCAGTGTACACAACAGTCAACTATACATATGACATATTACCTGCTCGCTCACCGCCTTGTTGCTGTGTGGCTCCAGCCTCCATCATGATGCATGTCTGCTGCTGTTGTTGTTGCTGGTGGACTGGAGCCACTACACTCAGGAGTAGTCCCTCCAGTCTGGTGAGTGGGGATGTGTAGCCACCCCACCACCTGTGGCGACCTGTTGCCTGTGGATATCTGACGACGCTGACGGACATGTCTGATTAAATCACTGCAGTGATGTCGCACCTGCTCATATGTCCTATTATGCGTGCCTATATCATTTACCCGACGGACAAGGTCTTGCCACAGTGCAGCCCTCTCCTGTTGATTCTGGCTGGTGCGGAAAAGAGTATTGCATAGTCCCGCACCAGGCTCTGGTGTATCTCCTCATCCTCAGCTGTGGAGTAGGTGGGGTTCCGCTGGTGGGCCATGTACCTGAGAAAGAAAATAACCTGGTATCAGCAATATATGTCAGCAGACTTTGGCACACATACTACACATGCTACTCGACTGTTATGATACAACATATCTCACATATGTAGCATCTGTCTGTCTATTGGTGGATACACATGTAGATGGCCAGGTATCAGTGCTCGCCAGCAACTGTGCAACAGTACCTGGCAGACGCCATACGACATACTACCAAACACCAGCAGTCAGAACACCGATTCAGGTCAGAAGCACCTCCTCACTCTGGGGTTTGTATCTAGGTACTGTATGGCCTACATCGGCAACTACTGTGGGCTGACCACACACTGATTGCCCTGGATATACATATCCCACCTCCACCACCAGCACAGATGACTATAGTGCATAACATTACAGATACAAACTTTACACTTTGTAACAGTGATATGGTATCCTTACAGCCCACTGGGCCAGTGGCAGATACAACCCACAATGGTGACCCCTACACAATTGCTTTCTACAGACATCTCCAAGAATGCATGGATCATGCAATCCCATATCTGACCAAGACACTTCCACAAAGGGCAGCATCCTGTCTGGTGGACCCCAGCCATAGACAGATTGTATTACAGAAGATGGAAGCTACTGCAAGACAGAGCATCATTCACTGAAGGGAGGGCATGTCTGAGCAGCACTGGTAAGGATCTATTTCCCATCATACTGACTACATGGGCAACGCTGAGAGGGAATTCAAGAGTGACACTACAGATGACCAGGAGGCCTTCCTCAGTTATGTTAGCAACCTGGTCAGGAGCCATCCTCTATGCCCATAGGTAGTACACAACACATATTTCACTGACACCACAGATATCGACAACATTGTGGCGGACAGGTTCAGTGCAGGTGTCACCCGCCCTCCCCTGTAATAAGGCATAGTTATCCCAGCTGACTGTAACCTCCCCGTCATCACAGATGTCCAGGTGAGAGACACCCGCAGGACAGCAGAATACACAACATGGATGGGACCTGATGGTATCCCCAGTTGCATGCTACATAACCTCTGACAGGAGCTAAACACACATATAGGAGTGCTATGTAACACTAGCCTGACTACAGGATATGTACCTGTACACTGGTGCACAGCAGCAGTGGTTCCACTCCATGAAGGAGGCACCTCACCATACCAATACAATACAACACAATACATTACATTACAATACAATACTATACAATATGCTATTGCCCCTGTGTCTACAGCAGCGTACTGTTCTGCTACCCTGACCATTGTGACACATGTGGTGTGATGGTAACTGCTGCTGTCACACAGTTACACAGGGTGACTCATATGGCATATTACCTATCTGACTAACATTCAGCAGGGGTATGTGTGACATGTACTCATGGGGAGTCTCGCTTCTGTGTGGTTTGTTGCAGGGTGTGTCTTATCTGTGAGTAGGAACTCTTACCTCCACATGTGCACACTATTGCAGTGGCACGGACGACACACAGCAGACATGTAGGTTGTGGATGGTGGGAGGTGTTACTATGGTTGTTGGACATCTGTCATGGGTGTGACCTCCATATGTAAATCTGGGAGTGGTAACCTCTATGTGGGTAGCATATGTGTACTCTGTGGTGTTGTCAGTCACTGTGCATTGGTAATGTGTTTGAGTGCGTTGTCACAGTGTTGTACATGTCACTGTGTCCTTCTCCATATCTGTTGCTGTAATGTGAGGTCCATACCATGGCATCCATTATGTGGTGTGCGGGGTACACCGACCTACATGTCCATACCTGACTCACCATGTCTGCGGACACATACCATGTGCAGGTATTCCAGGGATAGTGTGCCACTGTGACTATCATTGGGGCCACTATTCTACACATTTCTGACCCTGCTCACCCCTGACACATGCAGTGGTGGGCGGCCAATCACATATCTGGTGGTTACTGGTGTGGGTGATCTGGAATGTGGTATGATACTCCGGATTTGACACTGGTGTTCACTCCATGCCTTTGTCACCAGGCACCTGTTGCAATACATCTGTACACATGTGCCTCACTCAGACTTTATATACATCTCTCTCTCTCTCTATATATATATATATATATATATATATGTATATAGATATATCTATATGTATATAGATATATCTATATATATATATATATATATATATATATATATATATATGTCTGTATACATATACACATATATATTGATGTACATATATTGCCATAGATGTGTGGGGGGGGGCACAGAGGGGGAGTGAGTGACAGAGGGGTGGGGCAGGCTGTGTTGCAGGTCATCATATACAATCATACCTGTAGGTAGTCAGATCAGTCTGTCTATGTATATGTATCTACATATATCTATATCTGCATGTGTGCATTACATAGATATGTTGGTACAATATTCTATCGACATCTGTCTATGTATTCCTACATCTCTCTCTCTATGTATGTATACATATATGCATATCATATATATATATATATATATATATATATATATATATACATATATATATATACACATACATATGTTGACATACATACATATCCATATGTTAGACAGGTATATCAACATATTTGTCTACTATACTGTATACACACACTAACATACTGCTAAACATACATAGCTGTGTAACCTAATTTGTACATGGCACTACAACCTACAATCAAACAACATTGATATGTGCACATACATGCTCTCACATACAAATGTATGTACAGCCTTCACTGATAGTTGCTGTATGTCTCCTGCCCTTTACACATCTCCATATACATATGGATACAGACCAATGACACATATGGAGGGTTCACAGTATGTAGACCTTTATAGTATTACTTTACATTACCTGTGTTTGTCACAGCTGCTTCTGCTGCTGTCTGGTTCTCTGTCCTGCTGCTCCACTTCCCAGTTGTCAGCTTTCAGGTAGCTGTTGCTGAACAATTCGTTTGTCTGCTTAATTGCAGTTTTCTCTGTCTCTCTCTCTCTCTCTCTCTCTCTCTGTCTCTCACGCCCTTCTCAGGGTGCAATGAAAGTATTGCATGCGTGGACATGGAGTACAGCATACTTTTGTAGGTATCTGCATATGCCCATGTGATGGCCTCTGCACCAATTGTTAGCCAGCATTTGCTAATTGCATGCAGCCAGTTGTGTACTGATTGCAGTTCTCACTGTGATTTCAGAACAGTGCTATAAAAAGGTGTGTGAGATAGGTGTAGCCCTTTCAGATGTTAAGGGCAGGGACCATGCTGTTATGCTGTGGACAATGTTCTGTGAGTGTAAAGGTTGGTATCTCTCTCATATTTCCAGGTGTGTTGTAGATTAACATTCCTCCATTCATTTCTCCAGTTTCCTGTACTAACTGTGTATGTACACTGACAACTACAACTACTACTATTGTTAATGTGTGTGTGTGTGTGTGTGCTTTCCTTTCACATTTGCTTGCACTCTGTTGCTAAGTCTTCAATAGTTGCCCTTTACAGTCACTACTTCTATGCCTGCTAGGTGTCTTGACTGTAGTGTGCTGCTGTAGCTTTCCTATTTCCCATGTACATTCACACCTTGGAATGCTTGCTATATCTGCTAGGGTGTTACAGCATGCAGTGTGGTCTGGCCATGGTGTGGGCCTTGACATCTATTAGGGTATTTGAGTATGCTGCTAAGCAGGCCCCAGAGACCTTCAGGTTTATCAGTTATGTGCCTCATGGAATGGTACATATCAGTGGGTACACCCATTAAAATGTCTGGTATGCTGCAGTTGTGACTGTGGGTTAGCATGAGCATATGTATTACTACACTTTTTCTGCCATAAAGTGGTGAATACTTTCCGGACTCCATAGTTACCATTGCATGTGTTACACCTTTCTGCCTACTGTTTGTACATTTCACATGGGGTCTGTGGGGCATCCCTGTAAGACATTCACTGTTGCTATGTCTAGGTTCTTAACTATTCAAATATGGTGGTGTTGGACCCATCATGTGTACAGATATTTGCAGGCTGTCCACATTTCTGCCTCATAATTTGGTCAATATCTCATGCACACCTTTATCTGGCAAGTCAGTCTGGGCTCAAGTCAGAATATGGTGACAAACATTCAAGTTCCAGACTGCATACCCTTCCAAACATCCCACAAGGTGTAGACCCTGTTACTTTCTGAACTGTCTGCGTTTGTTGTAACTTTATTTGTAATGTGTCCCTGGTTTTGGGCCTTTGCTCCACATATTTTATTACTTGGTCCGGATGTGTTCCTGTAAGAGGTTGTGGGGTATGGGCAGTGCTTATCCTGCTGTGAGTATGTGTGTGTCTTGCAAGGTGCTATGGTGACATTATTACCTACTAGCTTCCAACTAGCATGGCTGTTTCTGTTCACACACTACTATTATGGAAATCCACCAGTTTTGTTTGTGATTCTAAATGTCATGCTTTGTGTACTACACATCTATATTCCCTTTACATTCATTCCTACTGTTAAATGATATATTTACTTTAGCACAATGTTTCTATATAAGAGTCATGGCTTAGTGGTAAGTCATGCAGACTATAGTTGCTAAGGTCCTGGGTTCCGGACTCACAGTGGTATTTTATTTTTCATTTGAACTGAGTACAAGACCTGTCAATCAAAGTGCCTAAGGCACTTTTAAGCAGTTGTAACCGGTTAGCGCTGGTTTGCTGAAGCTCACGATGCGCACTAGTGGTTAGCTCACAAGACAAGCGACACCCGCTACAACCACTTAAACGTGCTTACTCTTGAGCACACCCGCGCTTATTTTCCTTGAAAGAAAAGAAAATGGGGAGACAGGAAAGTGGTGAAAAAGGGGTCACAAAGAGGGTAAGACAGTAGGGAAACAAGCTTGGGATGTGCAGGAGGGATGTAGGTAAGGCCCATAGCTGCCCATTTCTTCAGCAGCAACAGCTGTGCATATGTATGTAATTTGGTGTGACATTTGAAACCTTCCACCCCTGAGAGAGGTGTCAGGACAACAATAATACTTGTTGTACAGCCAATTGTAATTGATAGGTTCCATGTCCAGTAGACATGTGTGCGGAATGGGCAGCTATGTATGGGGCGAAATTTTTTTGTGGGTACAGAGTGCCCTTTTTTTTTTTTTTTTTTTTCAGGTGAGAGTGGTATGTCAGGTGAAGGTAGTCGGTACAGCTGGGGAGGTAGGTTGGGTAGGTTAACAGACAAGACAAACAAGACGATACAGGGGTGTGTATGACACGTGTGGGGGTTACACAATTGACAGGGACGGAGGTTTGATATCCAGAGCCCATGAGCCCACAGATGGCAACAGTGGAACTGATATCCCCACCCATAGGCAGTTGCCACTGTTCCTTCACTGCCCAGGACGGGCTGTGCTGGGGCTGTGTAGGCGGGCAACGGGCATGCCCGTTAGTTGCGCCACCTGCCTCGAGCTGGCGAGGGGCTCGAGGACAGAGTCCCGAATCTCCCACGCACCACAGTCCGGACGCCACGGAGGGTGAGTGGTGGATCTCCTCCGCCACACTTGCAGAGGGGGTGAGCCCCATCCCCTGCAGCGCTTCCACCCGCAGGTGGCACAGGGCCACCGGAGGAGGGTCCGGACTCGCACTAGTGCCAGGTGCACTCGCCAGCTGAGGTGGGAGTGGTGGGTACGCTGGTACCCGTCTTCCCTGTCACTCGATGGTTTGCATTATGTCATGACAGTTTGGGTTAGTGACATTTAATACCATTCACAATTAGTTGTAACAGCATGCATTAGTATTCCCATTAACCAAACACCCAGATATTCACACCATTGAACAGCGTGCATAACACATGCATAATTTGAACAGTAATACACAGTCCAACAACATGCAGGGTTGATTGATGGCAACAGGCCATCAGGTGTGGATGTATGAACAGGGCGGATGCATCAACAGACATGCAAATATATATGACCCAACAGGACAGACGCCCAGGGGTGGTAATTGTGATTGCACATACCATTTTCACGTGGAATGGGTTATAGGTGGTTAGAGGGTGGGGTAAATAAAGTAATATTAACACCTTCAATACAAATACATATGCTGTACATTTCTAATAGCTACAGTTATATACACACTACTGTTCTAACTACAGTGTCCTATATGTTAACTACTTAACCTTGCAGATGGAACTGTTACTGCAACATCAATCTACATTTTATTGCTGTTCATACACATTCATATCGAGCTTTGTTCAGATACATCATCCTGTTACCTGTGCTTGATATACTTGTGGACAAGTGTGGATGTTTGGTATATCAGACAATCATCCTATCTGCGTATTTCAGACTGGGAGAAACATATCCAGATGTTGGTGTACACATTCCACATGCAGCAACACTTTGAACAGATTTTGCTGTTTGGTTCTGAGTCTCACATGCATTTAATTCTGTCCTAACTGCAGTATGGTTTATTCAGGGGTTATAACTACTGTATTGCTGTATTCCTGACACTTTCTCACACTCTCTCACTTGCTTTCATGTTATTATTCAGACTGGTACTTCTAGGCTTTATTGACATGTTTTAACAACAGTTATTACAGTTCTTTCCAGCAGTCTCACTTCTGTCATGTTTCAGTATTTCCACAGGGATATATTTCACACATGTGATTTCATCCTCTTCTGCAGCTATACTTTACATGCTGCTGCAGGTTGTGTACTATTTTCTTACAGGCAGGGCAGTTTTACTCAAAATATATGTTGGACAGTGTCATGTTTAGTTTACACTTACAGGCTGGGAACTGTTGTAATCAGGCAATACTTGCATACACTTTCACACTGTTACTTGCAGATTTAATTCCTTCCTGGCTACACTGCACTCTTTTGCTGACTGTCATACATTTATATATCTTTACAGTTACTAGTAGTGGATTACTGACCTGCCTGGTGGTGCAACCGCACCAGCCTATCGGCATAGGCTCTGCGGTTCGCAGAACGGACACCTGCAGCTGTAATATAAATGAAGTAATATTGGAATACACATCTCCATAATTTCAGGTAGTTTAACTTTCTACATACATAATTAATTGTTACTTACTCAGTGGTGGGGCGTTGGGTGATTGCCGGGCCTCCTGGATCCAAAGGTTCAGTTGTTCCTGCTTGCGTCTCTTCAGGTCCACATGGTGGTGACGGACCTGCTCACCTGTCCTTGGAATTCCTGTGGCACTGGTGAGTTCATGAGCCAACTGGTCCAACGCCTCAGCCCTATACGCTCCCCAGAGGACCTGGCCCTGCATGAGTTGGGCCTCATGGTTGTGGACTAGGAGTCAGGCCATGTACCTGGACTCCTCAACACCCCACCTCTGCGCTCGAAAGCGACTACCCTCACCTACACCTGACATTCTGCCTGCAGGTCTGTTCTACAATCGTTTATGCTGTGTATTCCCGCCTATGGGGCTTATATAGTCCGTTTTTCCCGCACATATCTGTGATTGGCCAGTTTGGAATTGTATCAACTTCAGTAAACCTGCATTGTCATGCTGTAGTTTGTATTCATTCCTATATATGAGCTATTATTGCATTTCTAGGTACTGCTGTCATGGCTTAGTGGTTCTGTACCTTGACTATGGTGTATAGTATCCTGGGTTCGAACCTGGCCACTGCTTTTTTCATGACTATCTAGACATGTTGAGGGGTGTGTCTGTGTAAAGGCATTTTGGATACGGCTTGCTCACCGCTGTTCGTCGGTTAGCTCGTTTGCCGGTGCGCAGCTCCGCAAACGGGTACGCTGGTTTAAGCCTCATTTGGCTATCGGCACGCATATTCCGCCAGCTCAGTTAGAGCACATATATTTAGCATGGTAAACCACTGCTCAGCTACGGGCACTCAGTTTGCACCAGTTGGACCAATGCTTATCTACGGGCACATACACTCACTCTGTTGTACTGTAGCTCAGCTATGGGCACATCTGGCAGTTTATATTCATTTCTTAGCTCACATTTATTCAATATAAATGGGATATTTCATTGCATTTTACATATATTCTGGTTTTATGTGTACATATGTGTCAGGGACTTGTTTCCTGCTTATTTTGCAAAAAAAAAATTGTGTTGTGGGGCTCGAACCATGAATGTCTGCTCTGCAGCCAGCATCTCTACCGCTACGCTATTGCTTCCTGGCTTGTTTTGCATATTTAGTTCTTATATGCTTTCCCATTGACTGCTAACTGTAGCTGGCACGCCCGCGCAAACGAGCGCACTCACGGTTAAACATCTTTACAATTTAAAAAAAAATGACATGTTCATTTAGATTGTTTTATGTTTAATAGTCTGTAGGGGCATGTGTTGTGTTGTGTTTATTCACATTTCCGTGGACTCTGTTGTGGGTGTCTACTTTGGGCACTTTTAGACTTCTGGGGGCGTGTCCGCTTGCAGGGCTCAGCCTACGGACACGCCCCCTACTGTCTTACACGGACCGTGTTAGACTTAGGTGTGATTCAGCATGCTCTCATGAATATGCAGAGCATGCTGACATCACTCCGTTTAACTGCAGCCTCCGTGTAAGAGTTATAACTCTTACACGGAGGCTTTGTGAATCCTGGGGAGAGTTTTTACTTGACCTTCAAGGCAAGAATGATCCATAAAGTAGTTCTTTTCCAACCTTTTAAAGTCAACAGAGGTGACAGGCATAGCTGCACATGTGATTTCCATTTATAGTGAGTTTTGAAACACTAGCAGTGGGAGTCTGGGATCAATGAGTACTGCTGCTGAGAGGAGGGAAAGTCTACAGATCATCTCTACATGAGCACCTTCCTAGGCTTGTTTAAATTCCTAGGAACATTTATCACAAATAATGAAACATCTGTAATTTAATGTGAAAAAAACGGGTCTAGTTGAAAACGCCGACAATGCAGAACGCCGACAACGAGATAACAGACACGAAAACACCGAAAAATAAAAAAAGTTCAAAAACACGAAACTTCACATGCCCGACAAACCAAAATCCCTATAAACAGCAAAACAAATACCTTTCCCAAAAAACACACACACAACACAAGCACACCAAAAACCTTACAAACCTACACTAAACCTTACAAACACAACTATCTATGCACTAAACTTAACCCAAACTCTAACCCTAAGGTCCGTCACTATCGCACACTTATCTTACCCGCACCCTAACCCTAACTCACTTAATCCGCCCCTAACCCTCAAGTCCATCACTATCGCACACTTACCTTACCCGCACCCTAACTCTAACTCACTTAACCCACCCCTAAACCTAAACGCCGTCACTATCGCACACTTACCTTACCCACACCCTGACCCTAACGTCCGTCCCTATCGCACACTTACCTTAACATGTCGGTGTTCTCAGCGTTGGGATTCTCAACTGTTGGTCTTCTCCGTTGTCGATCTTCCGGTGTCGGTGTTCTCGTTGTCGGCGTTTTCAGGTAGACCCGAAAAAACAGACTATTTTGCATTGTGGCAGTAGAAGGAAAGCATGCACAAACACTATTACCTACTACAGGAAATGATATGAGAAGTAAATAGGTTTAGTTTAAAACCAACAGTGAAGAGCTGCTACAAAGACAGTTTTGAAGAGCTCATGAGTAAACTACTTAGTAATATGTAATTCCGCAATCAGTACAGATGCATGTGTTTACAGGTAGTCTCTAAATACACAAATGATTATATGCTGAGTAAATGTTACATGTCTGCTTGCTGCATATGCTATAATTTTGCTTTGGAATACAGATGCTTGTTATATGTTACTCATACTTTCAACTGCTTGGTCGCTGTTGTAATATGTACTCACTATGCATCATATTACAATTGCGTTTTAACTGAAGAAGTGAGCGGTTACCACTGAACGGCCAAGAAAAATAAAAAACTAGTAACCAGAAACCACAACCAGGATTGTTATATAAAATAAAATATATTATTTATTTATGACCAAACCGATCAACCGCTTTCAACCTTAACACAAACAGGACTTCATCAGAATCAAACCATATCACCAAAATGGTCTTTTTATAAAAAAACAACTAATTAACCACTTATGTAATTAACCTAGAACAGTGGGAAAAATCATTGCACAGTATATAATGAAATTCAAACAAAACCTGTCTCACACAAAATACAAAGCATAAAACTTTTAAAACTTTCAACCTATTAAAATTATTCGTCCTCATAATTAAAACAGACTGAATAGAAGTATATCCATTTAAACCTGGGTAAGAGTTTGCTTATAATGGTAACCACCATTTTAATTTTTTGTTTTCTAGCAACACTTTGGCATCCCCACCCCTTGAATTATAGCTGACTGAGTCAATAATAGCAAAAGAAAACTTAGTCAATGAGGAACAAACTATTGAATGTTTATACAAGGAATCATTTTCTTTTCTGTTCTTAATATCATAAAGATGTTCATAAATACATCGACTTAAAGTTCTCTCTGTTTTACATAGTAAAAACTTGAACATCCTTCACATAAAGCAATGTATACAACCCATTTAGTTAAACAATTGCCATTTACAAAAAGACCTTTGTTCTTAGGGTATTGTTTAAAACAACTTCCTTCTTTTCACATATATAAGGGCATTGATTACACATTACACATTTGGTAGTATGAACTGTTCCTCTATGTCATTTTGTCATGCTAAAATGACCTTTGTCAAAAAAATCTTTAAAATTTTTTCCAGTGTTGTATGTAAACAAAGGTTCTTTTCCAGCTATCCCAAGAATGTTAGGGTTGGTTTTGTAAATACTAAAGTTATTCCTCAAAATATCTTTAACTATCTTTAACTTGATGTTTGTCTAGAATATTTTAATACCATGGCATTCACAAATTATTTTCTTCTGGGGTTTCTCTTTGTTCATCTTTGTTAACCTCCTGTTGTAGCCCTACCCCCAACAGGGGTAAATATTTCTTTCCCCATTCACCCTGAACATATTTCCTAATATTGTTAACCAAGGTAAGGGGGTAATTTCTATCTAAAAACATTTTAGTAACCTTATCACATTCTATTTCCAAGTCAGCTCTATGTGAAGTCATCCTAGCAATTCTAATATGTTGTCCTTTGACAAGGCTCTTTTTCTGACTAAGTGGATGAACAACATCGCATTTTTTAGCACTTATTTTTTGACCCACTTTCAGTGCATCAGCTATTAAGATGTATAAGTTCACTTTGTACTGTCTGCATATCAGAAGGGGATTCAGGAGTAACATCCAGTTTACAATTGTTGGCAAACATGTTTAAGCAGAGTTCCTGATGTTTAATTTGGAGATCAGAAAAGTATATGCCAAATAGCAAAGGCACCATCACAGAACTATGTAGTCACTCACTTTTTACTTCTATGCTCTCTGAGGATACAGAGGGTTCTATCCCTTTCCAATTTGCTATCCATCTAATTTTGTCAGAGATTTGAAATGCATGGCTAGGCTTAAAAAAGCCCTCATCCTTTAGCTTGTTGCTAATGTTGGCATGTGGTATAGCATGTGGTATAGTATCAAATGCTTTAGCAAAGTCAAGGTATGCTGTATGGACAGTGTGACCATGGTACACACCATGTGTTACCCTCTGAAAAAAATGTCACATTCATTGGACAGGATGTATGCTTAGCAAAGCCAAACTGATCGAGGTTAAGTGTTATAAGACTTTTTATATCATAGTTTACTAAGTTTGTTATGACTCATTACATGGACTTGCAAATGAGGCTCATAGGTCTAATAGGTGTGTAAATACCACGGTCCAAACTTCAGAGGCAAAGTCAGTGGATAAGCTCAGCTTGGCTATTTTTAGGAATGAATCCACTAATACATGTTTAATGCTGTTCAGCAGGTGGCCTGGTATGCTATCAGGTCCCATAGAGGATGTATTTTAATTTGTTTTGGATCGTACTTTTTAACAGATGTTCTTTTGTGACAATAGGAACTTTTAGATCCATAGGTATATGTGGTTTTGGTATAGATGACTCTGGAGTGAACTTGTTTCCCAGTATATGCAATTTTCACTGGATCAGAGTAGGTTGTGCCATTTTGGTTGAGTTCAGAGCATTGTTGGATGTTATTTTGCAACTTCCTGGTATAGGTAAAGCATGATTTCTGATTATCCTTAGCTTCCAATGTTAGTCTAAGCTCATAGAAAGCCTTACTTTTCTTGGTGGTGTTTTGCAGCATCTTGGGCAACCTTTTGATTTTAACCTTGACTTGTGGGTCTTTAGTTCTGCATATATTCTAATGATTTTTTTCCTTATTGTGTTGTTTATTTATGCATGTGAACCACCACGATATTTTGTTCTTTCCTTTCCCTTTTTGTTTAGTTTTCTTAAGCACTAACAGATTTATATGGTTTTCTAGGTGAGTGAAGAATTTATTTAGATAACTACTAGCTGTGTCTACATTTTGGGGGATGCAGCTATATTTGAACTTGGAGACTTCATCATAGAATTGTAGGAAGTGTGTACATTTTATATTTTGAATACTGCGATATTTGCCTCAGTTGCTTTTGCAGTTTTGAGAGACAAGGCTGCCAATATGTGGTCAGACTTGAATGGGGAAAAGTATACCTGTGGGACAGTACATATTGCTGCCACATTTGTAAGGCTTGGGTCAAGATTATTTTGACCTCTAGTGGGCTCCATCCAGGGAATTCTTTGATGAAATCAAGGAATTTTTCAGCATAGCCTACATCGGCGGTATAAGTCCCCTCGTTTATCAAAGGGTAGTTAAGTCTCCCAGGATAATAAGAGTTCTTGTGTATACAAAGTTTTTCCAGCATATTTAAGAAAAGGATATGTGTTTTGGCAATCATCAAGGGGGTCCTATAACACACTCTGAAATGATTGTTGGCTATATTTATTCTCAGTTAAATCTCAGTACTTTCAGTTTGTGGATCTCTAGGAATCTATCTTCATGTACAGTGTTCTTTAACAAATATGGATACTCCACCACAGTTGCAATCAGGTCTAAAGACATGGAAGGCACAAAACCCTGATATAGAGGGATGCTTTCTGCACTTTTAAACCAAGTTTTAGTAATAATACAGACAGAAATGTGCTCCAAATGTGTGTGTGTGTGGGGGGGGGCTTCAAGACTGGGCAATTTGTTAGTTAGGCTTCTAACATTGTACAGCACCACACTGATATTGTCCACCACTTTGGTATATTTTTTATCTTGGAAGATCCTTTAACTGGACTCTGTCTAAAAAAGGCACTATGAGGACAGCAAAGGTTTTAGGAAGTATGCAGAAGCATTGGAATTAGAGGTGCAAGCTGTCCTTGGCAAAGCAAGTAGTGATGTGCAACAATTCATCCCATGCTGAAACATGTTGGATCCCCCTCAAATGACACCAGTTACTGAGCAAACTGTTGAAATCAGTCAGCTTTTCCTTGTACTTTGTCATCATTCTTGGTGAAGGTATAACCCTCTGAGTCTTATAACAAAGACATCAGATGAGTCTCAGTCAGCATTAAGTAGCTGCACTAAGAATTTAAACAAAATAATGAAAGAACAGCTTTTGGCTCTAGTAATACTACTTTTCCTGTAACAGCAGGTGCTTATTCTCTCACACAGAATAGTCACCATTATCTTTCAGAGTGCCTACAAACCTGGCTAAACCTTTGTTATATGTGTAACTAAGTAGTAACTATGCAGGACATAGCAGAAAAGGAGACAAAACTGCAGATTTAGTAATTAATACATTCAGATAAGTGATTGCACAATTCAGCACTTCCAGTAAAATGTCAGATACAGTTAAAACCTAGGTGCAATGGAAGTAAATGGATTTACTTTTGTTGACTGTATCCATCCCACTCGATGTAGCCCATCTTCAGAGGACACCCATTTGGAATCCATACTACCCTGTGGAAATTTGGTGAGGATAACAGAGAAATTCCTCTGATGTTTGTTACATACATTTGTATGTAAACACTTTCTGATTTTTCCTTGTTAATGTGATTTTCTTATTCATGCTATTAAATTTGTTATAACAAAAGCATTGATTTTTTTTGAGAAAATTGCTATAGGATTCTTGATATCCCCCTGAGCTACCTACCACCAACACAGCAAGAGCAGACCTCATTTTAATACCTCATCAGAAGAGCAGACCTCATTTTAACATCTCATTTGAAGGACAGACCTCATTTTAACATCTCATCTGAAAGACATACCTCATTTTAACATCTCATCCGAAGGACAAACCTCATTTTAACATCTCATCTGAGGGACTGGCCTCATTTTAGCATCTCATCTGAAGGACAGACCTCATTTTCATATCGCATCCAAAGAACAGACCTCATTTTAACATCTCATCAGACAGACCTCATTTTACTATCTCATTTTACCATCTCATCTGAGGGACTGACCTCATTTTAGCATCTCATCCGAAGGACAGACCTCATTTTACCATCTCATCGGACAGACCTCATTTTAATACCTCATCAGAAAAGCAGACCTCATTTTAACATCTTATCTGAAGGACAGACCTCATTTTAACATCTCATCGGACAGACCTCATTTTAGCACCTCATCGAAGGACAGACCTCATTGTAACATCTCATTGGACAAACCTCATTTTAACATCTCATCTGAGGAACTGACCTCATTTTAACATCTCATCTGAAGGACAGACCTTGTTTTAGCACCTCATCCGAAGGACAGACCTCATTTTAGCACCTCATCCGAAGGACAGACCTCATTTTAACATCTCATCCAAAGGACAGAACCTAAGTAGTACAGCAGTCCCTTTATGATACACTACAGTGTTACTGTTGAAAAAAATTAATACAAACACCTGGTGTGGGAAGAGATCCCAAACCCTACTGTTCTTCTCACATCAAAAGTAATAGTGCTACCTGTAGAGCCAAGGAACAAATGTTAAACAATGCAAACAGATAGGCAGTGATACACAACATACAAAAGTTACACTCATAACTCCACATCCTGAAATAATTTATCAGACACAGGTTCCATATATGACAACAGCTCATATGATCAATACACAGGAACACTCATCCAGATAGCTGTGTGCTTCCATATGTGACTCATGTGATACTGTATGTCTGTTTTTTCTGTACTGTATATGCCCTGTAGCAGGTGCTTGCTTTACAAATTTGCATGAAGGCAACAAATGGAATAGCAAGTAAATAGCTTCATGCATGACATACAAGGCACTTTCCAAAAGAGTCTTACAACTCAAGCAATACATGCCACAGTTCTGCTTTAAACAAATGTCACCAAAATGGTCATAAAGGCCCACCCCAAGTATGGACTAGAGACCCAGAAATCGACATACATCAATGCAACGTTTATTGCATTCATAAGTACACACAACATGCTGTACTGAGAGACAGTGGTACCCAAGTAGTTGAAAGTACAACATAGGAAGCATTGGCAAGAGATTTTGTCATACAGCATATACAACTGAAAATTTTATATGCACACCCAAAATATATTAGTTACTTACTTACTGGTAGTGCAAAACAAGGTGTTACATAGGCAAGACATGCAACAATGTGCCAACAATATGTCTGTAATATATGGTAGCATGCATATTTAGCCGATAATGATAACTTTCCAGAAATTAATTAAGAAATGAATTTGTTATACATATTGAAGTCCACTGAAGTTGCCAGCAATGTTTCTTTACTGAAACGATACACCTCAAATTCATGGACAGTTCCCATACGATCTTTCTGATGTCCTGCTTCCACTTCCCATGAGTTGCAGCAGTAGCGGGAATAAAGTTTCAAGGCTCCTAATCTCTTTATAAGTATAGGAATGATACTAGGTAAGTGATCACAGGGACCATAGGAGGCCTAGCCATATACGCCTTTAAGTAGACACACTTAAAAGTTCTTGCCACCCTTTACGAGTACTTAATAGTGGCTACCTCCCAAGTCAAGTACAGCCATACATGCCCTGGTGTAAATTTGTGTCGACCCATCTAGCTTTCAAGACTAGCCTTAAAAGCAGACAAAATAGTACTTTGGTTGCTTGACTCATAAAGGTAATGCATTCCATATGGTGGGAATATGCTGAGTTGGGAACCTGTCAAGACTTGTTTATTGATTTGTTTAAATTTGGTTCCCTAGTCAGTGCATTTTTCAGCTTTACAGCCATAGGTTTTGTAGAGAGATTTAAGATCAGATAGGGATGGGTCTTTCGTGGCTCAAAAAGTGAGACACGGGTCACCTCAGAGCATCCAGTAGGCTTCGGCATATAAAGAAATTGTGCTAATCTGTCGGAATAGTTGTATGATTTTAGGTATTTAATTTTTTGGTTAAACAATGCATTGGGTAATGGGTCTGATAAGGGAAACTTTTTTGGGATCATAAAGCTATTTCCTTGAAAATGAACTGGTCCAGATAGAAGGATTTCCTAACTATAGTGGAAATATGATGATTGAATGAGAGTTCACCACTTAAGTATCTGCGTCTCTTAAGGCCATATCTGTTTCAAGAGGAGTACCACTTATAACATATGAGGTGGAAACAGCATTTTTCTGAAAGCTACTATGCTGTACTTTTTTGTATTTAGTTTGAAACCATTTTTAATCCTTCAGTTACATGTACATTTCATCCAGTTTAGTATCAGTTGATTATCGGATAACAGTGCCCAGTTTGCAGCCATTAGGAAACCTGATCAACCATACTTCAAGGATATTGTCTTGGATGCCTACAAAATAAATGCCAATCAGGAGATGGCCAGCTCTGATCCCTCCGATAACACACAAGTTACAATTTTAAATACAGAAAGTGCACCAGCAAATTGCACTGCTTGGGATCTGCTAAATAGCCAGTTTGCAGTCCAGCAAACAACATAGGAGTTTATGTAAGGTTTGTCTAAATTTTAAATAATACCAGCATGGGGGGGTGGTGGATACTGTGAAAAATCTTGACGAAGTCAAGAGAAGCAGCAATGCTCTCAGCCAATGTAACATTTTCAAAGACGTTTACTAGGTTCGGGTGACAGGACCCGCTCTTCACAAAACCAAACTGATTGAGGTTTACATTAGTTAAGATGTATTTCAATGTAGAAAAGCTTCAGCAATTACAGAAAAAAAATGATGTCATAAATTGTAAAAAAATTAGGATTTTGTGCTGATCGTAAGATGAAAATTCCAGACATTCAAAAGGAGACATTTATGCTATCTGTTTCTTAAAGTATCATCCTGGAGAAGCAGTGACTGGGTTAAATTCTGGAAGTGTGTTAAAGTTGGTGTTGACTACTGCTGTATGAACTGGGGATGGTTCTGAGTCAACGAGATATGGTACAGAGCTCTCTTAACAGCAGCACAAGAAACCAGAATGTGGATCCCTTAGTTGTCAGATGTAAGATTTTTGCTGCATAGGAATATTGATAGCAAGTACAGTTAGCAAGACAAACTGATCAGTTGGTATAGACTCGTGTCATTAGTAATTAGTGCCTTCCTGTTTCTATGTTGCAAAATGGTCAGTGCAAACCTCAGTTTCCTTTTATATTACTTTATCAGAAAGTGGAAAACAACTGGAGATCCATATGTTGAATAGAAATAGCATGACAAGCTTTGGTTCATAGGTTCATAGGTCCATAGGTAGGTACTAGGTTATTGACCCTAGGGCCTATACAAGCCTAGCCAAAAAGGTACCCTGGCTTTCACCATCCGAGAAAATTATTTTCCTTCCCCTGTCGAGCAGAGCCACAGAGGTGATCACCATCATCTTCTTTCGGCTGTTCCCGTTAGGGGTCACCACAACGGATCATCTGTTTCCATTTCTTCCTGTCCACTGCATTATGCTCTTTCACACCAACCACCTTCATGTCCTCTCTCACCACATCCATAAACCTTTTCTTAGGCCTTCCTCTTTTCCTCTTACCTGGCAGCTCCATCCTTAGCATCCTTTTCCCTTTATACCTAGCATCCCTCCTCAGCACATGTCCAAACCAAAGCAATCTCGCCTCTCTTGCTTTGTCTCCAAACTGTCCAACCTGAGCTGACCCTCTAATATACTTATCCCTAATCCTATCCATCCTAGTCACACCGAGTGCAAATCTTAACATCTTTAACTCTGCCACATCCAACTCTGACTCCTGCCTTTTCGTCAATGCCACCGTCTCCAACCCATATAACATAGCTGGTCTCACTACCCTCTTGTAGACCTTCCCTTTCACTCTTACTGGTACTCATCTGTCACAAATCACTCCTGACACTCTTCTCCACCCATTCCACTGTGCCTGTACTCTCTCTTCTTCACTCTCTTCCACACTCACCATTACTCTGAACTGTTGATCCCAAGTACTTAAACTCATTCACCTTCACCAACTCTACTCCCTGCATCCTCACCATTTCTCTACCCTCCCTCCCATTTACACACATATATTCTGTTTTACCCCTGCTGACCTTCATTCCTCTCCCCGGGGTGAATTTCTTATTTCCCATCCAATCATCAAGATTTTTCTTGAAGAGTGCTAATGAGGAGCTCTGTTTGATATAGATAGGTAGTCTGTTCCAGAGTATGAGAAGTCTCTGGGACAGGAATCTATCCCTCCAGCATGTTCTTTTTATTGTGGTGACAAGGTTACATCCCTAGAGCGTGTAACTCAGAGGGATTGGGATTTCTTTAAGTGGAGCATGTCAAACAGCTCTGGGTTTGACATAGCTTTATATGTTAGGCAGAGATTGCCTCTGAGTAGACAATATGCGACGGAGTAAAGCTGGAGTTCTTTGAGACGGTCGGTGTAGGGCATCTGTTTGAGGCTGGTAATCCTCTTTGTGAGGTATTTCTGCGGCCTTTCCAGTTGCTGTAGATGTCTTGCGAGGTACATACCAAAAGGGATGTTGTACTCTATAATGAGTCTAATGAGTGATGAGTAGAAGGGAACAATGACCTCTTTTTTCCTGGATGAGAAACCTTTTGTGATGAGGTATGCCATGTAGAAGGATTTCCTGACTACTGTGGTGATGTGATTATCAAAGGAGAGACTACTGTCCACCTGTGTCCCAAGGTCTCTTATCACACTTTTGGTGTTAAGTAGACTACCAACTATGTGGTAGCTCATGGGTACAGAGTTTTTACCAAAGGGGATGACAATGCACTTTTTGGCATTGAGCTTCAGGCTATGGCTTTGACACCATGCATCTGTCTTAGTGAGGCCCTTTTGTAGGATGTCCACATCATTAGGAGTTTCAATTATGGCTCCTAGTTTGCAGTCATCTGCAGACTTCATTAGCCAAAAACCTTCTGTGTTAGCCTGTACTTCAGAAAAGTAGATACCAAACAGGAGAGGACCCAGGACTAAACCCTGTGGTACTCCACTTGTCACTGGTCCGAAGTCGGATTTGGAGTCTGCTACTTTCACAGTGTGGGTTCTGTCAGTGAGCCAGCTGGCAACCCATCTTGTGACATAGGGATTTTATACCTAGTTTAGTGAGTTTATCTATAATTCCAGAGTGGGGAATGGAGTCAAAAGCCTTGGCGATATCCAGATAGGCTTTGTGAACCACCTTACCCTTGTCTACAGCTTTGGTGACTGCTTCAAGAAGTCAATCAGGCTTAGGAGACATGATCAGCCTTTTACAAACCCAAACTGGGTGCAGTCCAGAGTTTGGAGATTACCAATGTCTTTGTTTATAAGTTCCATGATGATATGTTCCATGGCCTTGCAGACCAGGCCCGTTAGGCTAATGGGGCAGTAGTTCCCAGGGTCCATGGTGGCTCCCCCTTTGTGGAGTGGGATAACCATCACTGTGCACCATTCAGTGGGCACAAAGCCTGAGGTGAGGCTATGCTTGAACATGGTGCTTAGGTGGGATGCCAGTTCATTCTGTAGTTCATGTAGAATGCAGCCTGGGATGTTGTCAGGTCCCATGGATGCTGTGTTCTTGGCTTTGGAGAGTGTGGTTTTTACCTGTGCAGCCATGATTACAGGAACTTTGCATTCTTCCGGTATAGAGATGGGCTCTTTAGGGGGTGAGGGGGGGTAAAGTTAGCACTGAACCTATCTGCCAGGATGTTGGCAATATCAGTTGGTTCTGTATATTTAGTGTCATTGTGCTGTAACTCAGAGCAGATCTGAGTGTTGCCATTGAGATTCTTGACATAGCTATAGAATGCTTTGTGGTTGTCTTTAGAATGAGTGGCGATTTTGTTTTCATAACTAGTTTTCATAACTAGCTTTGGAGGATTTTATGAGGGATCTCAGCTTCTTACTGAGGCTGACCAGGGAGTTCTTCCAGTCATGGGATTTTACTCTTTTTTGCAACAGTCTCTTTCTTCTGTTGTAGAGTTTGTTTATGGCAGGGGACCACCAGATTGGCTTCCATTTTTTGGAGGATAGCATCTTGGCTCTGTTAGGGATAGCATGATCCATGCACTCATGTAAGTGCTTATAAAGTGCATCTGTGTAGGATTTAGTAGTCATACCTCTATTGTCCATCTGCATGGGTGCCATGAAGTTTGCCACTTCTGTTTTAAGAAGCATGACGTTGGCTTTGAAGAAATTTTTTATAGTGGTTTCCCTAATGGGGGGTGGGGGTGAGATTCGGCATACATTTTTATATGCTTGGAACAGTTGCCTATAAATAATGTTAAATTAGTGGGAAACTGCATGTTTAATACTCTGAAGTAGAGACAAAGGTATCAAGATTGTGGGCTTATTTGCTTACTTGGTTGGTAATAATGTTTTTGAAATGTTGCACAAGAAGAATTCTTTGCTCAAATGTGTGGTATTGAGGTGATTCCAATTATATAAATTCCATAACCTTATGTTTCATGTATGTTTTGTGTGTCACTATTGATGTTCCATACAGGTGCTCTTATTTATTGATTGATTGATTGATTGATTGATTGATTGATTGATTGACTGATTGATTGATTGATTGACTTGATTTGCTTATCTGCTTTTGTTTACCAGGAAAAGCCAACTGGGCTGAGTAGTCCTTTTTTAGCAGAGGCCTGAGAAGAAAACCTCCAAAATAAAAGTAGAGTAATGACATGACATGACAAAATACAGCAGTACGCAACATCAACATCAGCAAAATACAGCAGTACACAACATCAACATCAACAAAATACAGCAGTACACATCAGCATCAACAAAATACAGTAGTAGACAACAACATCAACAAAATACAGAAGTACACATCAACAAAATACAGCAGTACACAACATCAACAAAATACAGCAGTACACAACATCAACATCAGCAAAATACAGCAGTACACAACATCAACATCAGCAAAATACAGCAGTACACATCAGCATCAACAAAATACAGTAGTAGACAACAACATCAACAAAATACAGCAGTACACGTCAACAAAATACAGCAGAACACATCAACATCAGCAAAATGCAGCAGTACACAATATCAACATCAACAAAATACAGCAGTACACAACATCAACATCAACAAGATACAGTAGTACACATCAACATCAGCAAAATACAGTACACAACATCAACATCAACAAAATACTGCAGTACACAACATCAACATTAACAAAATACAGCAGTACACATCAACATCAGCAAAATGCAGCAGTACACAATATCAACATCAACAAAATACAGCAGTACACAACATCAACATCAACAAAATACAGCAGTACACATCAACAGCAGCAAAATACAGTACACAACATCAACATCAACAAAATACAGCAGTACACAACATCAACATCAACAAAATGCAACAGTTTTACAGCACTTTACATTACACAGTTTATGGTACACAATAACCAGTACAGCAGTTCATAGTACTGCACAACCTTCCATATCAAGGAAATAGGGGCAAATAATAAACATTTTATTTTGTTTCATTTTATTTTACGTTAGTTAGTTAGTTAGTTAGTTAGTTAGTTAGTTAGTTAGTTAGTTAGTTAGTTAGTTAGTTAGTTAGTTAGTTGAGATTGTAGTTTTAGGAGGAGGAGATTGGAAGAGGAAAGGAGATGAAGAAAAGATTTTAGAGTAATTTCAGACAATGGAAAGATGTTAGGAGTTTAGAATGAAGTGGGTTTGTATTTAAGCCTCACGTTTGTGCAGGTTTGTGCTCTTTTAACGAAAGCTGCTCAATGTTTGCCGACTTTTGCCAGAGGTTTGGAGAGATTCTGCTGAAATCCAAAGCATTCACTGCTAAAAATAAAAAAAAATAAGTACTTTTTGAGTTTCTTCTGTGCTTTGCTGACTGTATTTTATCATTTTGCTGCCCCATTTTGCTGTTTTGTACTGCATTTCCCACAGTTTTGTTCCTTTAAGTAGCTAGCACATAGCATAGACTAGATTCAGATCTGCTGAATCTAGACGTTATTGTAACACTTGAGCACTATTCCAGCCATCTTACATTAGGAGGGCCCTACCTGCACCTACTAGAGGAAAGCTCATTTTGTGCTTTCCCACTGGTACTTTAGCTTAAAAGTGTTTTTTTCTCATTTGCATTTAAGCCTCACATTTGCGTGTAGCTGCGCACCATGCAACAGGGTTCAGTGGTGCCCTAAACAGATGCAAACACCTTGAAAGACAATTTTCCACTTGACATCTGTTAGTGGAACCCTTCCAGGTTTCCCTGCTTCATTGCAGGCAATTCATTTGTGAACTGAGAAGCTTTTCCATAGCTTTATTCACCCCTAGACTTCAATAGAATAAGCCATTTGTTAATCCTAGAGGAAAATCTGGTCATACTAGCCCACTCCTCAGTAGTAGTCATGGCAAAAACCTGCCATAATGGATGGTCAGTTTTCAAACATTTCTCCGGCCAGCCTGATTGACATGGGCATCCTGAGGCAATGTAGTAATTGCCTCATGTATACTGACAACCATTTACTCCTAAAACAAACAAATACAATATGTGAGAGATGTAATTACACTATGAATTTGGAATCAATGTAAAACCAAACCAGACATCAAACAAGTTGTCAGCACACACATATCATGTCTCACACAAAACAAAGTCATAACACAGAATCCCACATACACAGATGCATTCAACAGAAAGATCAAGAGACCTCCCAAGCACAAACCATTTGTACACACTGCAAAACGAATAGAATCCACAGCACGTAATAACACACACACACACACACACACACACACACACACACACACACACACACACACACACACACACACACACACACACACACACACACACACACACACATACACACACCAGTGTCTCAGCAAATAAGCCCATAGGACAAAACACCTCAAAACCAAATGTCCTGGTCATAGGTGACCCCATACTGAAACATCCAGATGTCCCCCTCACCAGGATGGACAAAGAGAAGGTCACAGCCAGCTGCCTGTCAGGTGCCATTATCTGTCAAATCACACACGCACTCAAGTCACTCAACAATTACTATTATGACTCTGTCATAGTACATGTTGTGGTGAATGACTTCAGATGTAGCTCTCTGGATTATATTAAGAGAGACATGACAGAACTCTAAAATTCTGTGTCCCAGGCAGGTATGTCTCTAGCCCTAAGCAGCATTCTAACTTCACCCAGGATGATGCCACAATGTTGTTGTGTCTTTCAGCTTTTCCCGGTTAAGGGTCACCACAGCGGAACTCCGGTCTGCTAATGATTGGCAGTAGATTTTTACGTGCTGAGTTGCCGGCCCTGACGCACAACCTTCAATGAAGGTACACCCATTCACACATGTCTCCACACAGAAGACGCTCTAGCTGAGAATCTAACAGGACAACGTCTTACTGTGAGGTGACAACGCTACCACAGCACCACCACTGCAGTATCAGGATGATGCCACAATACAGTCAAAAAATGATTGAATTCAACAATTGGCTTAGCTTCTGGTGTTAATCCAGGGGATCCAGAATTTGTCAACCTGGGAAGATATGGTCAACAGAACCTGCTGCTTTGCCAGATATGGCCTCCACCTGTTTCCTCTAGGCTTTCAGATACTGGCAAAGACACTTGCCTCCCCATAGTGCCTTTTTTAGGCACTGTCAAAACAACAAAAACCCCGATGTAAAGATATCCACTTGAGACAAATTCAAGGTTCTGTTGTTTAATGCTAGGAACCTAAACAGAAAACTTTGGAAGCACTCCTCACCTTGGAAGATGCTGTCAGTGCAGTCACTTGAGACATGGTTCAAGGCTGCAGAGAGCAGCCCAGCTGTGCAAGGCTACAATGCTTTCCACACATACAGACCCCAAAACAAGCGTGAATAAAAAAAGTTGGAGGTGTAGCCATCTTTATTAAAGCCAAATACACCTCAAGACTGGTTAAACAGTGCGACTCTCTTCAGCTACCCCAGGTTCAACTAACTATATGTAAAACACCTACCACATCATTGCTACTCATAGGTCCCCCACCATGAACCAAGAGAAGCACACGGCCTACCTGGACTTGCTAGAGTCACTCACTATACAGCCAAACACTTTGGTCATGGGAGATTTCAACTATCCTTCCTTCGACTGGGTGACATACATAAGCACAAACATGCTCACCCTGATGTTCCTGGACTTTGTCAATACAAATACCCTGGAACAGTTAGTCTGCCTCCCTCCACAAGAGCCTGTACTTGGTATTCACAAATATGGGGGGGGTCACTTCACTACCCTCTACATGTTGCTCTCCCTGATAAGTTCAGACCATAAATCTGTCTCATTTGAAGTAATAATCAGACCTGGCACCCCCACAAGAGCTAAAAAAAAACCAGAAAATTTCTCCAAATCAAGCTACAGCCTACTAAGCAATGGTATAAAAAGTTTCAAACCCCTGCTAACACAGCCAGCAATGACACCTATGCATAGGAGTACACAAATGCCCTGTACAACCACTTAAATAACTGTACAGACTCAGCTGTACCTAACCGGAGCAAAACTATATCCGCCCGAAAAAACAAGCCACCTTGGTGGACCTCAAGTATAAATAGATTATATAACAAAAAGAAGAAAATGATATCTAAGAACAACAGGGAACTTAGCAGGGGAAGAATATGCTCCACAGCTTGAGAAAGTAAATTAGATATCTTGTAAAGTCCTCTAAAGCTAGTTATGAGGATAAACTGGCATCTCTAGCTAAGGATAATCACAAGGCATCTGAAATCTAAAGGGAATGCCCAGCTATGTGCCAAACTTGTAGTGGATGGTACCACTCATACTAAACCAAGGAAATTGCCACCCTCTAGCTGACAGATTTGTTGCAAACTTCACCACTGTTCCCACCAGCCATACCCCAAAGCATACCAAATACCAGTCCTCCACCTAGTATCTCCAAAGAGCAAGTCATACGTGCACTCTCCAAGAGCAAAAGCACAGCCTCTTTAGGACCAGATAACATCCAAGGCTTCTTGCTAAACAATCTGAAATAAAACCTAGTATAACCACTTGGCACTCTCTTCAACAACAGCTTGAGCACTGACTTTGTTCAAGGAGAGTGGAGAACAGCAACAGTAATCCCCTTGCACAATGGGGATCCATCAACCGACTCTGGGAACTATAGACTCATAAGCCTAATGAGCCTTATCTGCAAGGCCATGGAAAGAATCATCATGGACCTTATCAACAAGGACATATGTGAACTTCAAACTCTTGACCTGACCCCGTTTGGCTTTTGAAGATCATGCTTATAAAACCTGGTGGACTTCTTCAAGAATCTCACCAAAGCCCTGGATGAAGGCAAAACAGTACATAACACCTATCTTGGCCAAGGCTTTTAACACATTCCCCACTCAGGTATCATTGAGAAACTCTCCCAGCTGGGAATTGGATGGCTCCCTGTTATAGAAGGAAGTGCACTCCACAAAAATCACAAAAACTGATAGGCCAAAGAAGAGTCATAAAGACAATAGAGTGGACTGTTAAGGATAAGAAAGAAGTATTGTTACTATTATGTAAAAAACCCAGAATTTCCAGACACAAAATATACAAAATGATTAAGAGAAAAATTAGAGGAAAGAAAAATACTTAGCAAGAAAAACTGTCAGAAGCTTCAAATAAAAATTTGCATTCATAAATACAACAGATTTGTGACAAACAGTATATAGATCAAGAAACTTTGATCTGTTTGTAAAAAGAACCATCTGAGGAAGTGCAAAAATATAAACAACAAAACCTGGAGATATTTGAACAATATAAAAAAGAAATACGGACATGGGAAATAAAGGGAGATTTGATATGGTGCAATATTTATGCAAAGGAGAAAGCCAAATTAATCAATATAAAGAAGGCAGCCCCAAAGATATTCGAAGTGAAATACAGGCAAAGGCATCCGGATAGGGAACATTTTACAATAAAAAAATAATATCACAAAGATGGAATGTAGAAAAGAAGATTAGTAAAGTAGAAGTTAAAAAAATAGAAGTTGAAGTTATGAAGTGCCTGCGAAGTGAAGGAGTTGGTGTAGAAGGTCTAATACAGGTTACATCACAGCATGATGGAGTGAGTCTCCAAAGTAAGGAGAAGCAGGAAGATCAGGAAACATCTGAGTGAGAAATATGGACATGGGAAAGAAAAAGAGATTTAATATGGTGTAATATTTATGCAAAGGAGAAAGCAAAACTAACCAATACAAAAAGAGCAGCACCAAAGATATTTCAAGAGAAATACAGGCAAAGGAATCCGGACATGGAAAACTTTACAATACAAAAATAAGAAGACAAAGAGAAAAAGTAGATAAGGAGATTAGGAGATAATGGAGAAATTTAAGAAATAGAAATTGAGGTTATGGATTACCTGCAAAGTGAAGGATTCAGTGTAGAAAATCGAATACAGAAAGTACCACAACAGGCTAGAGTAATGGACATCCAGATTAAGGGAAAACGAACAGGAAGCAATTTATGAGGTGCCATATCAAGATATTTTGGAGCCTTCCACAAGAAATCAATATAAACATTCACTTCAAGCTAGACAGCAAGGAAAGGAGCAGGAAACCGTGGACACTATGATGCAGTCAATGTTGAGGAGTGATAGGCCAGTGAGTTCCCATATGACAGAGCAACAAATGACACAAGATGAAACTGAAGAGAAGGTGCCACAGGGAGATGCTATAGAACTTTCTATAGAGTGCCCACAGGAAACGGAATACAAGGGATGTGCCCTCAGTTCGGAAGAAAATGAGCTAAGAGAAGAGTTGCTTGATTTAATAAACATATATAGATATAGTAAGATCAATGGGAGAAATAGACTGCAGAAGGTCAGTAAAACCCAAAATGTCAGAAGTCTGATAAAACAAATGAACACAGTAATTAGGACTGTCCATAGAGATCCATGCGATACAATAGAAGTAAACATGATATATTTCTGTTCTGCTAAATTAATAACTGATAAAGTTCTACCACAAAAACACTGGGTAGTAAGGGAAAGAAAGGGGAGAAATCAAATGCCATCATGGAAGTATCAAATAAAGAAAACTATAAAGCAATTAAAACAAGAAGTATCACTCTTAGAAGACTATAGAAGAGGGAATAGATCAACAAAAATACTAAGAAAGATAGACGTGATTAAAGCAATGCACAGTATTAGAACAGACCAGGATCTATCATGCACTGTTGCAAATAACAAACTAAAAATTTCAGCACAGGCAGAAAAACGTAGAAGATACGAAGATAAATATAAAGGAAAAGTACAAAATAAGCAATTTATTGATGACCCAAAAAAGTTTTATAGAGAATTGGGAAATAAGGTAAAAGGAATTGAAAGACCGCCAAAAACAGAGAAAGTAGATGCATTTTGGAGAAGTATCTATGAAGATCCTGTGGAACATAACAAAGATGCTAAATGGATAGAAGAAGTAAAAGAAAGAATAAGAAGTTTAAAGGTACAGGATATGAAATAGGATGAAGTAACAGCCAGAGGGAGTGAGACAAAGTTAAGAAAAGGCTCTAATTGGAAAACCCCAGGCCCAGATGCACTACCTAACTTTTGGATAAAAGTATTAACATCTTTGCACGAGGATTTAGCCATGAGTAAGAACAATTTATATGTGCACCCAGAACAGACACCAACCTGGCTAACAACAGGCAAAACAATGCTATTACTTAAGAGTGACCCTACAGGCTACCCTAAAAATTATAGACCAATAACTTGCCTTCTGACGACATATAAACTATATACAGGAATTGATGCCGACAGAGTTTAAAGTCATTTAGAAGAAAACTCAATTATGGCAGTAGAACAAAAGAGCAATAAAAGAAAGTCATATGGAACAAAGGATCATTTGTTGTTAAATAAAGTCATAGTGGAGAACTGTAAAAAGAGGAAGAATTTAAGTATGGCATGGATTGACTATTAAAAATGCATTTGATAATATCCCACATTAATGGATAAAAGAGAGCTTAAAAACGTATAAGATACACCATACACTGATCAACTACATTACAGTGACCATGAAACAGTGGCAGACCACTTTGCAATTAAGCCATGATAAAGGACAGATTATTGTCCCAGGGATAAAAATTCAAAGGTGGATATTCTAGGGTGACTCTCTCTCACTACTGCTATTCTACCTTGCCCTTAATCCATTAAGCTGTTTACTTAACAACTTAGGCCATGGCTACAATATGGCTGCTAGAAAACAACAAAGTGTAAAGACTTCTCATCTTCTCTTTGTCGATGATTTAAAACTATATAGCTCATCAGATGAGGAATTGAAAGCACAGCTGCAGGATGTCAAAATTTTTTCAGATGATATAAGAATGTCATTTGGTCTTAATAAGTGTGCAAAAGCAACCTTTAAAGCAGGAAAACTGCAGTACCAGGAAAATATCAGTTTGGGACAAGAATGTGACATAAAAGAACTTGAGCAAGAGGGAATGTATAAATATATGGGAAATGAAGAAGGCTCAACAATAGAAAATGAATAAATGTGAATAAAACTTAGAAAGGAATACTTTAGAAAACTTAAATTAATTATGAAAACAGTATTGACATCTAGGAACAAAATCCAAGCTATAAACCAATTTGCTCTTCCTGTCCTAACTTACAGTTTTGGAGTGACTGACTGGCCCCAAAACATGCTGGACAGATTAGATAGGAAAACAAGGAGGATGCTTCACCAAATGATTTATAAAAATCAGTGTATACCAAGATTATATATTCCCCATTCTGAAGGAGGGATGGGCCTCCATGAAATTGATTACATGTATAGATCTGCAATCGTGGGACTCCACACATATTTGCTGACCTCACAAGACCCAAATGTAGTGAAAGTTTTGAAACATGAGGAGAATAAATCTAAGATGACTTCCCTGCTTACTCTAGCAGAAGCATATCGGTGTCAAGCAGGAATGGAAATCAAACCAGAAGTAGATAAAAATCAGGCAGCAACTGAATGTGCCAGAAAAAAAAATAAGAATATAAGGTGAAGGACCAGATGAGAAGGCAAGAACGGTGGAAAAAGCATAAATATAGTTGCAAGTATAGAAAACTTCTGGAAGGACCTCATGTTGATCAAGAACGAATGCAGGAATGGTTGAGGAGAGGCGAATTCAAACCAAGAAATGAAAGGTTAATATTGATGGCTGATGACAGTGGGCTGCTTACACATTGGTTTACAAAGTCCATTGAACATGTGGGAGAAACAGACAAATGTAGGTTTTGTAAAACCGAATTGGAAACAGTCGCACATCTTGTTGCTGGTTGTGATATACTAATGGCAGAAGGACTGTATACTCAAAGGCATAATAATGTGGCAAGACAGTTGCTCTGGGGATTGTGCAAACATTATGGTATTGACGTGGCTGAAAAACACTGGAAACGTGAGCCACAAGGAATCATGGAAAATGAAGAAGTCTACATCACATGAGATCACCCATTACAAGCAGTTCAAAAGATAGATGCTAGAAAACCAGATATAGTGGTCCAAGAAAAGAAGTCAAAAGTAGCATTGCTCATTGAAATCGCCACACCCAGTGACTACAGTTTCTTGCACACAGAGAGACATAAAGTCATAAAATATCAGGATTTTCAGGCAGAAATGAGAGCAATGTTGAAGAAAGATACTCAGACAATTCCAATAGTAGTAGGAGCAACAGGTCTTATATAAAAGAGTCTACAATCCTATTTAGATATGCTACTAATCCATATAACTCCATACGAATTGCAGAAGGAGTCATTACTGGGCACATTGCATGTACTGCAAAGAGCACTACTGGCTGACATCAAAGAGTGAAACAATACTAATTTCATGAACTTTAATCATACTTTGACTTAAGAATGGGGTCCATTACCATCATGGTATTAGAGAAAATAAAAAAAATGGGAATTAACCCATACATGACTAGATGGGTGGCCAACTGGCTCACCGACAGAATGCATACAATCAAGGTTGGGGATTCCACCTCTACCTGTAGACCAGTAACCAGTGGGATACCACAAGGAACTGTGCTGGGCCCTCTATTGTTTGGAATCTATTTCTCAGAAGTCCAGGTGAAAGTAGATGGTCTATGGCTTATCAAGTTTTCTGATGATTGCAAACTAGGTGCAATTGAATCCCCAATGAAGTTAACATATTATAAAAGGGACTAGCACAGACTGATTGGTGCCAAAGCCACAGACTAAAATTAAACACAAAAAATACATTATTATCCCCTTTGGCAAAGAGGACGTCCCTGCAAATTACAATACTGACAGCACCCCCTAAGCTCAAACCCAGTGGTGAGAGATTTGGGAACACAGGTTGATAACATAAACTTCTACCACTATGTGTCCACAGTGGTAAGGAAAGCCTTCTACATTACTCACCTCATAAGTAAAGGCATCACATCCAAGACTAAGGATGTTATAACTTCTCTATACTTGACCCTGATCAGACCACTAATAGAGTACAATGCTCCCTTTTGTATGTACCTCATCAGACACCTGCAGCAGTTGGATAGACCAAAGAGGTTTCTCACCAAGAAAAGTCAGGGCCTCCAAAACATGACCTACATGGCAAGACTGAAAGTCTTGTCACTGTATTTTGTAGCCTACAGGCTGCAGAGAGGTGACCTAATGGAAATACTGCACATCCGTAAATCAAATATAACAAAAGTCACTCGCACCAGGGACCTCAACCTAGCCTGTGATATTAATAGAAAATGCTGAAGAGACAGATATATCACCCAGAGATTGCCATTCCTCTGGAATAAACTCCCAAAGAAGAGCTCCTCAAAGACTATTTAAAACCCTTTTTAAGCACAACCTAGACTATTGGATGAGAAACTGTAAATTCACCTTGAGGGTGGCATCTATGTACCTCATGTACAGGGGCAGTCAGTGCTGATCATAGACTCACTCTGCAAATAAAGAGCATCTAACAATGGTCAGTTAGAGAACACAGGTATAACATGTCTATGCTTATAAAGGTCCTAGAGCCATTAGCCTTCTAACCACCTATGAACCTATGGATCTGTGGAAGAAAAGGAGAGAGTTAAAGGGGGAGTGACAGTGCTATGGGAAGGTTTTTCTCAAGTTAAGGTGTAGAGTTAGGGATAGGTTAAGGAACAGCATTAGGGTTAGGGCTATACCCATTACTAAGGTGTTGCAGGGGGTCGGAATCTTCCCGTAACACTGCCAATATTCATACAAATTTGAGGCTAGTGTTATGGGGGGGTTTCATGTGAAGCTTGGGAGAGGAAATAGCTTTCCGTTTTTGGTCTTCTATATGTTTGAACTTCTTAATGCCTTGTTTTAAACACAGCATTAAGAACATTCGATCATATAGAGGAAAACCATACATATACTCTATCTGAGTTATCTGGATGGGGCATATTTTGGATTAGATTTATTAGGGCAAGGCAGCTATCAGATTTATGTAATAAGTTATATTATGAACCATGTTGAGTTGTGAGAGGGTTAGATTGTTTTGTAGCTCTAGCCAATTTAGCTGTTTTTGTACAATACAGTGATGTGTTCTGTTTTGAAGATTAGTTGCAAGTGTGGCTACCTTATGATAGAGTTACTGCAGCTCATTCAAATAGGAATGTTGACTGGACAGTGGTTAGTCAGTTGCAGTTACCAAGGAATGGTTTCACTTTGTAGAGTAATCTGTGTTTTGGTTTGATGTATTAGTCTAAGGTTTTTTTTGGTTTCTTTTTTTTTTGTTTTCTTGGTGGCATAATTAATATATTTGTCAGACATTAAACATTGGGCAATAATACCTCCTAGCAGTCTGACATTTCTTACTTATTATATAGCTGCATTTCTTTGAGATGTTAGTGTGAGATCATATAGTGTATCACTTTGGGTGGTAGAAGTGAAGAGCCCCTTTGTTTTTTTTGGGGGGGGTAGTAATATTGTGATTGTTTCAGACAGTTTTCCACTGAAGAAACATTTTTTTAAATATTAAATAAATAAATACAATACATTTTTTAAGTCGGTCAATAGAGTGTACAGCTTAGCTTACTAGAGTGTTGGATTATTTGTATATTGAATATTATGTTCTTCTACTGTTGTATACATTTAATTTATAAATATGTTGAAAAGAAGTATTTCTAAAATACGCCTTGGGTCACACCAGTTCTTATCGGTGGGAAAGAACACTCTGTTCTTGGGAGGAAAGATAGCTTTAAACCATTTAATGTAAATCATTCATGTAAAATTTGACTAGTCTTGTTAGAAGTAATGGGTGTGACACTGTATTGAAAGTTTTGGATAGATCTAGGAAACTGATGACATCAAATATCTATTTTCTATTAATTTTAACCATATTATAAAAAGTTACTAATTTTGTTTCTATGCTAGGCCCTGTTCAGAAACTGTGTTCTGTAGGGAAGAAAAGGTAATTATTAATCAGATGTGCTAGAAATTGTTCATATATGCGTCTTTCTTGTATTTTTGAGAGAGGCAGTAGTACAGCTATAGCTCTGTAGTCGCTGATCTCTGTGAAAATTCCACTCTTTGTAGTGAGATGATTTTTGACCTTTTCCATTGTGAAGGGACATATGACCCTGCAATTAATTGGCTTATTAGAATCGAGACGGGATATAGTATGGAGTATCCAGCAATCTTGGAGTACTCTGAGGAAAACCTATCAAGGTCATAGAAGAATTTAGCTTTGTCAGAGCTGGATCATGGTCAAATGGGGCCCTAGACTGGGTAATGGGCCAGCCCCACTCCCACCCTGCTGCCATTCCAATGTCCTTTTACTTATCTCTCTCTTTCCATTTACCATAAACATTGTTCAAACCTGTCAGTGTACATACTATTTTCTTCTATACTAAACAATGATTACAGAGATTTGGGTTTAATTTAAAACTTTTATTTCAGATTTCATAACTCAAAGACTGATGGCAGGTGTAGCATGAGCAACAGTAAACCTTTCTTCCCTTGAAACTCACGTTCATTGAAAATGCATCTAGCCATTGGCAGATTTAGAGTACCTTGCGCCCTGGGCTGTTGTTTTCAACATTTATGGACCAATGCATAATTTTTTATTACTAATAAATGTGAGAGCTATGATATTTACTTTTCCTTGCTTTCTTTATTTTATGTCTTCTTTAATGTCACAACATCTGTTAGTGTGCATTATAAATTTGTAGTCTCTAATTTTTTTTTTCAAATGTAAAACAAAATGTAATGAACCAATGTTTTTTTTTTTTGTTTTTTACCCATTAGGGTAGTACCAGGTTAGGTTAGTGACTGGCCCTGACACCATGCTGGCTGTTCCAGCCATCGCCTCAATCAAACACTAAGTCACCCAGTGAGGGAAGGACACAAATACACACATTAAAGTACAATTTTTTAGAGCACACAGAGAGATCATCAGTAGCAGTCCCTGGGGTTGGTTTCTCTCCTCTCAGATATATAAGACCCCCTCCTGGCACAGCTAGAGATAGAGTCCAGATTCATAGTGGTCAAGCTAAAACCTCCAGCATCCTCTCTGTCCAACCAGTGCTTCGTGTCCCTGCCCAAGTAGCTTACACACATACATGAGTTATATACAAACAGACAGACACCCCTGGGGAAGGCTGGCACAGGTTATCCAGCTATGCCCCTTCTGCCCAGACTATACAGTAATACCACTTGCCACCAACCACTAATATCAGCTACTAATAAGGCCCTTATCAAAGGGTGTCCAATTATTACTGTGCAATATTATTATCCAATTAGTAAGTGTGACCAGAACTTTTTAAGGCTTATTGGAGTGGCTTCGCCAGTATCACTATATACCAGCAATGTACTCTAGAGCTTAAATTATATCTACACAAAACAGCCACAGTTGAAAGGGTTAAAATATTTAATACTAAATAATAAAAACACAAGACAATACATCTTACTACACAGTGCTAGTCAAGAGTTCAGAGATCACAGAGAAATTATTAAAATAATACAGTAGAAAAGTTCTGAAATCAATACAGAAGACAACTAGTCTAATCTTCCTATTTCCTAGCTATTTCTAAGAGAGACACTAAAGTCTAAGATCCTACTTATGCACAGAGCACAGGCAGAGTGCTGGTGAATTGGATATTCTCAAGACAAATGCAAAAATGCCCTCTCTCTGTCTCTGAGAAAGTCCTTTAAATTGATAGTACATCCTGCTGACTGACTTTAGATTACATCATTCTTAACAATTCTCTGGTTCCTATGCTGAGAGAAACTCTAAATTTACATTTCTTTGTAAGCTTGCACCTGGTCAGGAAACACAGCAATAAATGACATTATACATGTAAATTCTAGCCATTAACTCTGGTCTTTAGCAATAGGAAGAATTCCTTCATTCAGACATCTCGGCTCCGAGTTTTGAGATCAAACAATTATACAATGCTTGACTTATTAGCTTTCCTCCAGCAGAATGCAATGTGGTTACATTTTTGAAGCTCAACATTTAACACCATTTTCTTCCATTTAAGAGAACAAGCATGTGGCTTATATTAACATTTACAAATGACAGAATTATCTACAAAATTCTATCTGGCTAGGCTGGCAGCCTTCGCATATGTTCACAGACTCTTTTCAGGGGAAGCCAGAGGTGGTATTTATACTACTAGGGGAAATTTGGCCAGAGAACTTCATCTATTCTTTTCAATAGGTGCCACGGGATGTTTTACATCCACCTGAACTACCACAAACTCAAGCACTTGAGACCTTAGTTTAATGTCTCATCCAAAGGACAACACAATCAGGAGTGCAGCATTCCCTTCTGCTAAACTGCAAACTATAATCCATCTCCCTGGTGTGGGAATAGATACCAAGATGCTCTGCACCAAATGCAAGGAAAATGTTCTGGACATTCAGAAGCCATATAGTTGAAACACTATGTCCTTATGAGGTCAACTGCAAATATCTCATGGGCCTCTATTACAGGAGGTTTAAAGTATCACACAGTGAAAACTCTAGCTTGGCTAGGTTTTTCTTGTAGTTTTTACTAGTTAGTTTCACGTATTGGGTCTGAAGCAGGTATCTCTGACTCTTTTTCTGTGAAATTGGGTTGATTAGTTTACTACTTTAAGGAAGGTGTAATTGAAATAAGTCAAAGTATCATCCTGCTGTAAGTATTTTAGGGGGGGGACCAGTTGCATTTACAGAGGATTGTATCAAAAAGTACCTTTACTGAAACTTGTGAACAATTTTTTTGAGTATTTTAGTCAAATGCTAAACTGAATAAATGGGGCAACAGTCACCTATTGTATATGGGACTACTCTTGCATGCTGATTTGGACTGTGTGTGTGTGTGTGTGTGTGTGTGTGTGTGTGTGTGTGTGTGTGTGTGTGTGTGTGTGTGTGTGTGTGTGTGTGTGTGTGTGTGTGTGTGTGTGTTATGTGCTTTCTTTCCCTGAAACTATCAATTCTACTTGGAGTGCTAATAAGCTGAGTTAGTCAAGATACATTGATGTTTGGGGACTGAACTGGGTTGGCTGTAGTCCAGTTTATGCTGAGATCACCTAGTATTTTAATATATTGGTTTAAAATAGATGTTAGCCAGGAGAAGATGCTTTTCAACAGTGTAATGTTTGTATCAGAAGCCGGTGGTATATACATTTTTACAAAGTAAAAGAATTTTAGTGGGAAATTGATTTAAGAGTAATAAGTAATATTCATATTTTTCCAAATGTGAGTGTAATTATGGTCTTTTTCCAATTGTAGAAGGTTTGAGAAAATTATATTTATACTACTTGATCTTTTGTTTAGTTTGTCTTTTCTGATTATATTGTTTCCAGATGGTAGTATTTTTTAATTCATTTTTGTTGGTTTTAACCAACTTTCTGCTACGGTTAGAATGTTAGCACAATAATGGTCCATCTATGAAAGAATGTCATGCATATGCTTTTAATATTAAGATTAGTTATTTTTAGTCCTGCCATAAATTTCCAAGGGTTACGGGTGAAGCTGTTGGGTTGTTTAGAGATGTTGGGTCCAGGATTTGGTTCAAATCTCCAAAGAACAGGAGGAAAGTAAGGAAGACCGGACATGTCAGCTGTGTGTACATATATCAGCTTCAATAAGAGGATGGTTATATGATTAGCAAAGTATTCCAATGTTTTTTTTTTCAGACAAAGGTTAATCCCATAAGCTTGGAAATCAAATACAGAGGCAAATTCAAACTAATTTTTTGACAGAAATAATAAGCTAACCTGTACAATGTTATTGACAAAGCTGCTTCCATTTCTTTTTTGCCATGTAAATGGATGGTCCCATTGGGAGCACTAATGGCAATAAGCTCATAGTGACCATAGTATCATATGTAATATATCTTACAGTGCCCGTAGTATCATATGTAATATATCTTACAGTGACAGTAATATCATATGTAATATACCTTACAGTGACCGTAGTAGCATATGTAATATATCTTACAGTGACCGTAGTATCATATGTAATATACCTTACAGTGACCATAGTATCATATGTAATATATCTTACAGTGACCATAGTATCATATGTAATATATTTTACAGTGACCATAGTATATAATATATCTTACAGTGACCGTAGTATCATATGTAATATATCTTACAGTGACTGTAGCATCATATGTAATATGTCTTACAGTGACCGAGTATCATATGTAATATAACTTACAGTGACCGTAGTATTATATGTAATATATCTTACAGTGACCGTAGTATCATATGTAATATATCTTACAGTGACCGTAGTATCATATGTAATACACCTTACAGTGACCGTAGTATCATATGTAATATATCTTACAGTGACTATAGCATCATATGTAATATATCTTACAGTGACCAAGTATCATATGTAATATATCTTACAGTGACAGTAGTATCATATGTAATATATCTTACAGTGACCGTAGCATCATATGTAATATATCTTACAGTGACTATCATATGTAATATAACTTACAATGACCGCAGTATCATATGTAATATATCTTACAGTGACCGTAGTATCATATGTAATATATCTTACAGTGACCATAGCATAATATGTAATATATCTTACAGTGACCGAGTATCATATGTAATATATCTTACAGTGACCGTAGTATTATATGTAATATATCTTACAGTGACCATAGTATCATATGTAATATATCTTACAGTGTCCGCAGTATCATATGTACTATATTTTACAGTGACCGTAGTATCATATATAATATATCTTACAGTGACCGTAGTATTACATATAATATACCTTACAGTGACCATAGTATCATATGCAATATATCTTACAGTGACCGTAGTATCATTTGAAATATAGCTTACAGTGACCGTAGTATCATATGTAATATATTTTACAGTGACCATAGTATCATATATATCTTGCAGTGACTGTAGTATCATATGTAATATATCTTACAGCGACCGTAGCATCATATGTAATATGTTTTACAGTGACTATCATATGTAATATAACTTACAGTGACAGTAATATTATATGTAATATATCTTACAGTGACCGTAGTATCATATGTAATATAACTTACAGTGACCGTAGTATCATATGTAATATATCTTACAGTGACCGTAGCATCATATGTAATATATCTTACAGTGACCGTAGTATCATACGTAATATATCTTACATTGACCGTAACGTCATATGTAATATATCTTACAGTGCCCGTAGTATCATATATAATATATATTACAGTGACTGTAGTATTACATGTAATATACCTTACAGTGGCCGTAGTATCATATGCAATATATCTTACAGTGACCATAGCATCATATGTAATATATTTTACAGTGACCAAGTATCATATGTAATATAGCTTACAGTGACTGTAGTATTATATGTAATATATCTTACAGTGACCGTATTATCATATGTAATATATCTTACAGTGACCGCAGTATCATATGTAATGTACCTTACAGTGACTGAAGTATCATATGTAATGTATCTTGCAGTGACCATAGTATCATATGTAATATATTTTACAGTGACCATAGTATTATATATAATATATCTTAAAGTGACCGTAGTATCATATGTAATATATCTTACAGTGACTGTAGCATCATATGTTATATGTCTTACAGTGACCGAGTATCATATGTAATATAACTTACAGTGACTGTAGTATTATATGTAATATATCTTACAGTGACCGTAGTATCATATGTAATATATCTTACAGTGACCGCAGTATCATATATAATATACCTTACAGTGACCGAAGTATCATATGTAATATATCTTGCAGTGACCATAGTATCATATGTAATATATTTTACAGTGACCATAGTATATAATATATCTTACAGTGATCGTAGTATCATATGTAATATATCTTACAGTGACTGCAGCATCATATGTAATATGTCTTACAGTGACCAAGTATCACATGTAATATAACTTACAGTGACCGTAGTGTTATATGTAATATATCTTACAGTGACCGTAGTATCATATGTAATATATCTTACAGTGACCGTAGTATTATATGTAATACACCTTACAGTGACCGTAGTATCATATGTAATATATCTTACAGTGACCGTAGTATTATATGTAATATATTTACAGTGACCGTAGTATCATATGTAATATATCTTACAGTGACCGCAGTATCATATGTACTATATTTTACAGTGACCATAGTATCATATATAATATATCTTACAGTGACCGTAGTATTACATGTAATATACCTTACAGTGACCATAGTATCATATGCAATATATCTTACAGTGACCATAGTCTTATGAAATATAGCTTACAGTGACCGTAGTATCATATGTAATATATTTTACAGTAACCATAGTATCATATATATCTTACAGTGACTGTAGTATCATATGTAATATATCTTACAGTGACTATCATATGTAATATAACTTACAGTGACCGTAGTATTATATGTAATATATCTTACAGTGACTGTAGTATCATATGTAATATATCTTAGAGTGACCATAGTATTATATGTAATATATCTTACAGTGACCGTAGTATCATATGTAATATATCTTAGAGTGACCGTAGTATCATATGTAATACACGTTACAGTGACCATAGCATCATATATAATATATCTTCCAGTGACCGAGTATCATATGTAATATATCTTACAGTGACAGTAGTATCATATGTAATATATCTTACAGTGACCATAGCATCATATGTAATATATCTTACAGTGACTGTGCATCATATGTAATATAACTTACAGTGACCACAGTATCATATGTAATATATCTTACAGTAACCGTAGTATCATATGTAATATATCTTACAGTGACCGTAGCATCATATGTAATATATCTTACAGTGACCGATTATCATATGTAATATATCTTACAGTGACCGTAGCATCATATGTAATATATCTTACAGTGACCGAGTATCACATGTAACATAACTTACAGTGACCGTAGTATTATATGTAATATATCTTACAGTGACTGTAGTATCATATGTAATATATCTTATAGTGACCATAGTATCATATGTAATATATTTTACAGTGACCGTAGTATCATATATAATATATCTTACAGTGACAGTAGTATTACATGTAATATACCTTACTGTGACCATAGTATCATATGCAATATATCTTACAGTGACCGTAGTATCATATGTAATATATCTTACAGTGACAGTAGTATCATATGTAATATACCCTACAGTGACCGTAGTATCATATGTAATATATCTTACAGTGACCGTAGTATCATATGTAATATATCTTACAGTGACCGTAGTATCATATGTAATATATCTTACAGTGACCGTAGTATCATATGTAATATATCTTACAGTGACCGTAGTATCATATGTAATATATCTTACAGTGACCATAGCATCATATGTAATATATCTTACAGTGGCTGAGTATCATATGTAATATAACTTACAGTGACTGTAGTATCATATGTAATATATCTTACAGTGACCATAGTATCATATGTAATATATTTTACAGTGACCGTAGTATCATATATAATATATCTTACAGTGACCATAGTATTACATGTAATATACCTTACTGCGACCATAGTATCATATGCAATATATCTTACAGTGACCGTAGTATCATATCTAATATATCTTACAGTGACCGAGTATCATATGTGATATATCTTACAGTGACCGTAGTATCATATGTGATATATCTTACATTGGCCGTAGCGTCATATGTAATATATATTACAGTGTCTGAGTATCATATGTAATATATCTTACAGTGCCCGTAGTATCATATGTAATATATCTTACAGTGACAGTAGCATCATATGTAATATATCTTATAGTGACCGAGTATCATATGTAATATAACTTACAGTGACCATAGTATTATATGTAATATATCTTACAGTGAATGTAGTATCATATGTAATATATCTTACAGTGACCTTAGTATCATATGTAATATATTTTACAGTGACCGTAGTATCATATATAATATATCTTACAGTGACTGTAGTATTACATGTAATATACCTTACAGTGGCCATAGTATCATATGCAATATATCTTACAGTGACCATAGCATCATATGTAATATATTTTACAGTGACCAAGTATCATATGTAATATAACTTACAGTGACCGTAGTATTATATGTAATATATCTTACAGTGACCATAGTATCATATGTAATATATCTTACAGTGACCGTAGTATCATATGTAATATACCTTACAGTGACCGTAGTATCATATGTAATATATCTTACAGTGACCATAGCATCATATGTAATATATATTACAGTGACCGAGTATCATATGTAAAATTACTTACAGTGACCGTAGTATTATATGTAATATATCTTACAGTGACCGAGTATCATATGTAATATACCTTACAGTGACCATAGTATTACATGTAATATATCTTACAGTGACCGTAGTATCATATGTAATATATCTTACAGTGACCGTAGTATCATATGTAATATATCTTACAGTGACCATACTATTATATGTAATATATCTTACAGTGACTGTAGTATCATATGTAATATATACAGCACTGAGGGCTGATTGTATATTAAATGTGTAGCATCATATGTAATATATACAACACTGAGGACTGATTGTATATTTAATGAGTAGCATCATATGTGATATATACAGCAATGAGGGCTAATCATATATTAAATGTGACACATCATATTTAATATATACAGCACTGAGGACTGACTATATATTAAATGTGTAACATCATATGTAATATATGCAACACTGAGGGCTGATCGTATACTAAACGTGTAGCATCATATGTAATATATACAACACTGTGGACTGATTGTATATTAAATGAGTAACATCATATTTAATATATACAACACTGAGAGCTGATTGTATATTAAATGTGTAACATTATATGTAATATATACAACACTGAGGGCTGATTGTATATTAAATGTGTAGCATCTTATGTAATATATGCAACACTGAGGGCTGATTGTATATTAAATGAGTGGCATCATATTTAATATATACAACTCTAAGGACTTATCATATTTTAAATGAGTAACATCATATTTAATATATACGATAATGAGGGATGATTGTATATTAATAGTCATATTGAATACATTCAGCACTGAGGGCTGATCGTATATTAAATGAGTAACATCATATTTAATATATACAACACTGAGGGCTGATTGTATATTAAATGTATAGCATCATATTTGATATATACAACACTGAGGACTGATTGTATATTAAATGTGTAACATCATATGTAATATATACAACACTGAGGGCTGATTGTATATTAAATGAGTAACATCATATTTAATATATACAACACTGAGGACTGATTGTATATTAAATGTGTAACATCATATTTAATATATACAGCACTGAGGACTGATCATATATTAAATGTGTAACATCATATTTAATATATACAACACCGAGGGCTGATTGTATATTAAATGTATAACATCATATTTAATATATACAACTCTGAGGACTTATTGTATATTAAATGTGTAACAACATACTTAATGTATACAACACTGAGGGCTGATTGTATATTACATGTGTAGGATCATATGTATGTAATATATACAGCACTGAGGACTGATTATATATTAAATGTATAACATCATATGTAATATATACAACACTAAGGGCTGATTGTATATTAAATATATAACATCATATTTAATATATAAAACTCTGAGGACTGATTGTTTATTAAATGTGTAACATCATATTTAACATATACAGCAATGAGGACTGGTTATATATTAAATGTGTAGCATCTTATATATACAACAATGAGGGCTGGTTATATGTTAAATGTGTAGCATCATATTTGATATATATATATATATATATATATATATATATATATATATATACACACAACACTGAGGGCCAGTTATATATTAAACATGCAGTATCATATTTAACTCAGAGCTCAGGAAGTTTGCACTGTAAGTTCCAATGGGCAGAGCCTAAGCCTTTTGACAGAATCAAATTATGTCCTCATATTACCAATAGACTTATCAAACTGAATGTAAACCCCTTCATTGTAAGGTGGATAGCCAACTGGCTGACAAACCAGACACATACTGTCAAAGTAGATGACTCCACTTCAACCAGCAGACCTCTTAGCAGTGGGGTCCCACAGGGGTCAGTGCTGGGACCCTGCTGTTTGCTATATACTTCTCAAAAGTTCAGGTCAAAACTAAAGGGTTGTGGCTGACCAAGTCTGTAGATGTCTACAAACTAGGAGCAATCACTGAGTCTACAAATGATCTCAGTATACTCCAGGAGGATCTCACACAGACCAACGACTGGTGTATTAGTCACAATTTCTAACTGAATGCAAAGAAATGCATCATTCTCTTCTGCACAAACAATGTCCTTTTACACTATCAAATCAACAACAATACCCTAAGTGCCCATAAAGTGGTAAGGGACCTTGGATCACAGGTTGACCGTGAGCTTAACTTTGACCACCATGTGTCTACTGTTGTAAGGAAAGCTTTCCACATAGCTCACTTGATTAGTAAAGGCATTGCCTCGAGAGAAAAAGAAGTTATAATCCCACTTATACTCGCCACTTATCTGACCTATAGTTGAGTATAATTCCCCATTCGGTATGTACCGTACTAAGCGCCTGCAGCAATTAGAAAGAACTCAGAGGTTTCTAACAAAGAATATCAAGGGCCTCCAGCATGTGCCTTACACAGACCAACTAAAGTCCCTGTCACTATACTCTGTATCGAATAGACTTCTTAGGGGAGTTATGCCTGACCTACACAGCAACCTAAGACCCAAACCTAATGAACTTACTGCATGTCTGTAAATCAATTGGGTCTAGGGCTACCCATTCCAGGGACTTAAATATGGCCTGCAACTTAACTAGGACATGCTGAAAGGACAGACTTATCTCCTAGCAACTGCCACATCTTTGGAACAGGCTACCAATTCATGTGAAGCAGAGCACCCCTATGACACTGTTCAAGAGGAATCTGGACGAGTGGATGGAGCACCAAACATTCTTACTGGGGATAATGCTCACAACCCTCCTGGACATGACAGTCATCACTAAATGCAACCTTGGTTATTGACTAGTACTTCTAGTACTGCTATTGTATTACATTGGGTTGAAACAGCTAGGCTTAAAATGGCCTCCAGGTCCATAACCTAGTAATCTCCTATGATCCGATGATCCTATTTCAAAGAAATGTTCATATCTCTGGAACCATAGGGTTTATGAAAGAAGTATCAATGGCAGAACCTTCATCACAAACTATTTTATAGTAGTGGTATTCTTTAGGTTCTAGGTCTTAAACTGAATTTTATAAGCAAACACAGTGACTATTACGTTTGTAATATTTTGCAAACCACTTACATCTCAGCAACCATTCAAGGTGTACACATAGTGTCAACAGCATTTTATTCATCTAGCTGAGACCTTTCATATGAGGCTAAGGAATTCTGTCTGTTACTTTGTTACTGAAATATTTAGAAAAATTGGAAAATGTTATCTATATAAATTAATATCGTAAAAACAACACTTAATATCTCTTTATCTGCACTAGACAGAGGTCAAATATTAATGCAGTTGTGTTTGCCATTGTGTAAGTTTTAAGATGAAATATTTTAAAATCTTGTACATAGCATCATTTTGTAATTATTGATGGAAATCTGAACAAGCAATATTTGATGCCTAGAGGTGTCAGTAGGAGTTAACTGCAGATGCACCTGGAGGCATCACTCAGATGTAATGAGTTAATATAAAACCAGTCCTCAGTGTTTCAATATTTGCTGTGTTAATATGCAGTAAGACGTTTCCAAACTTGGACATATGTCATACATACAAATTGTGTTAGATGAAAGTTTTAATGTATGCAATAGCTTCCTCACTCTTATTTGAGTGCAAACTGAATGAGGTTTCTATATGTCAAGTACCTTCCACCGTCTACAACTCATTCACTGCAATCTTCTACAGGGAATTACTGCCAGTATGCTTTTCTTCTATGTGCTGGAAATACAGACCCTGGGAATTATCGCCCCATTAGCCTGACGAGTCTGATATGTAAGGTTATAGAGTGCATCATCATGGACCTAATTAACAAGGATATAGGCAATCTCCAAACTCTAGATCCTACTCAATTTGGTTTTGTGAAAGGTAGATCATGTCTTCTCAACCAGGTTGACTTCTTTGAGTCAGTCACCAGAGCCGTGGATGAGGGTAAGGCAGTTCATACAGCCTACCTTGATCTGGCCAAGGCCTTTGATACCATTCCCCACTCAGGAATTATTGCTAAACTCACCAAACTAGGCATCAACCCCTATATCACTAGGTGGGTTGCAAATTTCTCACAGATAGAACCCACAGTGTGAAAGTAGCGGACTCCAAGTCAGACTGCTGACCAGTCATGAATAGAGTCCCACAGGGATTGGTCCTGGGTCCTCTCCTGTTTGGCATCTACTCCTCAGAAGTCAAGGCCAACATGGAGGGACTCTGGCTGACGAAGTTCACAGACGACTGCAAGCTGGGAGCCATTATTAACTCCCCAAGTGATGTACACATCCTACAGAAAGGCCTCACTGAGACCAATGACTGGTGTCAAAATGATGGCCTTAAGCTTAATGCCAAAAAATGCATCATTATCCCCTTTGGTAAAAACACAGTTCCCACTAATTACAACATCAATTGGAGTCCACTGAACACAGAAGTCATTATAAGAGATCTGGAGACACAGGTTGACAGCAACCTCTCCTTCAACCTCCACATTGCCACTGTGGTCAGAAAGTCCTTTTATGTGGCACATCTCATTACTAAGGGTTTGGCATCCAGGAAGAAAGAGGCCATCATCTCTCTCTACTCTTTCCTCATTAGGCCAGTCATCGAGTACAATTCCCCATTTGGCATGTACCTCACTAGACACATGCAGCAGCTGGAAAGGCCACAAAAGTACCACACGAAGAGGATTCTAGGCCTTAAAAATATGTCCTACACACAGACTCAAAAAACTCCAGCTATTCTCTGTCTCATATCATCTACTAAGAGGGGATCTCTGCTTGACTTACAAAGCTATGTCTGATCCACTGTGTTAGAAATGCTACATCTAAAGAAATCCCAATCCCTCCACACCACATCCTCCAGAGACCTCAACCTCATTACCACAATCAACAGAACATGCTGGAGGGACAGGTCCATAACCCAGAGACTACCCATTCTCTGGAATAGATTTCCCATACATGTCAATCAGAGCACCTCACTGGCCCTCTTCAAGAGAAATCTTGATGAGTGGATGGAAAATAGAAAGTTCACCCCAGGGATCACTCCAGTGGCTCTACTTGATAGAGGCACTAGGAACTAATGTCGGGCGGCATGATGCCAGGGCACTTCTATGTGCTAGGCTTGTAAAGACTCCAGTGCCATTAGCTTAGTACACACCTATGAACGTATGAATGTCTTATTTTTCTCCATGGTTGCACAACCATTGAGTTAATGCAGATAAAAAAGAGAGTGCAGGGATAGAAGGTAAATTCAGTTGAAGCTTCACCTGGTTTGCTTCATCCCAATGAAACTTGGATTTTTGATAAGACATAGTGGAACCATATGGTTCGATAACCTCTTGCAATGGTCTTTTTTGATATTGCAGGTTACTTTTCAGAGTGCCCTCTGTATCTTCTGTGTTTTAAAAAGAATGGAATGTATATTGAAAGGTGCTGAAAATGTTGCCCCTTACCTGGGTGTTACTTTTGTAGCTGTCAAAACAGAAAAGGAATATCTCTATTTCAAGGAGATAGTGACAAGGAGGCTATTATTTATTGACTTTTGTTTCCAAAGAGCTAAATACTTATTTTTGGGGAAATTAAGTGGTTTTCCAAGGTCATAATATAGATGCTACGGGTTTTGATCCTGTCAGAGAGAAAGTACAAGTACCAGTAATGAATAATGTGACAGGACTGTAAGAGTATTATTTTTTCAGTGTGACGGACTTGTTAATCTACTATAATGTGTTTTTTCCAAAGGTTATCAATTTTATTAATGTTACAACATATGTTATTTTGTAAAGATGTGAAATGGCACTAGGGTGCAATTCAACAAGAGAACAAATGTTTCAGTCTTTAAAAGTCATACATTATGCTAGTGAAAAAACATTGAGCCATGATGGTATGTGTCTCCATATGGTGTCGGTGTAGGACATTCACATAAAATGACAGACTGTGCAAATAAACCTATTGATTTACTTGATACTGGCAGAAAAAAGCAAATAACAAAGACGGTCTTGTAATTATTTTCAGAGTTAAAAATATTCTTAACTGTATTTTTACCTGTAGATTTACCAATCATCAGGTCTCAAGCCATTCATTTTATTATTTAAAGAGAAGAAAACTATGTGCTGCCCTCAGTAATTTTGAGATGGATCATTTTGTTTGCAGCATATGGGTATGACATTTTTACCTTCCATGCTGATGTCACAGTAACGTAAACTCTTTACCCCTCTTTCCTTGTAAGAATAATGTTGCTTCAGAAGTATTATGCCAGATCTTCGCATGTTGTTCCAGGAACAGTTATGAACATGAAAGATGCAGTGATGTCTAGAATGCGAAAGTACATTACAAGATGTTTTCTAGACTGCACCAGACTTGGGCTTCAACTTTTCATACACAAGATGAATATCTTGTGGGGAGCCCTAGTCATAATCCCACGGTGACTTAGACCAACAGTGTTGTCAGAATTACAAGACTTTCATCTTGGTATCACTTACCTAAAAGACCTGTCCAAATAATTTACATATGGTGGTTAAACATGGATTCTGAAAGTTGAACCAGTTGTACTATATGGCCAAGAACACAGGTCATACCCTGCTGTTGCTTTATTCCATCAGCAGGAATATTCATCAAACAATGAAACATTGATTATCCACAAAGGATGTTTTGGATCATTATGAATGTTTACCCAAAGGGATAGATTTTTTAATGTGTTAACTGGTTAAGTGAATTTGCCATAATGAACTCCTTTCGGTCATGAGCTGACATACAAAGACAAGGGTAAATGCAATATACCTGAACAATTTAAAGGAGCCAGTCACCTTGTAATGTTTTAGGAGTTGGCAAAAATCTAAAGCACTCAGAGAAAAACCTACACAGTCATAAGGACATCATACAAACACCACAAAGCAGGAAGTGACCAGGGATCAGGACTGAACCCTAGATCCAGGAAGCAAATATTACAACCACTGAGCCACACTATAACAACAACTGCAGTTGCAAATACTGAATATTTATGAATAACATTTCAGCATTCATGGAATACTACAAATAGTCATTTCAGGGAATGTGGCATTGATTATAAGAGATGAATTCACAGAATCTGTCAGTAAAGTGGCCTTATTTGCATTACTTCTGCTACTTATCATCAGTCAACAAATACATTATCAACCTCTGCAGAAGAAGTGTCAGAGAATACACAAAATGTGACTGATGTCAACATAGATTAGCTATTGATTTAGTTGGTTACCAGACCATCATTGATTACATTGTCACCTGCCAAAATGTTAATGGACAAACACTGAGGTGTACCCTAGACATGCTTCATCCTGATTTTGCGAGGAAGGTTCATGTAAAACAAGTCTTGAAAAAGAGCTACTGTTATAACTAAATGAAACTGCAGGCTTATGAGATAAGTGACTTAGTAAATGTCAGAAATTCTAGCACCGCAGAAAACCAGATGCCTGGAATAATAGTGGATATATCTATCTATCTCCTATTTTACTGAAGTTGATAATATAAGGACTATGTTAGAAAACACCTTGATCAAATTTTGAGAGGAGCCAGGATCTTAGCACTTCTGAGTAAGACTGGTCTGGCATTACACTATATAAATCCATGACTACAGAAAAGGAGATTTTCCAGTGTGCTGAAACATTTCCAGTTAGCTAAAGTGGGATGTCTATGGTACTGTTTTGAAGTCCCCTAACAGAACATTCCAAACAAGACTATGATGGAACAAGGCACAGCCAAGTGTATCAGGTCTTGCTTCTTAGCCAAAAGTGAGGAGATGAACTCGAAACAGATGATCCCTTGCACAGCTCAGATGCTATATTACTTGTCGTTATCCTACTAAGATCTGAATATTGTAAATGTCTAATACAGAGTGTCAGTCTTATGGTGGAAAGTACTAATGTGTAATAAAATAACTCAGTGTGACTCCTTTAAACAAATGGTTTTATTTTCCCTTGCCTTGTATATATATATATATATATATATATATATATATATATATATATATATATATATATATATATATATATATATATATATATAGATATATATATATATATATATATATATATATATATATATATATATATATATATATATATATATATATATCAACATTGTTTTAGCTAGTTAAAGTCTATTTTTGCAAGCTGTCTGTACCTGAGTGCAAACTAAACTAATACTGTTTTTGTTGAAAACATATATGTGCACCATCACGACTTGATTGTACTTACCTATGGATTTTGTGCATCACCATATTATGAGAAAGTCCATTCATTTGCCCCCCCCCAAAAAAAATGATTGCACTGCATAATCATTTATTCAGCTTTGCAGTACCACTACCTGTTCTTAGAAATGGAAAAACATGAAATACATGAAATAAGGATATCATATTACACACATATATATATATATATAGAGAGAGAGAGAGAGAGAGAGAGAGAAAGAGCAGTTCCTTTTCTTTCTCTTAAAACAATGATTGTTTAATAAAAATCTCCAAATAATCTAATCCTCAAAAGACCTTATACTTTTGTCTTGTTTCCATCTTATCTACCCCAGCAAGGTGTTAGAAAAAATTCAGTTATATCCAACTCTCAAGATACATTCAGCAATACCACCTCCTTACCCTGAAATGGTATGGATTCTGGACAGGGTGTAATTCAATGACCTTCTCTACAACATGAGCATTGACAGTAACAATGGTCATTGACCTCATAAAAGCCTTTGACCATCTCAACCACCAACTCCTCCTCTCTCTTCAGAACATTGGCATCAGTAACACATTCGTCACCTGGTTCCAACACATCTTGTCAAACAGATTCTTAGAAGTTAAATCAGGGTCTTCCTTTTCTCAGCCCACAGCTCTTTCAATCGGTGTACCCCAAGGTTCTATCCTAGCTCCTCTTCTCCATTGTCTTTAATAACTACCGTATGATCTTCATACACTATAACTCATTCACTACGCTGGTTACATGGTAATCTTTAGGTTCAGTCACAACCACTCTACAATCAAAACACAACTGCAAAATACTTTAACTCAATCCATTTCTGGCTCATGAACCAGAAATTAATACTTAACCCCACTAAAATAAAAAGTAGTGCTATTTGGGACAACCCCAAAACTTAAAAAAAAATTACCAAAGTTACTCAATATCGCTGTCCTTTCTGACACGCCAATAGAAACAAATAAATCCTTCAAAACCTCAATTTGTGACTAGACTAGTCATTAACATTTCATATCCATATTGAAAACTCAAGGGCAAAAATTAACTCACTTCTCTGCAGGACTAGGAAAATCTCACCTTACTTATCCAATCTTGCCAGGACTCTTATAGTCAAAGGAGTCCTTCTGGCACAAAATAAATATGGACTAGCCATTAAAGCTGAAAACTATATCAGTCACTTCATCACTAACTCACATCTCATAATCACCCTCAAAAAAGCTAAATATCTCCAAGTGTAGCACAGAGTAGAACAATTACTAGGCTCTCTCATCTTCAAACTTCTCCAGCCTAATTCATTCCCACCACTAGCTGCCAGACTTTATACCAAACATATACACTACAACCTCAGACTCCTCTCCCAAACAACTCCCCATTCTAAACCCCATGAACCAGGCTACAATGCACAAGCCACTCTTTTTCCAACCTTGTTCCTAAACTATGGGAATTTCCCCAAAGAAACTATAGTCCCTCTTCCCCTCCTTCACAGCTGAACTTAAAAAACTCATTCATACCAAATTAAACTGCTCTTGGCACACGGCAGACCACATATTTTAAGGACCGCTCAGCCTCTAGCCTTAATCCCTCTTAACTACTAATAATTCTTAACTCCTCTCCCCTCCATTAGCCCACAGCATTTTCTCTATAATGGAAACATGAAATATAATCATGTAAAATATACATTTCTCTCATAACTGTTGCTACATCTACTAATTGCTACTGTATGGTTTTTGCAATATGTTACTTTCTGTTCTGTTTTTGATATGTACAGCTTACTGCCTCTCTGTTCTACTTTTTTTCTTCTTTGTGAATTATTTCACCTGTGCTGTATCTGCACATGGTCATTTGTAAACAAATGTAAAATAAAAATAAAATTGCACAGGCATTTATGAGGTGGAAAACTATCGCCAATGGTTCAATGTACTGAGCCGTTATAAAAAACTGACATGCATTTACACAATTAGCCCTCCCACACTATACTGCACAATTTGTTTAGCTATAAACCTAACATAATGTATTTTGCAATTGGTGTTCATAAGATTACATTATTACACATTTGTTGAGACTTTCCACACCACCTGTTACAACTATTTATAAATTATTACTATACTAACCTATGAACCTATGAACCTATTAAATGTCATTTTTGTTTCTGTCCCAGGAAAGTGGTCTTTCTAGAATTGCTGCAGTAGTTCAGCTGGGTAGCAGACTTACAGGAATAATTAGTTCTGCTACAGAGACAAACAAATGATAAGTACCCATGATTCCTTCTGGGCATTTCATTCCCAAAGGGACATACAAGAAAAGTCAGGTCAAGTAGTGAAAACAGTTACACACCAGTCAAGCACACTATTATTACCAAGGAAAACTATTCATTTCCTTTGTTGCCATTGATGTATCAAACAGATGGCAACATGGCAAGATTTAATATGATTCCCTGCTGCTAAAAAATATTGCCTTATGGGCATGGATGTAGCAACACTTGGATTACAAACCCTGAATTCTTACATCACATTTAAACATTGCCTAACATTTCTTAACATTAACGTTTTCACTACTAAAACGTTGCACATGTACTGTTCTTCCTGTGTCTGACTTAAAACATGTGCTCTTTTATGCAGTAAATTGTAATAACATCTTAATACCAAAAAGAACAGAATATTTATTTTAAGTGAATGATCTTGTAAGAGAGCATATGCATATTTCTGCCACATGTTGCTTCTTACATGTTATGGTTATTCTGTTACTTTACCTCCATTTTTGGTAATTTATTATAGAAATCAACATTTACACTTTTGCAGTCTTTATGTTATATCACACAAGTTATTTTCACTGTTTCCTGAATCGAGTTCTGCATAGCAAATATAAAGCAAAGGAAAATACCAGGAGAACAGGGGAAGTGGCATTTCATTCAGCTTGTTGAAATGCCAGAGAAAAACAAGAAATTTCAGACTTCTCTAATAAAAAGAAAGGGAATGAAATTATTTTTTTTTCTTTCTTTTTTGATAAACATGAATTTTATACTACAGTCAGCCTGACTTTTCAAAAACATGAGGCCTTATTCTACCACTAATAGACTGCTAATGCAGGATATAGTGTTTTATCACTTAAACATATACTGAAAGTGCAGAATGCATAATTTCTTCCGATTGATCATAGGGTCATAGGTTCATAGGTGTGTACTGGGCTAATGGCCCTGGGGCCTTTACAAGCCTTGTTATAGGATTACCCTGGCATAGTGCCACCCGACCTTAGTTCCCAGTGCCTCTGTCAAGTAGAGTCACTAGAGTTATCCCCGTGGTGAATTTTCTGTTTCCCATCCACTCATCAAGATTTCTCTTGAAGAGGGTCAGCAAGGTGCTCTGCTTGACATGTATGGGAAGTCTATTCCATAGCATGGGCAGTCTCTGGGTTATGAACCTGTCCCTCCAGCATGTTCTGTTAATTGTGGTAATGAGGTTGAGGTCTCTGGAGCGTGTGGTGCAGAGGGACTGGGCTTTCTTTAGCTACAGCATTTCTAACAGAGCTGGGTCAGACATGGCTTTGTAAGTCAAGCAGATATTGCCTCTAAGTAGGCGATATGAGACAGAGAATAGTTGGACTTTTTTCGAGTCTGTCAATATAGGACAAGTGTTTAAGGCCTAGGATCCTCTTTGTGAGGTACTTTTGCGGCCTCTCCAGTTGTTGCAGGTGTCTAGTGAGGTACATGCCAAATGGGGCATTGTACTCAATGATTGGCCTAATGATGGAAGAGTAGAGGCAGACAATTACCTCTTTCTTCCTGGATGCAAAACCCTTAGTAATGAGATGTGCTGCATAGAAGGACTTTCTGACCACAGTGCCAATGTGATGATCAAAAGAGAGGTTGCTGTCAACCTGTGTTCTCAGATCTCTTATAACACCTTCTGTGTTCAGTGGACTACCATCAGTGTGGTAATTCATGGGAACTGTTTTTTTCCCAAATGGGATGATGACACATTTTTTGGCATGGAGCTTAAGGCCATGGTTCTGACACCAGATGTTGGTCTCAGTGAGGCCATTCTGTAGGATGTCAACATCACTTGGGGAGTCAATAATAGCTCCCAACTTGCAATCATCTGTGAACTTTGTCAGCCAGAGTCCCTTCGTGTTGGCCTGGACTTCAGAGAAGTAGATACCAAACAGGAGAGGACCCAGGACTGAACCCTGTGGGACTCCACTCGTGACTAGTCGGCAGTCTGACTTGGAGTCAACTGCTTTCACATTGTGGGTTCTATCTCTGAGCCAGTTTGCAACCCACCTAGTGATATAGGGGGTGATGCCTAACATAGTGAGTTTTTATATGATTCCTGAATGGGTGATGGTATCAAAAGCCTTGGCCAGATCAAGGTAGGCTTTATGAACCACCCTGCCTTCATCCACAGCTCTGGTGACTGACTCAAAGAAGTCGACCAAGTTGAGCAGGCATGCTCTACCCTTCACAAAACCAAACTGTGTGGGATACAGAGTTTGGAGATTCCCTATATCCTTGTTTATTAGGTCCATGATGATGCGTTCCATAGATTTGCATATCAGGCTCATCAGGCTAATGGGACAATAGTTCCCAGGGTCTGTAGTCGCTTCTCCTTTGTAGAGAGGGATGACTGTAGCAGTGCGCCATTTGGTTGGGACAAAGCCTGAGGTGAGGCTGTGATTGAACAGGACACACAGGTGAGGTGCCAGTTCACTCTGTAGTTCATGTAGAACACAGCCAGGGATATTGTCAGGTCCCATAGAAGCTGTATTCTTGGCCTTGGACAGTGCTGTTTTAACCTGTGCAGCAGTAATACTGGGGGTGGGAGAGATGTGGATTTCCAAGGTGATTAGTTTGTGGTTGGATGTAACCAGAGAGGAGTTGACTATTGCTGTAGAGCAACAGTTGCCCATATTAGTAAAGACCAGGTCAAGGATGTTGCTAGCTCTAGTGGGGTAAGAATGAGCTGGTCCATGGCATTGGAATTAATGAACTCCAGGAAACGTTGGGCAGGTGTATTGGTACATGAGTAGTTTTCCCAGTTAATGGAAGGGTAGTTGAAGTCACCTAGTAAGAGAGCATTAGGTTGGACCCTTATATTCTCCAGGGTGCTTAGGAACGTGGAATGTTAGTCTTGGGACATGGTTGGGGACCTATATCAGGCTACGACCTGAATCACTGTTTTACCCAATGTTAGCTGCACCTGAAGTATCTCTGATGCGTTATGTTGGGCTACCAGTCTGGAGGTGTGTGGATCCTTTATGAATATGGAAACACCACCGCCTTTGGAGCTTCGGTCCAAGTTCTGGGGCCAAAAGGTATGGAATGAGTTAAAGCCTGGTAGTGCAGTGGTGCTTTCTGCTGCCTTGAACCAGGTCTCTGTTACAGCACAAATGTCGATGTTCTCCATTTTAAGGAGTGTTTCGAGTGAGTGCATTTTGAGATTTAGACTTCTAGAGTTGTGCAGCAGTTGTGCAAAATAAATGCTTTTAAATAGAAATACACGAGTGACAAAATATATCAAAACTCCGTTTGGATACTTAAATAACAGAGATGTCTCAGAATGCGTGTATTATCCATATAACTATATTGCAGAATTCATGGACCATCATAAAATGCAGAACCCTCAGATTAAAAAAAAAATACTGAAAATCAAATCTAGCCAAGACTATACCTATACACTCCCACAGACCTGTCAAACAGGCTGACAGAGATGTGGAACAAACCATATAGATACTAAGAAAATAGTATTCCATTGCAAAAAAGTTTTATTAGCAATGATATACCATTGAAAAGATGACAGCAACCTGAAGTCTCTGGAGATCACACTCAGTATTCTGTGAGTATAATACTTTGGGGGGGTTTTTTGGGCATTCTTACTACAGTGAAAGCATTCAGGCTGACTTCTCATCTGTTGCTAATTTTGCAGAATGACCATTATTTGTCATAAAATGTTTAATTTTCTGGTAAATACTGAGGGTTACAGAATTTAATAATGCCAGACATTAGGGTTTCATACTTATTTTTATTCAGAAAGGGCATATTAACACAAAATATTAGCCTTTTTATGTGAATTAGAGTATTTTTTAAAACTTGCTCCTGATTTTAGGCCTTAGTTCCTCATTATTTTTAGCTTTGTTTTGAATTCTTGAGAAAACTATTTGAGAGGAATGTAGGCAGGTAATTATACTAATTAGTAAATTAGAATAAAACGTATTAATATGTGCTCAAATATGGAATTTAGTATACTTTTCAGTGACAAAAGACTAGCAGAATAGATATGGCAATAATAACAAAGAGGGTCTATATTATATCAGCAAATGCTTAAGATAGCGAACGCTGTATATTTGACCCTAATGTGTCGAAACACCAAAATACCAAACACATGGATCAGCAATTTTTACCAAGGGGAAAAAAAATTGCTGATCTGTTAAAAAAAACACAAAATAAAGTGGGGGGCTTTGCCCCACACACCCCCACACCCCCCTACTTAAATATACCAACTTTGAGATTGCACCACAGTGGAGAAAATGGCAAAGTCCCAAAAACAGCCCAGTGATTTTTTTCCCTCACTGTTCCATGCTTTCAGGATTTCATCTTTTCGAGTAAGCAGGGTCGATTAAACAATGTTCGCTATGTTAAGTGTTCACTGATTTAATAGGAACCCTAACAAAGCTTGTACCCAACAGGAATTGTTCAACTATACATATCAGTAATTCTAGAGAGATGTGTCAACTTTTTAGAAAAAAAAAATATTTCACCAGGAATATATTGACCCTGAATAAAAATAATGATGATCTGTGCTCAGATGTGGTACCATTCATCAAATGAGTTACTTGGTGATATAAACTTCCTTTATTTTAAGTAAAATGCTTTATCTTTGTAAGGAGCTTTGTCCATATCCATGATGCCCTATTTACTGTTTCAATTCCCAGGTCTCATCAGAACTTGGACAGTTTCAGTTAACTGTGTATCTGTTTCTGTTCTTTTATTAACTTTTATATGTTGATCAATGTGTAAAAGTCAATCAAGGTGCTGAATTTTACAATCTATGGATTCAAAATTCATATATCATATGATGACAGAGGGTCACAGACTTACAACAGCTTAAAACTATTGCTTATCTAGGAGCTTGTATATCCTGACAGAGGTGAAATATTTTTTTTTATTTCATATAAAATATTCACTGTGAAATTTAAACTTGGATAGATATTGACTGTCATATTTATAAATAAACTTACTCCATTTTTTTCTTGCATTGTAATCAGTTTTTCCCTTTGGACATTAAATGTCTAACTAGAAATTTTATGTTTTATTAAGTAGTTAAACTACTTAATGGTAAGAATTCAAGTAATAGCAAATTGAGTACTAATAGAACATTAACATGCTTGCAAAAGTCTTTATAAATAAATCAACTGGAAGATATTCATTTGGATTTAAAATATTATTTTCAGGAACCATTAAATATTTTGTAAAGAACTGCTGTCTGCCTTCTAATTTATCTTACTAAAATTGAAACATGAGAAGGAGCTGTTTTAAATATCAAATAACTTTAGCACACTATTCACAGAACATTTTAAACTCCAAATGCATGTTTTATTTTCTCCAGAAACTCAAGAATCCATATGTTCTAAAACATGCTGGTTAATTTGCTACAATAATTAAAAAAATGTCTCTGTGTTCTGAATTTGTCTTTTCCATTTGCTCTTGTGGTCTATCTCATGGACGGAGAGGGTTTGAAGACTAATTCTTTCACACAGCAAATGAATAAGTTATATTAAAATATCTGCAAAGCCATGGAGAGGATCATAATGGACCTCATAAATAAAGACATAGGAAATTTGCAGACTTTGGATCCATCCCAGTTTGGCTTTGTCAAAGGCAGATCATGCCTTCTAAACTTGGTTGACTTTTTCGAAACAGTCACCAAAGCCATTGATGAGGGAAAGGCAGTCCATACAGCCTACCTCAATCTGGCGAAGGCCTTCGATACAATACCCCACTCGGGTATCATTGAAAAACTCATCAGCTTAAATGTTAACCCATACATCACAAGATGGGTTGCAAACTGGCTGAGTGACAGAACCCACAGGGTCAGAGTTGCTGGCGCCATGTCAGACTCAAAGCCTGTCACAAGTGGTGTACCACAGGGCTCAGTCCTGGGCCCACTCTTGTTTGGCATCTACTTTTCAGTACAAGCAAACACAGGAGGGTTATGGCTGACAAAGTTTGCAGATGACTGCAAACTGGGCCATAGTAGAAAACACATCTGACACAGATATCCTTCAGAAGGGTCTCACAGAAACGGATAACTGGTGCCAGAGCCATGGCCTAAAGTTAAATGCCAAAAAATGCATAGTCATACCCTTCGGGAAAAACAAGGTTACCCCTAGCTACCAAATAGGTGGCAATCCACTGAGCACAGAAGAAGCTATCAGGGACCTGGGGACCCAGGTTGATAGTAGTCTGTCATTCGACACCCATGTAGCTAAAGTAGTTAGGAAGACCTTCTACATTGCCCACCTTATCATGAAGGGATTCTCATCTAGATCAAGGGAGGTCATAGTCTCCTATACTCATCACTCATCAGACCAATGATTGAGTACAATGCCCCATTCGGAATGTATCTGACCCGACACTTGCAGCAGCTGGAGAGGCCACAAAAGTTCCTCACCAAAAGGATAAAGGGTCTCAAACATCTGTCCTATGCTGCCCGACTGAAAGAACTCCAGCTCTATTCAGTCGCTTACCGCTTGCTCAGAGGTGACCTTTGCCTAACATACAAGGCCATGTCAAACCCAGATTTGATGAATATGCTTCACCTCAAAGAATCTAGATCTGTCAGAGCCACAAGGGTGGGAGACTTAAACCTCGACACGGCTATTAATAGGACATGCTGGAGGGATAGATTCATCACCCAAAGACTCCCTATGCTGTGGAATAAAATCCCGGTATATGTGAGGCAGAGCACCTCGCTGGCCTTGTTCAAGAGAAATCTTGACCAATGGATGGGAAATCGCAGATATACCCCAGGGATTACCTCAGTGTCACTGCTCGACAGAGGCACAGCAAAATAATGGGTATAGTTCCCCATACTAAAGGGGTGGCGTAAGCCACAAAACTATGGGCTAAGCTTGTAAATGCCCTCGGGCAGATAGCCTAGTATGAACCTATGAACCTATGAACCTAATTGAAATTAATTGAAAAATCCCAAATTATTTTCAAACTCATATCTCTAATTAACATCAAATGCAAAGTCTTGGATGAATCTGATATTTCAATGTTTATACAACCAAATTTCAATGCCATTGGTTGAATAAATTATTCTAATTCCATTATAATCAAGTCTTAAATAAATACATCTAAGCACGTTAAATGATTCATCAGTATAGGTACTCAATATTGTTAGGTGATTTTAAAACTTGCCAGGATTCAGAAGCAGTTTTTCTGTAGACAATATGTGTTAACTTGCACTCATTAAAACTCACCCTGAACTCCCATGCAGATAACCTACTAATGTCCAGTGGCTTAAATCCTCATAAATATCCTGTTGGAAAGAGTTGCTAGGTTAAGTGTATTAAAGATAGAATTATTTTTATTGTACATTTGTAAGTTGAAAATCCCAGTGTGTCTGTGTAAGTTGAATCATATGTTGTTGCTATGTCTACATAAATGACATGGAGCGATAGACCTATACTAACATTTTGACATGGTGGGTGAAAGCATTTAGCAAAACTAGGAAGGCAAAGCCTCTTACCCCTGGCAATCTGGAATGTGAAGCAAATGACAGAAATGTAAGAACATTACACTTTTGTAAAATTCTGGCATGAGCACATTTGTTGTAGACACTGGTCTTGGGCATACTCATCTACTCTCCATAAATGTACATTCCTCTCAAGCAGTTTGGGCTTTTTGTATCGCTAACAGTATCCCCTGGCCTTTTATATATTACATCTCTTTTCTCATTGTCACATAACACCTACCTACCTAACAGCCATTGGTTTTGAGCATGCCTGCAACCCAATATTGGTACTTCTGCTTTTTTTTCTATACATAAAGATTTTTGTTAAATCTTTCCACAGTGTTTTAAGTACAGATCTGTTTCCTACCTTAGCTGAAAGTATCAATTGGTGTATGTGCTTAGTATTTCAAAATCTGCCTTTGTAATGGTTGCCGAGCTGATTTATTAACAGTCAGGAAACTAATATTAACTATTCAGAACTGATATAATTGTTGTCAGAAAAGTAGCAACAGTACAACATGCTTCTGTTACCTACTAAAGGTGCTATGGTTCTGCAAAAACAGAAAAGATGCAACAGTTATGCATGTCATGGCTTCATAAAAAGTTATCTTAGCATGCTATCAAGTCAGTATAAAAGTAAAAAAAAAAAAATTAAAACATTTTTTTTAATTTATGCTACTACCATGTTATAAAATAAGTATAACAGGCATATGCTATGTGGGCACTTTGATATAACCTATCTACATCAAGACTCAACATTCTTGTCAGTTTTGTGCCTCTATTCAGGTGGTCTGCAATTATATTTCAGGACCTAAGATTATACATGCCACTAGATTGAAGAGCTGGTTAACTGTCTTTTCTTCTGAAAAGTGAAGATGCTCTATACTCCCAGTGTTTTGGTGAGTTTACATTCTTGTGTCAACAGATACTGAATTTTACTCCAAAATGCAAGTTCTAAAAATTTAGTGGTTTATTTTGCTGAAGAAACTGCAACTGTTTATCAGCTTTTGGCACTGAAAATAAACCTGTCAGAATACTGTAGATTCCATAACAGTAAATGTAACATGTCAATATTACTCAGAGCTGCACACTGCATCTCTCCACTGTTGCACAACATGCCTCTGGATGGTGCACTTGCAACATATAGCTGTCCTACAAATTATAGTATATATAGCTTCAGTAATATTTCCTTGCCATTGCCAATGGGATTGTGCATGCCTCTGGCTCAGCTGTTTATATTTATGTGAGAGTAAGTGACATCCAATATCAGCATATTTTCAAGGCATCAGATGAATTGCTTCTCTAGTGGTCACATGATAGATGTGGGGTGACCTAACACACTATTTGATGATCTCATAAGTGATTGTGTGACTTAAGTGCATTGGGCCCATATTGTCTTGTGATGAAAGTACTTATACAACTAAGAGAACATTTAGCAATATTTGTTTTTTTAATGTGTTTTGTCTGAAAATGTCTGCAACAGAAGGGAAAGCAAAAGTATAATTCCTACTTGATCACTGAGGTCAGCTCACTTACCTGGGCTTAGGGCAGCGTAGCAAACAAATAATAAACTCAAATTAGTTGTATAAATCCTTGCAACCATTGAGGAATCTTCAGGCAGCATGTACATGCTGAAAAGGCTACTGTGTAGAGTCTTTAAGTTAAGTTGAGATGGGGCTGAGTTTTATATTTTTTAGCAGCTGTCAAAACCTCCCTTTGTAATGGTTATTGAGCTGTTTCATTAACAAATGTCAGAAAAATAATATTAGCCATTCATAACTGATATAATTGATGTCGGAGAAGCGGCAGCACTATAACATACTTCTGTTACCTATTAAAGGTGCTATGGTTCTGAAAAAACAGAAAAGATGCAACAATTATACATGCCATGGCTTCATACAAAATCTTAGCATAATATCATGTCAGTATAAAAGTAAATAATGAAATTTTGTTTTAATGTATGCTTCTACTGTGTTATAAAAATAAAAGGAATATGCTATGCAAGCACTTTGATATAACCTGCCTACATCAAGACTGAACATTCTTCTCAGTTTATGCCTCTTCTCAGCTGGTCTGCAGTTATATTTCAGGATCTAAGATTATACTTGACTGAAGATTTGGTTAACTTCAATTTTTTCTAGCAAGTGAAGATGTTGTACTTCCAAAAAATTGGTGAATTCACATTCTTGTGTCAACATGTACTTAATTTTATTCCAAACAGCAAGTTCTAAAAATTTTGGGATGTTTATTTTGCTGAAGGAACTACAGCTGTTTATCACCCAATAATTTTGGCATTTAAAATAATCCTGCCATATAGCATTGGCAATACAACTGTTACCAGAAAGTAATATACTTAAAGAAATAAATTCATACCTAATACATTTTTTATGGTTTCCCAAAAGAAACAGAATAGCTTTAATACATTACATCAAACCATGGAAACAGGGAGGATTAAACTTTCCTGATATAGAAACATATATAAAAGTATCAATATCTAAAACTATCTCAGATTGGATAAATCCAAATTACTCTGCAAATTGGAAAGAATTACTAACTGCAATATCAATAAATTAATTTGATTTACAAAAAAATTTAAATAACAGATTAAAACGATCTGCCATGGCACATATTATCTATTAGTATGTGATATGACATAACTAAACCCACTAAAACTTGTATGATTAATTATTACATTGACTCATTTAGGAAAATTATTAATCCAAATATAGATTTAAAAATCTGGTTTGATCTTTTAACACCATTTATAGTCACAAAGAACTTTCCACATAAAATATATAAAGAAGTTATTAATTCCTAGGAACAGAAAGGATTTGTTTGTTGGCTCCAATGTATCAAAGAACTAAAAGTTTTAGATATGTAAGTAATACAAACAACATACAAAATTCCACAACAGGACTGGCTAACTTTACAGAGTATTCTGTCATATTTGCAAGATTTAAGTAGAATAATTAACAATTCTTCATTTAAAGAAATGCCTAAATTTATGAAATACATATATGAAATCATATATAATGACTTTGACATGGGAAAAAGTATTTCAAAATTATACAAAATATTGATAAACTATAAAACAACATCCAAAACCTCATATTGGAAATATATAACAAAAGGACACTCAATACAGTTAACTGAAGATATTAAAACAAATAACTTATTATCGATACAATATATATCCTTTACACAATACTGGAAAGTTTTTAATTGGAATGCTTGCACAAAGCATTCTTAACCCCAGACAGAATCAGTAAAATTAGTTGTTCCATAAAAGGAATATGTTGGAAATGTGAGCAAGTACACAATACAGATGGGAACCACATTTTCTTTGATTGTGTTAAAATTAAGCCGTTTTGGAATGGTATAAATAACTTTCTACAAGCTTTAGTTAATGAATTATTTTATTTAACTAAAGCTCTTGTATTATTAAATGTGAACAAAGGTCCTCATTTTTATAGGTCAAACATGTATTTAGTATGGACTATACTTGCAATTTCAAGGAAGTGTATAACAAGAAGATGGAATACAAACACAATACCAACTTTGGAAGACTTCTACAGCCTACTGAAGGCCACAGCATTATTGGAAAGTAAAATTAAAGAACTAAGAATTTATCCAAAGCCATTTATCAACAACCCTTGAGGAAAAGTATTATCGTTGATTGACACTATACAATAACTGATCACACACTCTGATAATAGATTGGACATACTTATAAAGTAACTTTATACATTAAGATCTGTTATAGTGTCAGGCTAATATAAATAGTGTACATAGTTATTTAAAATGCTATGGAATTCATTCAAATGTATTTGAAAAATAAAGAAATTTTTTGAGAAAAAAAAATCCTGCCAGAATACTGTAGATCACTTGATAGTAAATTTAACATGTTGATATTACTCAGACCCCCACAACCCTTATCTTCACTGTTGTACAACATGTCTCTGGAGGGTACATTTGCAACATATACTAAGTATCCATTATAAAAAACACTCATTCAACTCGGATTGTTATTATAGGGTTATAACTAGATAAAAAAACAGTAGGTTCATTTGTAATTAATAGGCTTACAGTCCAAGAGAATCATTGAGAAGCCTAGCCCAAATTCCCAGTTGCCCTAAAGCGCAATCTGGTTAACTGACTTGCTCAACATCATGCAATAGTTTAATGAGGGCAGAGGGAATCAAACTCTGTACCACAGGGGCTATAGCTCACAGCTTGAACCCTCAGTGCCAAGTGCCAGTAAAAGAAAATCCATTCTGGAGGACTGGATGATGCCAAACTGGTTCATCTAATGTAAAAAGAGAAACCCAGGGAGGATTCAGTAATTTCATGGGGAGATGGTGCTGAAACACAGTTCCTAGAGGCATCACAATAGGACAGTACCTATGGAAATATGCAGTGTGAACAAGACAGTACATAGACAGCAGTCAGCAGACCAGGCCAGGAGCTATGAGAAGTCATGAGGCATTACCCAAGACAAAAAGAAAGGACTGAGCAGGTTGCTAAAAAGACACAGAGATATGTAAGAATTGCAAGCAAAAAATAATTTATTACTGATATATATTTTGAGCAGTATAAATGATTATACCAGTTGGTATCAAAGTTATAGATGCCATATCTTTTATTCATCTAGGAAAAGAGACATTTTGTGATGTTACCATTGAAGCACCTTCATTAATGGAAACGTTTTCTAATTTTATAATATTTACAAAAAATGAACATACATGGAGTGATTTTTTTATACATGATTTACTTTTCTTTTATTACATGTGAAAGAATTCAGACAAATAAAAAATGTATATTTAACTTAGCTCTCATAATTATCTAAGGCAGTTTATGGAAGGAACATGTAAGAAAGTTGAAGATATTAGAGAAACAAAGCATGATAAAAATGTATAGAATGAGGGATGGCAAGTTGTTCTGAAAATGGAAAATGGAAATGTGCTGCATTTAACAAGTATTTTTTTAATTGTTGGATATAGTGGAATAGTAAAATACTGGGGAAAGCCCACTACCTCTGAACTGACATCTCTGATCATGCACACTGACACCTTGCACCCAAGGGAGCTGCCCCCTTTCCCTGCCCTAGATATGCCTCTGGTAAAAAGATTTGGTGGTTACAATATTTACAGATCATTTGGCTATTTGAGTTGAGATGGGAGGGAATTTCCTTTCAAAGAAGGAAAACCAATAAACAAGATAACAGAAGATATCTTGAAAGCAAAAGTATTTCAAATAAAAGTACAATAACTATGGAATAGTCATTTAGTTATGAGCGATTGCCATGATTTGTGGTCAGAATGGTGGGGATTGTTTAAGAATAAATATAAAAAAGTGATATAAAGTTAGAAAGAGACTAAATAAATCTTCAAAAGAGTGGATATAAAAGGATTTTAAGAATTTTAGAAAGTCTGTTAATCTAACATAGTGTATTATTTCTGGAGGAAGAGAGGAAATCATATAAGAATAAGGAAATGGTAAATGTGCAGTTATATAAACAGCAGTATTGTTTAAAATGGAAGAGGTATCCCTTTTTGGCAATATAGTTACAGAATGAGAAAGGACTAATAAAAGTTATTATTTATGGAATGAGAATCTACATACAAAGAGAAATTGTGATCTGATAGACAGCTATGTTAGAAGCATGTATACAGAGAAAAACTGTGACATGGAAATATCCTGGGATATAAAACAATCTCAGAAGGAAGTTTCAAATAATTTAGAAAAGAGCAGAACAAAGGAAGATCCTAATGAGGAATTAAAACAAGATACTGTGGAATCAGTACCAGAAATAGATTATATAAAATAAAAGATATATAAAACATGAAAGAAAAATGGAAAACATATATGTATAAAGATTCTGAGTAAATGGATATGGGATTAATTAAAAATGAAATCTGTGATGGTGAGATGAAGTTCATATCAGAAAAAAGAGAGATTTACTAAGTGACAGTCAATAACACTGAATAATATGGATTGCAAAATATTGATTAAAAAGTATGTAAAACGTTTTTGAAAATGTTAAAGGAAGTTATTTTTTGAAGGATTATATAAGATTAAAATAAGGCAAAGTCAAGAGATGGGGTTAGTAAAAGAAGTGATAGATGTAGTTAATAAGCAGGAGGAGATGCTAAACTAATAATGAGACATGTCAAAAGCTTTTGATAGTGTAGATATTGTGGTTATCTATGGTTAAAGGCAAAGTGTTACAGTTCTTATGTAGGGCATATGAAAAAATAAGATAAGGATGTTTGTTTGTTTTTTTATTTATTTACTTATTTGTTATGTATTTATAGCAATTTGATAACCAGGTAAGTGGGCTGGTCGGCCAACTCTTTTCAGCGACATTTTAAATGAGAAGATAAATTAGAGAATTATTAAATCAAGGTAAGTAAATACGAAACTTAAGAAAGCAAGATATTCAACTTGGAAGGAAGGGTGAGGTTACAGCCATAATTTCTTCTGCACATGATTTGGTTTGAATTTTAAAAAGTGAAAATTGGATCAAAGTAATAGGAATCATGGGAAAATTGTTGGAAAAAGCAGGGTTGATTCTGACTAAAGCAAAAACTAATGGACTGGGGGATACTTTGAAAATATGAGGCATATATTTCTTATTAACTGAGGTGTTGATATTAGAACTTAGATTTGGTAAAATAAAAATATGTGACAAACAATGGGAGAATATTATGGAGGAAATTAGGGAAGTAGCAAGGTTATGGAAAGCATTTAGAATTTACTATATGTATTTTTATTTGGAAAATGTAGTTATAAGTCCAGTGTGTTTGTGTTTCTTTGTGAGATATAAGAGTTATTGCATGTCACTTTGGCATAATATGGAGTTCAAGGCTTAACCTAATCAAGTGATTTTTTTTTTTTATTTGGAAAACAAAAAAAAGGGAAATAGGGATTGATCAACACAGTGGTACATATAGTCTTTTTAAATTTATTTTGGATTTTAAAGAACATAAATGAACAACAATAGAATTATGTGTGTGAAGATTGTGTCTAATAAATATAAAGAGTTTTGAGACAGAACAAAAAAGAAAAAGAAATTACAAAGATAGTGAAGAAATAGGGAAATGTCAAAATAAAATAATTTCTGGAAAATGGAAGGGGTTGCAGCAGAGGGAAATTATTGAAAATGGTATGAAAAAATAAGAAAGGTTTTTTTTTTATGTGGCATCATTAGAAAATATTAGAGATGTCATAAAGAACTATAAGAGGAATGGGGAGAAGGATTATTTTTACAGCACGATTTTTTACAGAGATTTACCTATTATGACTTTGGCTTAAAGGTCAAATGACTTATAAAATACTGTTGGAAAGACTGTGTTATGATTGTATGTAATTAGAGAATCAGAGTATGTATTTTTGAAATGTGGTAGGGTACAAAGATTATGGGAATGGAATTTAAAAACAACTATATTATGTGGCTAATTTGATATAAATACAAAGATGATGCTATATGGGTAGTAGAAGATATGACAAAAGAAGGTATTGAAAATGGATATTAAGATGTTTCCGAATACAATGGCAACTATGGAAAGCAAGAATGGGATCAGTATTAATGTGGTTGTAGATAAGAGAGTTGAGTATAATAATTTAAAGAAATAAATGCAGAGAAATTTTGTTTTTTATTTTTCTTTTGTGAAAATATGTGAACATGTCAGCAGAAGAATATGAATATTCGGTTAGAAATATGAAAATAATACTAGAGAATCTATATTCATTATAATAAATGCTGTAAAAAGTTTTACATCTACCTGAGATAGCCTATGACCAACAGTTAGATGGCACCATGATTTAATATATGATCTGTAGGGCAGCACCCTCAGGAGGATAGCAGTCCCAGTGTTATGTCACACTGCAGTGTCAGTACTGGAAAATTAATCCAAGATGGAAGTAGAATCCAGAGCCTTCTGATCTTTCAGTACCAAAGGGATGTATGCTACCAGCTGAGCAACTGACACATGACTAATGGAAAGATGATAACAGATCTACAGGGAAGAGGAGATTATGTTTTTTTAACACATTTACAAATTTATTTGCACTATCATTACTTGGTAAAAAAGCATATACATGCATTCAGTCTCACACTAAACTAGAATAACACACAATATAATAAAAATGTAACATACTTAAGACTGGTGCATCCTATTCATTTCAGAATTTTCAGATTGCTTTACAATTATCTTAATATAATGTCTTGCTTTATTTTATCAAATGATGCTTACATAAACTCATCCTTGTTTACACTGGCAGCACAGACATTCCACAATATTACAGGAAACATAAGAAAGAAACTGTAACATTTGAACACCAACATTGCAGAAAATAAAAGACAATTATTTTATCCATTTTAAAATAAATGAGAATCAAATACACCAATTATTAGTTATACCACCCAGCATAAAACCTTCATTACTCAACTTATAAGCACAATTTTGTCTTGTACTGTTATCATCTGATAACTTCAGTACCAGCTACCTGCATTCCCACTTATGACCTCTATTCTATAAGTTGTCTAAAATATTATGCACACAAAAGTTTAACAGTGATCTCATTATAATTTGACTGGTGTTATCCTTCAAGTAAATCATCATTCTGTCTTTACATTAACAATACCCAAGAAAATATACAGTCTAATATGGATCATAAAGCTCTTTCAATAAAAATATAATTTCTTTCCTTACAGCTTTGGTATCTCCCATCCTTCCTACAATGTTCATTACCTTGTTTAACTATTCAAACATAAAATTTCTCCTCCTCAAGGTCAGTGTCACTATATCTTTTTATTAACCATCCTTCAAGTACACCTATCATCCACCTGTGTACACTGAGTAGAACCTCTTCTTAATCCCAACAAGACCATTGAATATTAATTGCCAACAAATATGTCCCTTTCCAAGTGGGGAAACATTTTTGAATTATGAGCATAACTATACCTTGATACACAGCAAAGGTCAACAGCATTTGCCAGTAATTGCAAAATCCAAATTATATTGTGTATTTTCTATCAAATTTTGGCACAGCACAGCTTTATCTTTCTATCGCCTCCTCTGTGTAGACTTCACAATACATTTTAAGGCATGCAATCACCAATCACCAACTAGTCCAGCATAATGTATCAACTTAAATGTGTGAAATCCTTGAGCCATGTGACTGCATGCAAAGAAACCAGTTCAATAGATAATCAATCTACTTTATACATAATCTTATATCATATTAATGCAATGCTCCTACCTTCAAACTTCCAAATACATCTTCCCACTGTCCAAAGAATCACTCAAGTTACATCACTGACCAACTCAATTGGGTTACCACACAATTCAACTTTTCTTCAATTAAGCATTATCAACTTTCAGGCAACCCAATCTTTTTTTTTTGTTAATTTAACAACCTAATTTAATTATTATTACATTTCTTGTCATTATTTCAACAAAGATTCACGAGTCTTGCTTGTTCAATAAAAGGAAACCACAATATTTTATTGAAGTGTTGCAATGCATCATCCATGTGTGTTTCTTTATCAATCAGGCCTGGAAACACCATGCTACCTGTAGTATAATCAGTATGGTAAGTCATATCACTCAGTCAATCAACACTAACCACACTGAAAAACTACACATATCTCATGCTACACAGGCTTCCTATTCACACTATTCGTACCCTCATCAACTGATCATAATCCCATCCATTGAGTATAAAACACATAGTTAATAACATAAAGTTTAATATCCTCTTCTCTCCCCAGACACTGCCAAAAGTTTCCTCTTTGGATCTAATCCAACTAGTTCCCATTTAAAATTCAAAGTATAACCTACTTCAGGAATTATACTATAGAAATACTGTTAAGAACAGAAATGTTTTACTTATTTGTGTACAGTTACCTTTTCCTTCCTCTACCCTTCACCTTAGTGTCCTTCCAAACATTAATGTCATGAAGTGGGACAAAAGCCTTTCAGTTGCCCAGAAGTTTAACAAAGTCAATAAAAGTCCATTCTTTGTACTTTTTCTTGTACAGCCATATTTCACAAATGTGATTGATGCTTTGTAATCTCAAATGTATTCACTATTTCCATGTTGCTGGTCTTCCTGTTAATCTACATCTCCAAGCTCTAGACTCTGGTTCAATTCCAAAGTACTCCCAATTGTTTTAGTCAGTTCTCTGTCTCAAGCATTTTCCTTTGGAATATTGGAAAAGGTTTCACTGGCAAAATCTCTCTATGAGTTTTATCAGAAAAAATAGAAGCAGAGTCCCGTTCTGTCTGTTGGCGCATTTTGTGTTAAACTTCTACATTTCCTCCTTAACCTGTTCTGCTTCAAAAATAATTGTGATTCTCCAGGAAAAAATATTCTGAAGACAACTGGATACAATAACTTGTATCTCACACCTACATCTCAACATTCCATGATTTCTGGAATAAAATTGTTTCTTTTCTCCCTGGTATACAGTTAATATTAACTTTCCACAAACACTCTACTATCTCTTCTGTCACATTTTTGTCAACATCAACTCTTCCTGCTGGTAGGATTGTATTTTTATTAACATAGGTTGATTTTTCATGGACAGGTTTGGAGCATACACACAATGTGACCTTTCAATTAACAGATCCTGCTGTGAAATATCAGTCTAGTTGCTTATTTGTGCCTTCATAAAATTAGTACAGTCTAGTCCCTCCACTTTCTCTGCTACAGCAGGAAAAACTCAGGTTTTCCTTGTGTGTTCTGTTTTCTAATTATACCATTTTTTGTATCATGTCTTCTTCAGCAGTCTCTTACTCAGCCAGACTTTTCTCCATTTTAACCTCTGTTTTTTGCAGATTTATCAGTTCATCTGAATATCTGTTTAAACTTCTTTTTTCCAGCCTTTTGTTATTTGAGTTGATATACTCCTTCAATGTTTCATTTATTTTAATTAGAACACATTTGACTTATTTTTTTCCTGTAGAATACTGGAAGCTATGTCTTGCACCAAAGCTAGAGCTTAAATTTCTTTTTGCCAAACAGCTGCAGAATTCTTCCCAGTCAGTGTTTTCTCTTCAACTTTTCTAGCTGATTTTCTTTCTGGCTCTCTTAGTTTCTCCTTTGCTGGCATCCAGGCAGTGTACTTTCTAGCCAGTAACTGAATTTAGTAAAATTGGCAGAGTTCCTGGGCCTTATCTTCCAGTTTATTTTTTCATTCTGGGAAAACTGAAGTTAAACTGTTGATCAGTGTACAACCATCTTGTAAGCCCTACTTCAGAAATTGGTAAGGCCTGTAATGAGAGGTTAGGTGCTCTAAATGTTGTCATACCTGATATTGGAGAGCCCATAATCTCTAAAACAATATAAATATAACACGTTTAAAGATCAATCTTAACACTGAACAGTCTGTAACATCCTTATAATCATAAAAATCTGCAAACATCATCCAAAATTATGCTAGCTAACAAGGATATCAAATGCAAATGTGAGTTACAAACTATTGAATAACTGTTCAATCAATAACATCACTATTCTGAGCTGGAAATTTCTGGTTAAAGGCTTATTGTGCCTGCTTTTTGATCTGTTTATTTCTGAAATTTGTGCACCTTGTTTGCTGTAGCCCAGAAGTTAGCAGTTTATTGGCCATTTTGGGCTAATTTCTATCTCTTTCATTTCCCTGCTATAAAAACTGCATTTGCGCTGTATTGCGTGCTGGGCAGTGGCGGTTAGCTAGGGTTAAACTCTTCCCAGCTCCACGAAGTCTACTCTTTAATTTTTCCCCTGGAACTAGACAAACTTTCAACTTAAGCACTCAAACCATTAATTTCACAGCCCAGCACTTGCTCAAAACTCATAGCAAGCATTAATTCACCCTAGCACTAGACCCCCTATACTGTCCAGAAGGACAAGGTTCTCTATTCGCCCCTACCAGCCAATCAGTAAAACAGCTCACTTTACCTATTCAGGCATGTCCAAAGGGCAGTTTCAGGTGTACTCTCCAGTCCAACTGGTGAATCTGGGCATTTTGAGGCAATGTTACAACTGCCTCATGTACACAGACAACCTTCTCCTCCTACCACCAAACACTAATATATGCGAGAGATGCAATTATACAGCCAAACTGGAGGCAAAGCTCTCTCAACCCAAGACTGGAACTGACAGTCAAGAGGAGAAGGAAAATGCTTGCAACACACCACCAGTCTCACATAGACCTACTAAACCAACGCCGGCAAATAGCATACATAAATACATGAAAATATACTCGGAGGCTCTAAATAAAAATCTGCAAAAACAACAGGGACCTCCAAGCAGACACCCAAGCAACCTCCACACCCCATCACAAACCATGAAACACATACTTCACATAATCAGTGTGCCATGCAATCACAGCCCTTAAGGCAAAATAACATACCCAACACACTAGTAATAGGTGACTCTATAGTCGGGCACACTGATGTCCCACTAACTAAGCTGGACAAGGAGAAGGTTACAGTTAGCTGCCTGTTGGGCACTATCCACCATATAACACAAGCACTCAGGTCACTCCAGAACAAGTACAAATATGACTCTGTCATTGTCCATGTTGGTGTGAATGACCTGAGATGTACGTCCCTGGCTTACATGAAAAGAGACATGGAAAATCTCTCTGATCACGTAGCCCAGGCCGGTATGACCCTGAGTAGCATCCTGCTCTCACCAAGAATGATGCCACAGTATAAAGAAAAAATTATCAATTTCAACAATTGGCTAAGTTTCTGGTGTTATTCAAAGGGGATCCAGTATCTGTCCACCTGGGATGACATGCTCGACAAGCCACGTTACTTCGCAAGAGATGGCTTGCACCTGTCACCCTTAGGCTTTAGAATACTGGCCAAGGCTTTTGCTGCCCCCATAGTGCCTTTTTTAGGCAAAGCTCAAAAGACAAACCCACCACCCAAACCTGTAAGTAGCACAAGTAACCAAAAACTTAGGGTAATGCTACTCAACGCCAGAAGTCTAAACCTCAAAATGCATGCACTCGAGGCACTCTTCAGTATGGAGAACATCGATATGTGCGCAGTAACAGAAACCTGATTTAAGACTCCGGAGAGCACTCCAGCACTACCAGGCTATAACTCATACCATACCTTTCAGCCACAGAACCCAGACCAAAACACAAAAGGTGGGGGTGTATCCATATTCATCAAGGATACCCACACCTCCAGGTTAGTGGCACAGCACAATGCCTCAGAGATCATCCATGTGCAACTAACAATGAGCAAAACTGCAATTCAAATTGTAGCTTGCTACAGATCACCCACCATGACCCAGGACCCCCCATTCCGCATTTCTGGAGACACTGGAAAATATGAAGGTCCTACCAAACACCCTAATACTGGGTGATTTCAATTACCCCAAACATTAACTGGGAGAACTACTCAAGTACTAACTCCCTTGCCCAACACTTCCTAGAATTTATAAACTCTAACACCCTGGATCAACTGGTCAACACCCCCACCAGAGGTGACAACATATTGGACCTGGTCATCACCAACATGGGCGACTGGTGTTCTACACCGGAGGTCAACCCCTCGCTGGTTAGATCAGACCATAGACTAATCGCTCTGGATATCCACATTCTGCCCCCATCCCCAATCAAGGAACCCACTGTGAAAAACTTTTCAAAAGCAAACTTCACATTACTTAAGACCGAGGTGGAAAGGTTCACAGCCCCCATGCTAAAGGACAACACTGTTAAATCCCTTACAAAGGCACTCTAAGAGCACTTGCAAAAATGCTGGATCGTGTTATCCCAAGCAAAACCAAGAGTCACTCCTCCAAGAAAAGGAAACCAGTCTGGTGGACACCTGCCATAAATAAGCTATACAACAGAAGGAGGAAACTAGTACAGAAAAAGAGTAAAATCCCAAGAAGAAAAGACATCCCTGATCAGTATCAGCAAGAAACTACGATCCCTCATAAAATCATCCAAGGCTAGCTTCGAAAGAAAAATTGCCAAGGACTCCAAAGATAACCACAAAGTGTTCTTTAGCTATGTCAAGAACCTAAGTGGAAACTCTCAGATCTGCTCTGAGTTAGTGCAGAATGACACAAAATACACTGAACCAACTGATATTTCCAACATTCTGGCAGACAGGTTTAGTGCAAACTTCACCCCCCCCTCACCCCCTAAAGGGCCCATAACCATACCAAAGGAATGTACAGCCCTGGCATTCACTGACACACAGGTTAAAATAGCCCTATCCAAAGCCAAAAACACAGCTTCAATGGGACCGGACGGCATCCCAGGCTGTGTCTTACATGAGCACCAAAATTAACTAACCCCTCACCTAAACACACTGTTCAAACTCAGCCTCTCTAATGGCTACATACCCATAGAGTGGCGCACTGCAACAATTATCTCACTTCACAAAGGTGGAGCCACAACAGACCTTGGGAGCTACCACTATATAAGTCTGACTAGCCTGGTCTGCAAGGCTATGGAACGCATCATCATGGAACTCATTAACAGAGTGGGAACCTCCAAACATTGGACCCTACCCAGTTTGGCTTTGTTAAGGGCAGATCATGTCTTCTAAACCTGGTGGACTTCTTTGAGACAGTTACCAAGGCTTTAGATAAGGGAAAGGAGGTCCACACAGCCTACCTAGACCTCGCAAAGGCTTTCGACACCATTCCCCATTCTGGTATTATAGACAAGCTCACCAGCCTGAACACAAACCCCTACATCATGAGATGGGTTGCCAAATGGCTCACAGATAGAACCCATACGGTGAGAGTTGCAGACTCTAGGTCCGACTCTAAACTGGTTACAAGTGGCGTCCCCCAGGGCTCAGTCCAGGGACCCCTCCTGTTCGGTATATACTTCTCAGAGGTACAGGCAAGCACAGGAGGACCATGGCTGACCAAGTTCACAGGCAACTGCAAACTGGGGGCCATAATTGACTCTCCAGCTGATACAGACTTCCTCCAGAAGGTTCTCATTGAGACAGATACCTATTGTCAAAATCATGGCCTCAAGCTAAATACCAAAAAGTGCATAGTCATCCCCTTTGGAAAAAACAAACTACCAGCAAACTACCACATACGTGGTAGTCCCCTAAATACAGAAAATGTAATAAGGGATCTGGGGACCCAAGTAGATAGTAATCTCTCCTTTGATAATCATATTGCCAAAGTGGTTAGAAAATCCTTCTATGTGGCCCACCTAATCACAAAAGGGTTCGCATCTAGAACAAAAGAGGTTATTGTGGCCCTCTACTCATCACTCATCAGACCGATCATAGAGTACAACGCTCCATTTGGGATGTACCTTACAAGACACCTACAACAGCTGGAAAGACCACAGAAGTACCTCACCAAGAGGATTACTGGCCTCAAACAGATGCCCTACACAGCCCAACTGAAGAAACTCCAGCTGTACTCGGTTGCATACCACTTACTCAGAGATTATCTCAGCCTGACATACAAGGCCATGTCCAACCCAGAATTGATGGACATGCTCCACCTAAAAAAAAAACAAATCTCCAAGAGCCACATGCTCTAGGGATCTAAACCTCACCACAATGATAAATAGGACATGCTGGATGGATAGATTACTGTCCCAGAGACTCCCCATGCTTTGGAACAGGATTCCAATCTACATTAGGCAGAGCCCCTCACTAACACTCTACAAGAGAAACCTTGACGAGTGGATGGGAAACAGAAAATTTACCCCGGGGATCACTGCAGTGGCTCTGCTGCACAGAGGCACAGGAAACTAATGGGTCTGCTGGACAGAGGCACAGGGAACTAATCTAAGGGGGCGGTGAAAGCCAACACATTCTGGCTAGGCTTATAGATGACCTAGGGCAGATAGCCTAGTATTTACCTATGAAACTATGAACTACAATACAAACAATACTATTTAATAGTTCACTTAACACCATCAGCCCATAAATCAACTTTAATTTTCATTACATATGAACATAATAATTTATAGCAGGTTCAGTTATAACAATTTAATAAGAAGTAGCCTAATAAACAAATAGTAAGGAAAAGCATGATTTTGCATTCAGAACTAATGAAACAGCCCCAGAAAACAACTGTTAAACATAGGTCTCTTGTCATCATGAACTATGAGCATTACTGCTTGCTACAGCCAAAAAATATATATTTGGTCTAGTGATTCCTCTCCATGTTGCAAATAATGAGTCAGTTGATCTTTCACATGAGAACAATGCTTTGCTTAAAACTATGATCCATAACTCCATTTTAATCATCATTTTATTATAAACATGGTCTTATAACAAGTTATATTACTTAAGCAAGTGGCTTAATAATCAAACATAAGTATGAGTACACGATTTTGGTATTTAGAATCAACAAAGAAAATGTCCTCAAAATCAACTATATTCATCAGTTCTTATTCATCAGACAATTACCATTACAACTGTTTATGTTTAAAGAAAAAAAAGTATGTTCTTGAGAGTCATCTCCACAATGGGAGTACTTTAATCTGCTGTGCATCTTCCACTAAAGTTGAAGAATCTGATATCAGTAGAGCCTCCGCCTCTTCCAAAATATGAGACTACTCACTTTTATCCAGATTCCCAACTTTAAAATTATGAACTCTGTCCAGTATTCTCACAGGATCTGTAAACAATCTCTCACCAGCAGGAAATGAAACCTTATGAAGACTAGGATACATTAGTTTAAAATGTTATTTTTAGATGCCATCAAAGAATCAAGCTCAGTGTTTAATGATTTGTCTCTAATAATCATGGTTTAATGAGTTGTCTCAAATAATCATGGTCAAAAAGACCCTTCTACCATCTAACATGTACATCTTACCTGGTCTACTAAAGTGAGATAATACTTGCTCTTTCAGAAAACAATTTTCAAAAAAAGACCACAATAATTTTCATTCACCACACAAAAATGTCTGCTACCAAAGAAGGAAGTCAATAGGCTTTCATAGTGTTAATGCATTGTGCTGACACAAAAGCAGTCCAACTCACACATTTTTTCCTGGTTCGACTAAGAAACATCAATTTCCACAAGCATGAGGATCAGAAATGGTGGAAAATAATGCCCAAAACACAGAAAGGCAAAGAAAAAAATAATAATTTTAAGTGTTTTTTGAAGGGGAGGGGCAAGACCCCCTGTACCATCCCAATGTGGGGGACCCCCACCCTAACCCCTTTAACACGCACATATGCGCTTGTGCGTGCACGCACACACACACACACACACACACACACACACACACACACACACACACACACACACACACACACACGATACATCCCCAAAGTTACACAAATTTGAAAAATGGAGAAATATCTCAAAAGAAGTAAAAAATACATCACCTTTAACAAATAGTCATTATTATAAAAAAGTTGTATGATATCTCTTAAAGTATTTTGCAAATGAAACAATAAAAATTAAATCTGAAAGAAGACTTTCTCTCCTTTGTCTATACATCCACTTCTTAGCAGCACGTACTGGATTATCCAGAGCAATAGATGGAACTGAGTAGAACACAGTGAGTGCAGTAACCTCTATGACCTCATATAGATTACCCTGAGTAATAGAATGCTCTAAGTTTAATATAGCATTTGACAGAGTGCTTCAGAAGGTTCTGTTATGAAACACCAACTTCTTGAAAGTCAACATTCCAAAAGAACGAAAAAAATGGCCAAAATGGCAAATAACTCCTTTTTCTTGTGTTTCCCCCCACACTTCCAAACTTTTATATATCAATCCAGAGTTGTACCAACTCAAGGAAAGGAGAAATCTCCCTAAAGAAGTAAATCACTGCCACAGCACAATTAGAAATTACACCAGCAATGATTTCCACTGCGAAACAGCATTTGGTGTCATGCTGTTCAGCTTATTTTTTTTTTTTTTTTTTTTTGCTGAGGGTTACTGACACTCAAGAAACTGCACCTCAAGCATGTGCAGGGGTGCCACCTCAGAAATACCTTGCTCTGGTCTCATTTCAACCATGGACCTCCTCATCTGATGGTAGATACAACCTTTGGGAAGAATGTGACCAAAAATTCTGGAAAAAGTTGTAACTCAGACTGTTTTTTTTTTTTTTTTTTAGTGCTAGGAATCATAATTGCCTTCACCTAGTATTCATAATGAGAGACATAGTAGCTTTCAGGCCAGCAGGTGGTAATCCAGCAATAGCAGAACCCTATACCCCCGATATGAAATAGGCAAGTCGACTTTAGCCTGATCAAGCCTGTCTCCTTGACTAAATATCTGACACCCAGGAAAACAGTTGAACCCAGGTTTCCAGCAAGAAGTGCATAATCCTATTTTTAACTCTTACTCCTTGGGATTCTGCAAACCTGCCAACTTTTTCCCTATCAAACTTCATTACAACATTGTGAGAAAGAGCCAGATTAATGTAAATTTGTTTGGCTGCTAGGTAAAAGGTGAAGCCTGGCATACTCCATGAATTCAAATGAGTATTTTGTAACATTTATCATAAATTCTATGATTTATAGAGGTAAGAAGAAAAATGTTATGTCGACAATATACATCAGTGCATACTCAGTGATGGGATTATCCATCAAGAAACAACTTTTTATGGTTCATAGGTTCCTAGGTAGGTACTAGGCTATCAGCCCAAGGGCCTAAGTGAGCCTGGCCAACAAGTTTCCCTGGCTTATGCCACCCAAGAAAGTTAATTTCCTGTGCCCCTGTTGAGCAGAGCCACAGAAGTGATCCCCGGGGTGTATTTCCTATCTCCCATCCACTCATCAAGATTTTTCTTGAAGAGTGCTAATGAGGAACTTTGCTTGACATATAAGGTCATAGTTGTAGGTGACAACAGTTGAAAAGAATACATTAATTCTCTTAGTGTATTATGGTAATATTAGGAGAAATGTGTGAAATGGAAGTTTGTAGCTATACCTCCAGCTAGCCATTGTCCTCTTCCTAATAAACACTTGATTTCATTAAGGATACATTGTGATTTAACATACAAGGCATCCTCACCCACCATTATAAGAAAACTGGAAGAAAAAATAGATATTAACCTAACAGATTCTGATAATATGCATTTTTGTCCCATACCACAATGATTAAATCCCAATACAGAAATTATTTTAATGATAATTTAAATATGTGTATTTTCTTACTTATAGTCCACTAACTTTCACATAAAACATGCTTACCACCATGTCTGAGTTGTCTAGTCACCTTTTCTGGACCAGGCAGTATAATGTTTATCTGACCCTCTTTGCAGCGTTTTATCAATGTACTTAAAATAGTTATTGAATTATATATGGCACAGCAGGGTAATGGGTGGCACACTTATGTAGTAGTTTACAATGCTGATTCACAATGTTTGTTTCTTCAGTGTGGGTTTTGCATGCAGTTTGTATGTCTTCCTTGTATCCGTGTGTTTTTATTTTTCTTTCTTTTCTCTGAAATGTCTAATTTTCCAGTTTCCTCACACATGCCAAAAGTATGCATACAGATGAATTGTCTGTCATGCAAATTCCCTATATGTGCATGCATGTAGTGGTGTGTAGTGATGTGTGTGTGTGTGTGTGTGTGTGTGTGTGTGTGTGTGTGTGTGTGTGTGTGTGTGTGTGTGTGTGTGTGTGTCTGCCCATGTGTGTATACCATCAATGGGCTGGTGTCCCATCCTAGACTGCTTCCATCTGTTACACAAACACTGCTGGTTGGAATAGCTAACAGCCCCCCCCCCACACACACACACACACACACACACACACACACACACACACACAAACACACAATTCTGAATAGATTAAATAAGCACAGGAAAAGAAATGAGCTAATAAATAACACGGTAATATCAACCAATTGCTATTTTTGGCTCAGTAAATCACACTGTTTGTGGACTGTAGTTGAAAAGGCTCTCCAATGGATCAGCACTCTCATTCATTTAACCAGTTTATTAACTGACTAATTAGCTAAACTGTTAAAAACAATTACTAACACTATTTACTGCATTTTATATTCTAAAACTAAATAAACAAATAAAAATGGAAATCCTCTATTTGCTTATCATGCCAGATCTGCACAACCTCCTAAAGGAGCATTGTCTAACAGAAATACTCAGAAGTTAATTACATCTCAAACCACCATGTTTTAGTAAAATTACACGTACACACACGCACACACACACACACACACACACACACACACACACACACACACACACACACACACACACACACACACACACACACACAAAGCCCTCTGCTTAGGCACTGTTGGAAATCATACAAGGAAATGGATAATATTAGTTTGCATTTGGCACTCACACCCAACACCTCCCGCATACTGTGTAAGTGTCACTGCTGTGGAACCAGGAAGAAACTCTGGACAAATAAGTGTCGCATTTTCCATAAAAACCCTTATCCTTTCAGCTAGGAAACCACCAGCATGATGATTAAGGTCAAATTAGAAACACACACATATTAAAACAGAGAAAGACCCCTGCTTATGCACTGTTAGAATCAGAGAAGTAAAAGGGTAATATTAACTCTTATTTGGGATTCAAACCCAAGAAGTCCAGCATACAGTGTGGGTATCGCTGCCACTGGACTAACATGAGCCTCAAGACAGATAGGTATTAGGTAAATGGATTATCTGGCTATGGATATTAGACCAACAAAACCTTGATCTAGATGTCTGACCTTTCTGCTTGGCATACTGTCCTGCTCTTAAATACATCCTCCCATCCTAGTGACTTGTCTTTCTGCTTCGTTAATACCTAGCATGCCTCACACAAATTTAAAGTTAATAATATATCAGTGTTATGTAGGTATATATTCAGCCACCCATGGGTCCTTTTGTTATTCTCCTTTATTTTCCTTCCCCTATTAACCTTCCCTTCTTACTGACTTAGATTGCAAAAAAATGTAATGGGGAGCTTTTTAATAGAAACAGAACAATGTATGTGTTCTACCTACCTTCCTGAGAGGATTACACTAATGGTTAGCTTCTTCAGCAGGGTAAGCAAAATTAAGCATTTGAAAATCACATTTTCAGGTACCTAAAGGAATAATTAGACCTCCAAATGGTACATTCATTGAATATTTTGCAAAGATGTTTCCCTAGTTTATAAGACCATAAATTACAGTCTTGTCTGTCCTTGGCAGTGCAGGGAGTTTCAGGTCCCTTGTCCTTTCATCCAGTGTATGCTGCTTAAGAAACACAGAAGTAGCCAAAGTGTTACATTCCCATAACTATGAGAGGATAAAATAGGTTCTGAATGAAATTAGAGTTATAGACTTTATAATTACACACAAAAATAAAAGCATTGTAAAGCCAAGCATTTCAGCAATATTTTCTGTTTGCGATGTATATTTACTTACAGCCTACCACTGTTTTAAAAAGTTTACTTTTTGTAAATATATTCTCATTTGCCTCAGACAGCCAGGATAATCTTATAACTAACACTGAGGATAAATTACAGCACACTGTTTTGTACAGATTTTGACATGCTTTGTAATTCTTGAAGACAAAATGAATGTTACCTCCCAAATTAAATATGTATCATAATAAGATTTCACATTCTAGATGACGTCTTTATGAAAAAATACATTTTCTGCTTTTGCTTGTCATTTAACTGCATTTGTTTCTTAGTTGGGGTATTTATTTATCATTCCTAACTGCTTATTTTATGGACTCAGAAATTATTTGCAATATTGTTTTGTTGAATAGCAAATGGTAATCATTTAATGTATGTTACTAAATAGAGCACCATGTAAAGAAAACAAATGACTTCAGCTTGAGAAGAACACACAGGCTGTTGCCTGATTAAAAACAAATATCTTGCATTAACATCAGAAGCAATATTGCTTTTAAAATGTCTGTCTGGTACAGACAGACACAGGAACACACACACGTGTGTGCAGGCATACATTTACATGTGCGTGCCCATATACACACACACACACACACACACACACACACACACACACACACACACACACACGCACACACACACACACACACACACACACACACACACACACACACACACACACACACAGATATGTTTATTATGGCAAGCATTTATAATATGTCTGTCTTTGCATACAAAAACTGTAAGTTTATTTTTGCCATGTGTTGTTTTCTTCATTCCTGTTTTAAACTTACAAAAATAAGATAATGGAAAAGTCATATTCTAAATACGGAAGATGACTGAATGTTGTAAAACTTTATGCAGTTAAAATGTGCTGACCAGCAATAAGAAAACCAAACTGCCGCTACTCAAAACAAATCCATATTTTTATGTCTTTATGAATAAAGGGAAACACAGCAATTACAGAGAATAAAACACTGACTTACCATGTGTGAGTGTGTGCATGTGTGTGCGTGTGTGTGTGTGTGTGTGTGTGTGTGTGTGTGTGTGTGTGTGTGTGTGTGTGTGTGTGTGTGTGTGTAAGTACATGTTGTGGTGTTTTAGGCAGTAAACACAGACATTTTCTTCTAAAAGGCTGTGCTACTAAACCTTAAGTGATTAAAACCCAAGGAACTAAAGCACTGAAAACAAATGCATGAAACACAAAATGGCAAAAACTCTAATTGTAAACATTTATGCAGGAGTGGAAGGCCCTCTACACCCCCAACCCTAATGTGGGGACAGTCCAAGCCCTCCAAACCTCTAGAATTTATACATACCAACTGATTACACAAACACAAAGAAGGGTGAAATCTCCCAAAACAAAGGAATTACTACCTGCCCACAATACAAACCACACTAGCAATGATTTCCAGTGGTAAATAGCCTTTGTCATTTTAATCAATGGCTTTTTCTGACTCAGACACCTGTCACTTGGAGAACAGGATCGCAGCAGCCTGCAGAGAAGCCCTTCCAGTAGATAATTTTCATTTACAGAACATTGATGGGTTTACTTTTTGAAAGGAAAATAATCAACAGATGAACATTTGCAGAGCAAATGTTCAGTTCATTTGCTGCATTCACAGACAGAACTAAGTACATGACCACACATGCTCTAGAATTTATAGTCACAACTAATGATCTCTCAGAACTGCATCTTTAGTACATAAACAGTAAATTAAAAGTCTCTTTTACAAACTGTCTCCTCTGCAAAATAAAAATTCACAAGTACAGGTTCATTGAAAATAGTCACCATTGTTCCAACACTGGTTAAAATATCTCACCAATTTTTGCATAAAGAAACAGTGTCTTTCCAAAGCTCTTCTTGTACAATAGAAGTAACTCTGCAAATCTTCTTCTACTAGGCCTTCCACTGGCATATATATCTCCTTTACTAGATTCCCACTATGGAGCCTATTGCCAGTGCCTCACATTGTCTTTCTTCACCACGAACACCTCCAAGAAATTAAGTGGTCCAGACTCCTCTGAACACCCCAATGACTTCTGCCATCTTAAACCTGCCTTCTCCATAAATAAGAGGTTAGCACTGATTTTCCCACCTGAATACTCTGGCATGCTGGTTCACTGTGCTTTATTAATTCATCAGAAACAACAGCCTTCTTAACAGTTTTATGCTACCTAAGTGTTCCCTGTTTTGCCCTGTGCCAAATTACCCTGTTTCCGCCCTTTTGACTTACCAGTCGGGTATATATCTGGTTCAGACCACCATGCCATGCTACACTACAGTTGACCCCCCCATCTTGAACTCACCAGCTTTAGTTATGCTTTTAAGTATGTAAACCCTAGATAGATGGTCTGCATTTTGGTAGTGACCACCGAGGCAATGTTGTATCTAGAAGCAGAATGGTTGTAATGCTGGCACCCAGCTGCATAACTTTATATCCCCTTCTTTCTGCTGATAAAGCTTTGGGGGATATAATCTGTGACTATGAATTTCTTGCCAGATAGGAAAGATAAGAGAGAGCCTAAAGCCCACTTGATGGCCAAGAACTTTCTTTCTATTGTGGAGTACTTAGATTCTGTTTTATTAAGTTTTGTTCTAAGGCTGTTGTCCACTTTTTGCACCAATACAGCCCCCAAGACATCCTCTGAGGCATCTCAATAGACAATAAAGTGCTGAGAAAAGTCAAGAGACACCAGGACTGAATTTACACAAAGGCACTGGTTTAGCCTCTGGAAAGCCGCCTAGACATCTGAAGTGAACCTGGCTTCTTCCAGCAGCCCTTCTTACTGAGTTTGATAAGAAATCATGTGATGGGATACATTTCTGGTAGTACCTGGCCAACCCTAGAAAAGCTCTTACTTGCTTCTTAATTTCAAGAATGGGCCAGTCATCACCATTTTACATTTAGGGGCAAACTTGGTGAGCCTATTCTTCTTCACAGAATTAATTACTGCCTGCGCCTTGAGAAGATGGACATACCGATCTTCTAAATGGATGATAGCATCATCTAGGTTGGCCACTGCTTATACTTGATGAGGTTTTAGTACTTTAGCTGTCAGGCTGTTAAATGTGGCTGGAGCCCCTGGAGACTGAAAGTTCATAGGTTCATAGGTGTTTACTAGGCTAACGACCACAAGGGCCTTTTTAAGTCTAGCCATGCATACAAAATCTCTGACAAGTTCTGATACCCTTCATAAGTGCAAGCATGGGCCTGGGAGATAAACCACTACAGGTTACATGTCCATTAGAGATATAGGTGCCAAACCAGGGATGAATTTCCAGTTTCCCATCCAATTGTCCAAGTTACACTTGAATTGGGTTAGGGAGGAACTCTGCTTTACATACCTATCTCTCCAGCAGGTCCTATTTATATCACAGGCAAGGTTTAAGTCTTTAGAATTCTTTAGAATGGGTAATTATGGTGCTGTTTGTTTTGTGGATATGCAATGACACCAGGTGCTTGTCTGTGTCAGCCCCTTATGGAGAACATTTGGGTCAGTTTGAGATTCATATGTTCATAGGTTGGTACTAGGCTATCGGCCCTAGGGCCTATACAAGCCTAGCCATAACAATTCCCTGGCTAATTCTTCCCACGGTATTTACTTCCCTGGACCCATGTCTAGCAGGGCGACTGATGTGATTGCCGGGGTGAACTTCCTATGTCCCATCCAATCATTAAGGTTCCTTTTGAAGAGGGCCAAAGAGGTGCTCTACTTGACATGTATGGGCAGTCTATTCCAGAGTCTGGGGAGTCTCTGGGTCAGAAACCTATCCCTCCAGCATGTTTTGTTCATTGTGATGACAAGGTTTAGATCCCTGGAGCGTGTGTCTCTGAGGGATTGGGATTTCTTTAAGTGTAGCATGTCCAACAGCTCTGGGTTTGACATGGCCTTGTATGTTAAGCAGAGATCGCCTCTGAGTAGACGATATGCGACAGAGTATAGGTGGAGTTTTTTTTTTAGACGGTCAGCATAGGGCATCTGCGTTAGGCCTGTGATTCTTTTAGTGAGGTATATCTGCGGCCTTTCCAGTTGTTGCAGATGTCTTGAGAGGTACATACCAAACGGTGCACTGTATTCTATAATGGGTCTAATGAGGGATGAGTACAGTGGGACAATGACCTCCTTTTTTCTGGATGAAAAGCCCTTAGTGATGAGGTGTGCCACATAGAAGGATTTCCTGACTGTTGTGGTGATGTGGTTATCAAAGGTGATACCACAGTCCACCTGTGTCCCTAAGTCTCTTATCATACTTTCAGTGTTTAGTGTACTGCCACCTATGCGGTAATTCATGGGTACATGTTTTTTTCCCAAAGGGGATAACTATACATTTCTTGGCATTGAGCTTGAGCCCATGGCTCTGGCACCAAGCATCTGTTTCTGTAAGGCCCTTTTGTTGAATATCCACATCATTTGGGGATTCAATAATGGCTCCCAGTTTGCAGTCATCTGTGAACTTTGTTAGCCAGAGTCCCTTAGTGTTAGCCTGTACTTCAGAGAAGTAAATGCCAAACAAGAGCAGTCCCAGGACTGCACCCTGAGGAACTCCACTTGTCACTGGTCTGGAGCTGGATTTAGAGTCATCTACTTTTACAGTGTGGGTTCTGTGAGTAAGCCAGTTGGCAACCCATCGCGTGACGTAGGGATTAATGCCCAGCTTAGTAAGGTTATCTATGATTCCAGAGTTGTGGATGGTGTTGAAGGCCTTAGCGGGGTCCAGATAGGCTGTGTGGACCACCTTACCCTTGTCCATGGCTCTGGAGACTGATTCGAAGAAGTCAATCAGGTTCAGGAGACAAGACCGGCCCTTCATAAATCCAAACTGTGTGGGGTCCAGTGTTTGAAGGTTGCCAATGTCTTTGTTTATAAGTTCCATGATAATATATTCCATGGCCTTGCAGATCAGGCTTGTCAGACTGATGGGGCGGTAGTTCCCGGGATCCAAGGTAGATCCCCCCTTGTGGAGTGGGATAACTGTAGCTGTGCACCACTCAGTGGGCATGAAGCCTGAGGTGAGGCAATGATTAGACATGCCACTTATGTGAGGTGCCACTCTAGTCACACTAATGTTTATAAATAGGTATAGATATATGAATACATTTATATGGAGATAGAGATAGATTTAAATATATATCAATTGACTGCAAAACAGGTAATCAAAAAAACTAATCTCACTATTGACCTATTTCCCACTACCATGCATGCCCCATACATAGGTTCATAAGTTATTACTAAGCTATTGACCCCAAGGAGCTTTTTTAAGTCTAGCTATGCTTCCCAAATATATCAGACAAGTTTTGATACCCTATGGTTACTTTAAGGGGTATTTGTAGGCTTGCATATGGGTGGTCAAGCAATTACAGGCTGCCTCTGTCTAACAGAGATACAGGTGCAAGGCCAGGGGTAAATTTCTGATTTCCCATCCACTGGTCCAAGTTATATTTGAACTGGGTTAGGAAAGAACTCTGCTTCACATGCATGAGAAGCCTGTTTCAGAAAAGGGTAGTCTGTGAGATACACACCTTTCCCTCTAACATGTTCTATTTATGTTGTAGAAAAGGTTTAGGTCCATAGATTGGGTAATTCTGATGCTATTTGTTTTGCAAATATGCAACAAGTCCATCAGAGTGGAATCAGATGATGCTTTGTAGGCCAGGCAGTCTGTAAGAAACCAAGTACAAGGACAAGGCTTTGTGGAAGTCCATGTAGGACATGTTTACACCTCGTAATCTTTTTGTGAAGAACCTCTGTGGATGCTCCAGTTATTACATATGCCTGGGCAGGTACATACCAGATGGGGCACTGTACTCACTGACTGGCCTGATGAAGACTGGGTGCAATAGAAAAATGGCATCTTTGAACCTAGATGTCAGACCCTTGCTTATATGTTGTGCAACATAGAATGACTTCTTTACTACCATAGTTACATGATGGTCAAAGACCAGGTTGCTACTGTCTACCTGTGTTCTGAAATTCCTGACCAGTGGGTCTACTCTAAGAGTTGCATTATCAATGTGGTACTTTCCATGAGTAACCATCATCCCAAGAGATGCTATTATGCATTTCTTGGTACTGAGTTTTTGACCATGGCTCGTGCACCAGGTATTGGTCTGTGTCAGACCTTTTTGAAGGGTATTTATGTTTTTGGGGGAATTCTATGACTGGCCTAATTTGCCTAGTTTGCAATTATCTGTGAACTTGGACAGCCAGAGGCCCTGATGCTGGCCTTGACTTCACAGAAGTAGGTGCCAAAACGGAACAGCCCCAGCACCAAGCATTTTTATAGAGATAGACTCTCATCTCCTAACTTCTTGGATTTTACCTCTGAGCCAGCTTGCTATCCAGTGGATAACATAGGGGTTTATACCTAATTCTGTGAATTTATCTATAGTGTCCAAGCAAGGTATTGTGATGAATACTTTGGCCAGGTCAAGGTAGGAAGTATGCACCATTTTGCCCTTATCCATTGCTTTGGTGACTTTCTTGAAGAAGTCCGCTAGGTTATATAGTCATGATCTGCCCTTGACAAGACCAAACTTGGTTGGATCCAGAGCATGAAGGTCTCCTATTGTTTTCGTTTATCATTTCCATGATAATTCTTTCCAGAGCTTCGCATATGAGACTAGCCAGCTTTATGGGTCTGTAGTTATTTGACAGATATTGTCCACCTCTGCAATATCCTATGAGATTTTACCTTATCCAGTCAAACTGTCCTTACACATTTCTGTCCTGAAAGATGATTTCAAACAGTAATCATACTTTGCAGTTTGCAATGACACTTCAGAGATAATTCATACATACTCAAAAGATGAATATTTGCAAGTTTTCCCCCAAATATTACTAACTACTAAATGTTATGAGTCTGCATTTACCATGGTGAACACTTCCTTATAACTTTACCAAATATTAACATTTTCCTACCATATCTGTAAAATGCCATCTCTTGTGCCTTACTTCATGGAAAATGTACCATCTTTGCACATCCTCCCACCTCTCAGATTCATATTCATTGTTATTATCCATGGTCTGCATTTCAAAATCCTGAATTCATTCTCAGTGGACATTACTCAGGCCATCCTCTTACACGCTCAAAATTTGTGTTCGGTGGATTCAGTCCAATGTCACCCCCCTAACCTGAACTTATCGCTTTGTCTTAAATTTTTTTTTTCAGTGCTCATCCTGTAAAGCATGCCTGTCTGATTAGACTTGGTGTTCAGTATCCAAACTCCAGGATCTGGTGTTTGTTACCAATCATCAGCTACTAACTTGGTAGTTTTTAAGCTCTCCTTCTGTCTGTGTGGGCTTCTTCTTAATACTCCAATTTGCTTCCAGCTTAGAAGACCCATTGATTAGCTGTCTTCTTAAAATTTGCGCTTTTCCATTTTTCATGCCCTTGTTGCCTGGGTCATAGCAAAAACACGGCAACAAGATCTGTCAGCTTATAAGAACTATGTTAATGCTGCTGTAGAGCAAATATTACCACTTACATTTTAATGGCAACATTGTAATATTTATGCATAAAGGGACTGCAAGAAAAATATAATTTGTATGTATTGTTAGAAAACGTGTTACACTATAAGCACCTAGTTATAAAGTATTTGTTAAACTATATAGTTATAAAACATTTATTACATTATAAGTACCTATTTGTCTAAAGGTAAATATTTGTTGTAGCTCCAACATGTTGATATCACAGATATGTTCAATGCAATATTTAGTTTAGTTATGGAAAAGAAAAGATGTACCAAGTGTAAAACAAAAAAACAATGCATTAAAAGAATATGGTAAATCAGGCATAAAGCCGCAGTGAACTCTTGTTCATGGGTTTGCAATAAGGAATCCACATACTGGAAAGCTACTAATAAATGCATATCTGCTGTTCATGATGAGTTATTTGGATGTCATTTTCATACACCCTAGCATAGATTGTCTTACATTTAGAATGTATCAGTCTTGTTAAGCAACTACTTTTTAATCTAATGAGATGCTTTAGTATTTATTTGTGCTGCTATAACACAGGTACAAGTACAAAACTTGATTTGGTCATGTGCTGTACATCCTCTCATATGTTCATTTCAGTACCAGCTTTATGCAATTCAGGGTCATGGAGAACAAAAGACTATGCCTTGAAACAGAAGGAGTATGGCAGAAGCCAGTTCTGGAAGAGTCACCAGTCAACAGCAGGATACCTAAACACACACACACAAACATATATATATATATATATATATATATATATATATACACACACACACACACACACACACATATATATATATATGGATCTATACAAATTGTCTGAAACACCACTCCTCCACTAAATATATATATAATATATATGCCAACTCTAATCCTATGGCTAGGCTTGCAAAGGCTCCAGGGCCATTAGCCTAGTATACACCTATGAACCTATGAACATGCAGTCATCATCCATCTGTTGTTTACTTCTTCAATTCTGCACACACAGAATTTAAATAGAAGAAGTCATTCCTGTGCTGCTGCATCTTCTATAATGAATACACTTGCTGAGAGTAAGGGTAAGTGATGTGTGTGTCTGTGTGCCTGTGTGTGTGTATAAAATGCCGTAGTTAGGGATGGCAAGTGGTTAGTTAATTTACTCAGGTGAAAACCCTGTACCTTATTTACAGGAAACAAGAGAATGAATCCTGTAACCCAGCTACCAAGATGCTAAAAAAATTGAGTTTCAAGTGCATTTTCAAGGAATTGAGTTTCAAGTGCATTTTCAAGGCATTGTGAGCTTCAGGGAAAGAGAAGTTTACTGCTGCTCGTGCTAAGTCTGTTTACAATGTGCAATGGTTTTGTTTAACAAATGGTATTACTGTTGTACTATTGAATTTAAAAACATTGTTAGTAGCCAGTGGCGGCTGGTGACTTCAAATCAAAGGGGGGCTGCAGGAGACAGCTGTATGGGTGGGGTCAATGGGAAGCGGTGCGGCCATCTATAAAGGGGAGGAGCTATGCTCAAAACCACAAAAACTAACTTTAATTAAATACGCTGCCCTGGGTGCCAAACCGTCATTATGAGAGTCCAATCAAGACAAAATGAAGTGTAGAAGAAAAAAAATATTTCAATGCATTGACTGCATGACAGCTTACTTAATATCTAGATGGAAACAAAAAGGTTGTGAGGCATGAAAAAATAAATTACTTTTTAAATGCATTACTGGAATGCCAGTCAAAATCAAGTATAAGAAAAACAAGCAGCACTCAACTCAAACCACTTTTCCTTGCACTGAAGTTCCAATTATAATTTATATTCAATCTCTGTGATGCCCCCACTTGTAAAAATGTTTCTTATCCAAAAAGACCTGCTGCCTGACAGCTATCTACTTTTTTCATGGGGAAAACATGATCAAAGTAAAAAATGAAAAGCAAACAAGAAACAAGCTCAAGATACATTGCTTAAAGGATTACTGTACAGGTTATGGACCACACATGATTGGCATTCTGTTTAGTTTACAGGTAAAGCCTGCAGAGATGACTGGAAGTCTCCAACAAGTGTAATGAGCTTCTTAAAATAACATAATCCTGTCCTTTATTACAAATACTGTCATATGCATTTCAATACCCAAGGCTTATACATTATCTAGTTATGTAAGTATTCTTTGCATGGCAACAACAGAAAGGCTTTCAATGTTGGCAATTCATTAACAGTATTCTTATTAAAGCTTACTTTTATCTTACGATCTCAGACAAGCTTATCTGATGGTCATTAAAGCATTGCTACTTAAACACAGAGCAACAGGCACTTTCTGAGTAATAAGCATAAATCAACAGTATAAAAATATGACAGAAACCAGACCATTCTGCAAAATCAAGGAAAGATGAAAAGCCACTGTAGCACTTGTGTCTACCTTGGATGGGGGGATACTCTGCACATTTACACTGCATGACTGCTCCTTGCCTTACTTGGATGCATCGAGAGTCACTACATGGGGGAGTGGGGTGCAACAAGTATGTCACAATTTGAAATGTCTCTGACTGACTGTGATGGCCCTGACACATTTGTCATACCTCTCAACCTCAGAGCAAGAAATCTGGACAAAGCCGTACATAGAAGTGGGACAAAGGCCCAAAAATAAGGACAATTTTTAAATATTGCTCTTATAAATTTAGAAAGATAATAGAATAGTAGGGCTTGCAGTCGTATGAATTTTCTGAAGGGTATGAAATCTGAAACTCAAATGTCTGACATTATTTTCTAACTTCAGTCTTTAATGATTTGCCACTAATTTGCCAAAAAAACACAATTTTATGAAAAATTGACCAAAAATGTGTTGCAAAAATATAAAATAGCCACACAATACAGCTGGAAATCTGTCAAAGAAGGGACACTTTTTTAATATTAGTACTGCTAACTTGAGCAGCTGACAAAATAAAAGAATCTACATGCAGTTCTGAAATAAAAGTAATATATAACTCTGATTATTACAGTTATTTCTTAATTGTAAACCCTCTATGTTTTCTTCCAAAACTGCTATTTTGCGGAGGGATTATTAGGTGAAGAGCAACATTTTGAGCCAAAATCAGGGACAGCTGAGAGGTTTGGCTATGCCTAATTCTATAAAGCAATTTATTTGCATGTACCTCTCAACCTGTTGATGCAATAAATCTGGACAAGGCCAAATATATTGGGGGAACATAAACAGTACTAAAAATTGCTCTTGTATAAACTGAGACAGTTGATAGAATAACAGGTCTTACTTTAGCATGCATTTTTCTGAAGGTAATGAAGTCTGAAACTCAGTGCCTGTCATTATTTAGTGACTTAATTCCTAAATGATTTGCCAGAAAGCCACAAATTTTATGAGGAACAAACCAAAAATAAGAAGCAAAAATCTATTCATTCTGTGAAAATCTGGACAGTTGGGAGGTATAGTTCAGCCGGGGCTGTCTTTGAGTTTGACGCCCTTCCCCCTCATAAAATCATGGTCAAATGGAGCCTCCCTCCTGCAGCCATTCCAATGAACCATTACTTGGCTATTTCACCCCATTTACCATAAACACTAATGTGCATACTGCTTTACTTCTATGATGATTTGGACTTCATTTGAAAGTTTTATTTTGCATTTTACAACACAAACACTAAGACATCTGCTAAACAAAGCAATGCAGTCTCACAATGAAAACAGACTTAGCATTAAAACTTCTCTGCCCTTGAAACTCACATTCATTGAAACAGCATTGAAACCCACATTGAAAGAAAATGCATTTTGCCAGTGGCAGATAAAGATTAACTTTGGGCTGTTTTCAAATCATAGGACCCTTGCACATGAAACATACATGTGCTCTTTGATACACCTTCCTGATTGTACTAAATTATATTCCTTGTACAATACAGTGCAATTAGAGGGTGTTTTAAATTTATTGTTTTGAACATTTTTCCAGTAAACAATGAAGCAAAATGCATGCACCAATAATGACAAATCTGCCCAGTTCAAAACATTTCCATCATAAAAGTCTACTCAAATTTCTACAGTCCACCATTATCAGTAAATATGCACAATCTCTGAAGAAGTAAAAGTCATCTAAATAATTCCACATTAAAGAAATCTGTAACTAATGAAGAGGTTGTTGCTAGCAAGCACCTTTATATTTCATAGTTTCATTGAAAAATAAAGTGTCTGTTGCCCCTGAGGAATAAATTGCCTCTATTACATTTTAAAAAATGATAAGCTGGTAATATTGCAATAGGAAATGGATGGCAAACTGATAACAGGTTCATAGTTAGTATCTTCGCCAAAAAGGACATTTTCAGTACGGCAGCATCCACCCCTTGTGGGAGTAGAACCCACAGCCTTCTGAATCAAAAGCAAATACACAACCTGTTGTGCTATTAACAATGCTAGCAGACTCAGCATAAGCAGCACTAAACTTCTCTTCCCCTGCAGCTCTCAGCTCCTTATAAAATCTACTCAATACTCAACTGTATCTCAACTTCGCAGCACAAGAAATCTGGAAAAAGCCAAAATTTATTGGGGGGGGTCAAAAGCCCAAAAACCAGGGACACATTAAACATTGCTTGTATAATCTTGGAAAGTTGCTAGAATAAAATGCTGTGTTACCACTATACATTTTACTGCCAAGATCCCTGTGCAAAACAGTCAGAGCAACATACCACTATGCCAAATCAGCTGCTTTGTGAAAGAGAGGAAGACTGAAACTTAAATGGCTATCATTTAGTGAATTCAGTTCTCACCATAGTTGTCAACCTCTTAGCACAAAACACCTGGACAAACCCAGTAATGAGGGAATACAGCCCTCAAACATATTCAGTGAATTCAGTTCTTGCCATAGCTGTCAACCTTAACACAAAAAACCTGAACAAAGCCAATAATGGGGAATACAGTCCCAAAAATAGGGACAAATTTCAAATATTCATCTTATAAACTTAGAAAATTGTTAGAATAAAAGGTTTTGTGTTACTATGTATTTTCTGAAGAATATGAAGTCTGAAATTCAAATGCCTGTCAGTTTTACTTATTTAACATTTGTTAACCAGAAAAGTCTGACGGAACAAAAACAATTTTCAGTAGAGGTCCAGGGAGAAATACTGCAGGCACATGTCTTTGTAAAATGGCAGGACACCAGAGCAAACCCACACAAATACAGGGAGAAGATGTAGACTCCACACAGAAGGCACTCCAGCAAGATCCAAACCAGAAAATCTGTAGGTGTGAGACAACAATGCTACCACTGCACCATCAAATATTTAAGGACTTAAACATTCAGAAACCTGAAGTCTGAAATTCAAATGCTTGTCAATTTTATTTAACATTTGTTAACCAGGATAGTCTGACTTGGAACAAAAAAACAATTTTCAGCAGAAGCCCAGGAAGAAATAATGCAGACATGTCTTTATAACATGGGAGGGCACAAAAGCAAACCCACACAAAAGGCACTCCAGCCAAGAATCAAACCAGAGAACCTGTAGCTGCGAGGCAACAATGCTACCACTGCACCATCATATTTCTAAGTATTTAAATATTTAGAAACCATAGATATTATGACGAACAGAACAGATCAAATATGAGGCAAAAATCTGCAAATGTTTTACAAATGGTGGTGGGTAGGGTATTCAGGCCCTTACCACCTGCATACAAGGTAACAGGGTTCAAGCCTGAGGTATTCCGTTCCACACCACCATGAGTTTGCTCTAGCTACTAGTATATAGCAACTGGGGCATGACACACACACACACACACACACACACACACACACACACACACACACACACACACACACACACACACACACACACACACACACACACACACACAGACACACACACATACAGCTCACCTTGCTGATGAGCAACCCTAGATATCCGAACAGTCCAAATCCCACTGGTGTATGTTAGCTGCCTGCTGATGAGCAACCCTAGATATCTGAACAGTCCAAATCCCGGCTGGTGTACGTTAGCTGTTCGCAATTGGTCCAGCACACCTTGTTAGCTGCTACATGCATCTTGATTGGTCCAGCCTACTGCTGCTGCAGTCCAGAGTGCCTCCATTCTGTGATGTCACCACTGCACAGACTGCTGGGCATCTTGGGGCTGAGATGCCTTTCCCCCTATCTAGACTGCTGAGAAAGCAGTCTGAGAGTGTTCTCGTGTATCTAGAGCATGCGTGCATGCGCAGAGTACTTCCAGGAATTATGGTGTTTGTTTTTGTGTTTCTTAGTTTTATTTTTATTTGTTTTCTAGGTGGGAGGGCTGCAGTCCTATAGAAAGAGCCGCCCCTGTTAGTAGCACAACATTGTTAGTAGCACAACAGGTAACATACATACATTTGATGCAGAAGCCTGCTGGCTCTACTCCCACACCACATAGACAAATTTCTGATATTGCATTGTACTTTAAGGGGGGGTCTGCAGTCTTGAGTCTGTCCTCCTTTAGATGAGATGCCTAGCAACTATGAACCTGTTGTTGGCTTGCCATCCATTCCTTATTACAGTATTAAGAGCTTACAATTTTTTTATGTAATATAGGCAATTTATCCTACGAGAGGAAAGGAAAAGAATTTGTAGATTAAACACTGAAATATAAAGTTGTTTGCTAGCAGCAACCTCTTCAAAAGTTACAGATCTCTTTAATGTGAAATTATGCAGATGATGTTTCCTTTGCAGAGTCTGCGAATATTGATGGATATTGTTGGATTGTGATGACAGAAATTTGAGTGGTCTTTTATGGTTGAAATGTTCTAATTGGGCAATTTTGTCATTATTGATTCATACATTCTCTTTCATTGCTTACTGGAAAAATGTTCAAAACTACAAATTTAAACCACACTCTAACAAGAAGTGTTGTATTATACAAGGAATATAATTTAATACAATCAGGAATGTGAACTAAAGAACACATGCATTTATGCATGGTCCTAAAAATGTGTGCAAGGAGTCTATAATTCGAAAACAGCTCAAAGGTAAACTTTATCCACCACTGGCCAGATGCATTTTCTTTGAATGCGGGTTTTAATGCCATTTCAATGAATCTGAGTTTCAAGGGGAGAGTATTTTTAATGCTAACTCGGTTTTCATTGTGAGACTGTATTGTTTTGTTTAGCAAATGTCTATCAGTGTTTGTGCTATAAAATTTGGGATAAAAGTTTTAAATTAAATTCAAAAATCTGTAATAATTGTAAAAATAAAGCAAAAAAACAGTTTGTACACTAAGAGGTTTGAACAGTGTTTATAGTAACTGGAGAGATGCAGCCAAATAATGGGACATTGGAATGGCTGTGGGGGTTGTGTAATGGGGGACTAGAGGGCTGTGTATGGGGGACCCCAATCCATTACCATGCTTAAGAACTCATTTGACCATGCTCTGGCTCTGACTACAAGATCACACAAGGCCAGGGAAAGACCAAATTCACCAAGCCTAATGTTATAGTGGTCTTGCACCACTTTCAATGGCTTTTCTGTGGATCAAGCTGGGCAAGCATGAAAGCTGTCAATGGAGTGCAGCAGTTAATGAAAACAGGTAGATTGGTCATATGATTTTCTGCATGGGAGAATGCTTGTGCTTACTGAAAGTTGGATTTGTGTAAATGCCAAAACATTTTACATATCAAATATGTCATCACTAGGGGTAGAGGTATAAGTGACATTGTTTGTGGGTTAGGGTTAGAGTAACAACTTTAGGGATATAAGTTTGTGTGCCAGTGCTTCTGGGTTAGAACAGAGTAACAACTTTAAGGGTGGAAATACATGTGCCAGTGTGTGTGTGGGGGGGGATAAGGGATAGACTAACAGCTTTAGGGGTGGAAGTATGTGTGCCAGTGTTGGTGGGTTAGGGATAGAGTAACAACTGTAGGGGTGGTGGTATATGTGCCAGTGTCTGTGGATTAGGGTTAGAGTAACAACTTTAGGGGTGGAAGTATGTGTGTCAGTGTGTGTGGGTTAGGGACAGAGTAACAACTTTAGGGGTAGAAGTATGCATGTAAGTGTTTGTGGGTTAGGGACAGAGTAATAACTTTAGGGATGGAAGTATGAGTGCCAGTGTTTGTAGGTTAGGGACAGAGTAACAACTTTAGCGGGGAAAGTATGTGTGCCAGTGTTGGTGAATTAGGGATAGGGTAACAAGTGTAGGGGTGGAAGTATGAGTGCCCGTGTTTGTGCATTAGGGTTAGAGTAACAACTTTAGGGGTGGAAGTACAGTTGCCAGTGCTTGTGGGTTGGGGTTAGAGTAACAACTTTAGGAATAGAAGTTTGTGTGCCAGTGTTTGTGGGTTAGGGACAGAATAACAACTTTAGGAGTGGAAGTTTGTGTGCCAGTGTTTGTGGGTTAGGGACAGAGTAACAACTTTAGTGGGGAAAGTATGTGTGCCAGTGTTTGTGGGTTAGGGATAGAGTAAAATCTTTAGGGGTGGAAGTACGTGTGCCAGTGTTTGTGGGTTAGGATTAGAGTAAGAACTGTAGGGGTGATGGTATGTGTGCCAGGGTCTGTGGGTTAGGTTTAGAGCACCAACTTTAGGGGTGGAAGTATGTGTGCCATTGTTTGGGCATTAGGGACAGAGTAACAACGTTGGGGTAGAAGCATGTATGTAACTGTTTGTGAGTTAGTGACAGAGTAATAACTTTAGGGGTGGAAGTATGTGTGCCTGTGTTTGTGGGTTAGGGACAGAGTAACAACTTTAGGGGTGAAGTACATGTGCCACTATTTGTGGGTTAGGGACAGAGTAACAGCCTTAGGGGTAGAAGTCTGTGTTCCAGTGTTGGTGGGTTATGGACAGAGTAACAACTTTAGGGGTGGAAGTACTTTTGCCAGTGTTTGTGCATTATCGATAGAGTAACAGCTTTAGGGGTGGAAGTATGTGTTTCAGTGTTGGTGGGTTAGGCATAGAGTAACAACTTTAGGGGTGGAAGTATGTGTGCCAGTGTTTGTGGGTTAGGGACAGAGTAACAACTTTAGGGGTAGAAGTACATGTGCTAGTGTTTGTGCATTATGGATAGAGTAACTTTAGGGGTGGAAGTATGTGTGCCAGTGATGGTGGGTTAGGCATAGAGTAACAACTGTAGAGATATAAGTATGTTTGCCAGTGTTTTTGGCTTAGTGTTAGAGTAACAAATTTTGGGATGGAAGCATGTGTGTCAGTGTTTGTGGGTTGGGGCAGATTAACAGCTTTTGGGGTGGAAGTATGTGTGCCATTGTTGATGGGTTATGGATAGAGTAGCAACTTTAGGGGTGGAAGTATGTATGTGTGCCAGTGTTGATGGGTTAGGGACATAATAACAACTTTAGGGGTGGAAGTATGTGCACCATTGTTTGTTGGTTAGGGATAGAGTAACAACATTATAGGGGGGAGTATGTGTGGTAGTGTAGGTGGGTTAGGGGCAGAGTAACAACTTTAGGGGTGGATGGATGTGTGCCAGTGTTTGTGGTTTAGGGAGAGAGTAACAACTTTAGGGGTGGAAGCAAATGTGCCAAGTGTTGGTGGGTTAGGGATAGAGTAACAACTGTAGGGTGGAAGTATGTGTGACATTGTTTGTGGGTTAGGGACAGAATAACAACTTTAGGGTTAGAAGTCTGTAAGTATTTCTGGGTTACGGACAGAGTAACAACTTTAGGGGTGGAAGTATGTGTGCCAGTGTTTGTGGGTTAGGGACAAAGTAACAACTTTAGGGACAGAAGTACATGCACCAGTGTTTGTGGGTTAGGGATAGAGTAACAGCTTGGATATTGGACAGATTTAGTGTTGTACATGTGATCTGGTGTGTCTTGTTTAGTGTACTGTTGTTTAAAAGTTTTTTGTAAGTTTGTATCTAGGGCTGGAGTTGGAGCAGGGCAGGGATAGGGTTAAGGTTAGCACATATTAGTAAGGTGGTGAAGGGGGCGAATTCCCCCAGCTCATCCTTCCTAATGGCTGCTAACCTTAACTCTGTCTCTTCCCGAAGCCCCAGCCCTATGCATTGCCTTACAAAAAAAACACTCTCTCCATCAGTACTGCTATTCAGCCAAGTATTTTGAAGGTATTTTTATGTTATCTGTTTATTCATGTATTTATTTATTGACTAATCACCAAAGATGAATGTTTTCATTTTGCAATCAGTGCAATGTGCAGCATAGGTTGTTTCTGTAGGTTTTGACTTTGTAAGGTTCAGGTAGTTTGTCAGACAAAGGAGGTTTCAGCTAGTGTTGGTGTGTTAGTAGACTTTTTGGTGGCAAGTGTTGCAAATTGTGTGTGTGTGTGTGTGTGTGTGTGTGTGTGTGTGTGTGTGTGTGTGTGTGTGTGTGTGTGTGTGTGTGTGTGTGTGTGTGTGTGTGTGTGTGTCTGTGCCTGCGTGTGTAAATTATGTTTTAAGCTGTAGAAATGTATTCAAGTAAAGAAATTTAAAATGCAGTAAATGAATCATACACAATAGACAGAATCCAGTCAGCTGGATTTAATTTGAGAAAAGACAAGGCATTCAAACTGTCATATTCACCAAAAGTTCTTGAAATATGGAATTAATAAAGATCGAAATTAATTTGCCTCAAATTATAACATTCTTTCTTGAAACTTTCATTAATATAAAATGCTTTAGTCACACAAGAAAGTAATACTTCTTTTGTAGTAGACTTGGCTGTTCCAGAGACAGTCAAAGCCGGAGCCCCAAGTTAAAAAAAAATGCCCTGGTGGACATCCAGCATCAACAAACTACAAGAATTGCAAAAAAAGTTGCTGTCTAAAAACTAAGGCGAGGCAACAACAATGGCAAACCACCCTCCTCAGCCTCAACAGGCAAATAAGACAACATGTCAAATCCTCTAAGGGTATCTTTGGGAAAAACTTAGCAATCACATCCAAGGATAATCATAAGGCCTTTTACAGCTACGTATGTAGCTTAAAAGGTAGGACCCAAGCGTTTGCCGAACTAGTAACTAGCGGCATCACACACACTGATCCTGCAGAGATAGCAAACCTGCTAGTTGACAGATTTGGCATAAATTTCACTCCCTTGTCCCCTCCAAACTTATCAGAAACCTTGCCCCCAACTCCCCCCACCCTACATATCTGAGGAATAGGTTAGGTTATTAAAGCCTTGTCTAAGGCAAAAAACACAGCCTCTATGGGACCAGATGACATCCCAGGCTGTCTTCTAAACAAACTTAAACATGAACTAGCATCACCATTAAGTATTCTATTCAATCACAGCCTAACCACTGGCTTTGTTCCTGTGGAATGAAGAAAAGCAACAGTTATTCCCCACCACAAAGATGGCTTAGCAATAGACCTAGGGAATTACAGACCCATAAGTCTGACCTGCCTCATCTGTATAGCCTTGGAATGTATAATCATGCATCTCATAAATAAAGACATAGGCAACCTCCAAACCCTGGATCTGTCCCAATTTGGCTTCATCAAGAGCAGATCCTGCCTGTTAAAGCTGGTGGATTTCCTCGAAAATGTGACCAGTGTCATTGACAAGAGCAAATCTGTGCACACAGCATACCTTGACTTGGCAAAGGCCTTTGACACAATCCCACACTCAGGCATTACAAATAAACTTAGCAAACTGAATGTAAACCCTTTTGTTGTAAACTGGGTTGCCAACTGGCTCACAAACTGGTCACACACTATCAAAGTGGGTGACTCCACATCAACCAGTAGACCTGTCAGCAGCGGGTACCACAAGGGTCAGTGCTGGGCCACCTACTATTTGATATATACTTCTCAGAAGTTCAGGCCAAAATTAAGTGGCTATAGCTGACCAAGTTTGCAGATGACTGCACACTGGGTGCAGTTACTGAATCCCCAAATTATGTCAGTGTACTTCAGGAGATTCTTACACAGACCAATGACCGGTGTCTTAGTCACAGTCTCAAACTGAATGCAAAGAAAGGCATCATCATTCCCTTCAGTAAAAACAATGTCCCTTCACACTATCAAATTAACAACAATATCCTATGTACCTATGAAGTGATAAGAGATCTGGGATCACAATTATATTGCAAGCTTAACTTTGACCACCATGTGTCTACTATAGTAAGGAAGACTTTCTACATAGTACACTTGATTAGCAAAGGTATCACCTCTAGAGGAAAGACGGTCATAACCCCTCTATACTCATCACTAATCAGGCCCATAATTGAGTACAATGGCCTATAAAAAGCACCTGCAGCAATTGGAAAGACCTCAGTGGTTTCTAACTAAGAAGATCAAGGGACTCCTTACACAGACTGACTAAAGTCCCTGTCACTATACTCAGTATTGTATAGACTTCTTACAGAAGACTTATGCCTGGCTTACAGAGCAATCTCTGACCCAAACCTAATGAATTTGCTGCACATCCGTAAATCAAATGGGACAACACCTAACCATTCCAGGGACCTAAATATGGCTGTGACTTGAATAGGACATGCTGGAGGGACAGATCTGTCTCCTAGTGACTGCCATGTCTTTGGAATAGGCTGCCAATTCATGTGAAGCAAAGTACCTGTATGACACTGTTCAAAAGTAACTAGGCGAGTGGCTAGGGCACTGTAAATTCTTACAGGGGATAGCTACCACAATCCTCCTGGACATGGGCAGCCATTAATAAATACAGTCCTGGGTATTGACTAGAGTATCTATGGCATTACATTGGGATGAAACAGCTAGACTTGAAATGACCTCCGCGTTGATAGCCTAGTAACCTCCTATGATCCTATGATCCTATGAAACAAATTGTTAATTGAGTTCTCAGTTAAATACAGAGCTGATGACTTAGAAAATACATGCAAGAGAAAGACATTATGCAAATCGTCTTGAAGGACTGAAAAATAGTGAACTTGTATCATTCCTTCAAACATATCTGTGACAAGTCTTGAATTTACACCTTTCTACATGTTAGAATTTTGAAACAGTTCTCAAAACTTTAAAACTTCCATTAAATAGGGAAGAGCTGGGGAGATGAAAGATGTTCCAAGATGAGGCTCTCAGACTATGCCCGATGATAAAAGACAAGGCACTGGATTTGGTTAAGGGTAATCAGGATTAAGGCTAATAGTGTAAGTTGCACACCAGTAATATGCCTGTTAGCTGGGGTAAGGGTAATCAGGATTAAGGCTAATAGGGTGAGTTGCACAGCAGTGATATGCTTGTTAGCTGGGGTAAGGGTAATCATGATTAAGGCTAATAGAGTGAGTTGCACACCAGTGATATGCCTGTTAGCTGGAGTAAGGGTAATCAGGATTAAGGCTAATAGAGTGAGTTGCACACCAGTGATATGCCTGTTAGCTGGGGTAAGGGTAATCAGGATTAAGGCTAATAGGGTAAGTTGCTCTCTGATGGTATGCATGTTAGCTGGGGTAAGAGTGATAAGGTATGACATACACAGATGATGTATTTGATTACGACTGTACAATGCTAAACTGTTCAGCAGATTAAGTCAGGTAGATGAATGGGTGAAATCTGCATTAGTGTGCAAAACTAATCACGGTGTCAGCACTGTTTGAAAAACTATTAATGATTGTTGCTAGGTAATTCTATAAGGTGTATTACAACAAAAGTGTAGCAAGAGAGTTTGGTGCCCAGGGTAACATACATATATTGTGCCCCCAATCCCTTCCTGGCCCACCCTGCCCAAAGTTGCACCTCAAGCCAATTCCAGCCCTGCTCACAAGATACAGTCTGCAGTGATTGCATGGAAAACAAATGTTCTATGGATGTGTACATAAAGAGTTTAATTATAAAGCATGAAACTCAACAGTGAAAGCAGTTTGTATGTACACATAAATGAACTGTTACCCTGTTTTATGTAGCAAACCTGCAAAACATTAACAATAGCAACTTGAAGCATGCTGTTAAGACATCAGGAATATGTCTCACTGCTACTCTGGAGTCTTTGCTCTGCCATACATTTTTTTGCTTCATTTTGTACACTCTGCATTCCTCTTTGTGTTATGCTGGTTTCTGTCCTGCCCTGCCCTGTTGAATTACAGGATAATTTGGGGAAGTTGTTCCTGGACTAGACTGGTCCTTCTGCAATATGGCACAAGCTGGTGACTAGAATTCACTGTCTTGGAATGGCCACTATGACACTCATTCAGCTTGGCCAACCAGTCAGAACAGCCGTACAGCTCCATGGGGAGATACAATCAGTCTGGGATAGCATGAGATTAGGAATCTGATCTTATTAATAATTAAGTTTTACGGTAATATTTTAGTTTAATAAAATAATCCTAAACATTATGTGATTTTTAGGTTTGCTCCAGGTGTATATAGTGGTATCAACAGCAAGGAGCTCAGGTTGTTGCAGTGAAACTGAATTTGATGGTCTCAGCTGCACAAAACCAAAATTCCCACATGACTAAATTTCCTATTATCCCAAGATGTAGCCTTTCTGATGTGATGGTAGGTCTAAAAATAGTAAAAGAATTTAGTAAAGTATGGGATATAAATATGCAAATTCTTAAGGATGAAAATACAAGACGCATTATAGCCAGAAATTAAAGTTAGCAACATTTGGTTGTGCACTTTGCTGTAATATGCAGCAGATTTAGTGCGGTATAAGTTAAAGGGAAAAGCAATGCAGGAAGCTATTGTTCACCTTATCTTGTCAATTTCATATATCACTATTTCTTCTATCAAAGTGCATGAAGATGTTTAAGCAAATGTAAAGGGCAAACAGATCCAATTTAAGACTGAAGCTGAATAGCCAGAATCACAAATGGGCAAAAATGAGGGAAGCAAATACTGAAAAAATATTGAAAAAAAAAACAGTAAAATATACAAAGTTGCTAGAAAAACATATATATTTATGAAATTCAAAAGCCTGTATTCTGCCCATCTTATGTTAGATACATAAGACCAAAAAATAGAAAATTGCTGTAGATGTGTTAAAATGGCATTTCTTAAAGGACGGGAGTTGCTTTATATGCAGTGTTTAGTGCAGTATGTATATATCGTATGTGGGTCTATATTATATATTCGAACTTTCTAAACTTCGAATCCCATATGTTCGACAACATATGATCGAAGTTTAAAAGTTCTAATATATAATAAACAAAAAAAAACTTACCTTATCGCCCCCCCACCCGCCCCCTACTTAAATATACCAACTCCGAGATCGCACTTCAATGCAGAAAAGGGAAATTCTCCCATTCTGCACCGAACGGCGCCATTACGTTTAACCTTCGAACTCTTGAAATGTCGATCATATGGTGTCGACCATATGACATTCAACATTTCAAGCGTTCGGAGTTCTAATAGGAACCCTAGTATGTTATCCTTGAGAAAGAATTATAAAGCAGAGTATGTGTGACCTTTTCTAAACACAGATTGCTGATGGAGGAAATATACATACAGAAAGCTCTGTACTTGAATTCATCAATATAAATTAATTTTAAAGGAAAAAACTTAATTGTGCTAACACATAACATTTTGAAGAGAAAATGTTGTAAATAATAAACAGTTCTTTCTATAATGTTTACAAGTGAAACAAACCTCATTATGGCAGGTCTGCAAGCTTTTCTCTACTCTCTCCATTGTTCTGCTACTTCTTCTACTAGCTCTGAAACCGAAAACATCAGGGAAAAGGTAAAGGTTAGATATGATGTAAATACCTTGCTTTCACCTTGTGCAATTTTATAGTTAGAATATAAAACTAGCGGGGGTATGGAGGAGCAAGGGTGGCTGCCCCTCCCCACCCCTGAATTAGTTATTGCAGTTCCTGTTTTCTAGATTTATTTATGGTGTAAATAATCCAGAATTTACACATCTGTGCTTGACTGAGGAAATTCCGGCGCAGATCTGTCTTTGCTTATACTGTCATTTAAATGTTTCTGTATTAAACACTTATTCTTTCTTCCTTCTGCCTTTTGTGGTTCAGCCACGTGGATGAGATCCAAACATATTAAAAAAAGATTTCCAAAGCAGACTGTAATGATGAGTCTGGCCTTTTAATCCCAGGACTCAAAAACAAGTATCAGTTTTTATTAGATCATTCATCCATTCATTCAGCATCATCCACATATACATTTTAGGTCTGTTGGATAATTCCATTCAAACAACAAATGTGACTCAAAAAGAAATCAGATAAATTATAGGAAGCTTTATTAAGCAGCCAAGAAACTTGCTAATAAGGCCCCAGAAGATATCCTTGATAGGAAATCAGGTATTTAGCTAAATGAAAACTGAGACACAGAAATAAATACTCTTTTCAGTCCTAGAAATTCTGTCTTTGGCAATACCTCACAGCAGCTCTACTTAAATATGGAGCAACAATTATGCTGGTTGTGTAAAGCAGAATTATATGACATATTGCTAAAATATTTGCCAAGTATAGATGCACTGTTTCCATCTGCTGCTTTACAAATATAATCTTCAACTCTTCAACAAATGGTTCACAATTAAGTCAAAATATATATTATTAACTGCTTAGCTCTTAATCAGCGACACCCTCATCCTATTTTCTTTTCAAAACCTGCAGTAGAATGAAAATAGGCTTTAAAGAAGGCACATTTACAAACAATAAAGCCTAATCCCTGTACAAGTCAGAACTTTGTTCCTATGCATACCCCACCCTTACAACCATCACTGCTAACAACTTAACACTAATGATTTCCCTAATTGCCAAAAATGCAGCTAAACCCACAATGCAGTCAACATTTATAAATTTGGTACTTTGTGCCACAGTTAACTTTAGTAATATAAAAAAGATGGGCATATATTACCCAGCTTCTATAATGTAAGGAACAATATCCGAGTTGCACATGTATATGGATGTGTGTATTACATATACACATAACAGTAATGTACAGACTGTGAAAATGGTGCCATGTATACAGCACATTAAAACATCAACATTCTTAGGCAATCATGCAATATGACAAATCCAGGAATTTATAAAAAACTGATGTGCATTTTTTCAAAAAAGTGGTCTTATGGAGAGAAGAATATGTTCCTTCAGTAGGTCATGGGTGTTGTGTCAGACTTTCTTTCTACAACACACCTGCAACCCTGTAACTGTATAAACATATGCATGCTGTTGTACTTATGCCAGTTTTCATTAATACTATCCTAATTAATTATTGTTTTGTCTATATATGCAAAACAGATAAAGATAAATACATAGGTACACACATGCAGGTGAATTACTTCCATGGTGGTGCAGCGGTAGCATTGTTCCCTCACAGCAAGAGGTTCTCCCGTTCGATTCTCGGCTTGGGTTGGGAGTGCCTTCTGTGTGGAGTCTGCATGTCCTCCCCGCGGTCGAGTGGGCGTTCGAAAGACATGTGTTGAATGGGCGTGCCTTCGTTGAAGGTTGGGCGCAGGACTGGCAACTCGACACCATAAAAAAAAACAACTGCCAATCATTAGCGGACCGGAGTTCTGCTGTGGCGACCCCTAACCGGGAAAAGCCGAAAGACAAACAACAACAAAAATAACACACATGCAGGTGAATACGTCAAAGAAGGTGGTTTTTTTTTTTTTTTAGTATGTAGGGATGCAAGAAAATGAAACCTAAAACTGTAACTGTTGTCTTTTGCACCTCAGAAAGGGACATTTGTTGCCATTTGTTGTACATTTTCTGTGGCATGCACAGTAAAATTGTGTCACTTATATGATTATATTGAGAATGTCTAGATACACTTGTGTGGTAAGTGTATGGAAGCACTCTGCCATTTTAATGTATACTGTAAGACTGATCAAAAGTAATTAATGACATCCACATGACTGATGTTATAGCATACATACAGGTTAAAGAATCGTAAGGCTTTCATTGCTTTATGTGTATGAAGGAAACACTACTGATGTTTTTATGTCAGTCTACACACATGTGCCAATGACGAAATATGGAAAAGAATCATGGACATCTGTAAAAACATTCCAATAATAGTAGTTAAGTGATAAAAAAAGCATTTTTCCAGCAACCTGCATGTTGTGAATTGTAGTAAGTGTGTGACTGTTCAGGTATGCTTTATATGTACGTAGAATAATACGGAAGGACATGACACACATAGATGTGTCACATTGATCAGGATATAAGCAGAATAATGATCTGATATACATGCTAACAGTTATTTAACTATAGCAGATGCGACATACATATGGGCAAAATGAAGATGCGCATAAATCAAAGTACAACTCAAGTGTAGTCGGTCCCATGACAAATGGGTTGTGTATCTCTGAATATTATGATGTTTACCAATATGCGTAGGATGTCTTTATATGTGTAACACAAATTGGTCATGTGACCTATGTGACATATGTAAAGATGCACATAAATCAAAGTACAACTCAAATGTAGTCAGTCCCCTGGCAATTGGGTTGTGTATCTCTGAATGTTATGACGTTTATCAATATGCATAGGATGTCTTTATATGTATAGCACAAATGGATAGGTGACTCAGACAAGACTTAGGCAAAATACAATTAGATGCTAGCATTACAGTGTTAATACATCAGCTGCTGCTGAAATGTAAATGTCAGGCTAGTGTCCTTCCTGGTGCAAATACCATAACATACATGCTGACATAAATAAGTGTAACAAAGTACACATGCGAATACAGTGTACCATGATGTTGTAACTGATATTTAACCAGAAGTGAGCCTTGTTAAAAACATCAGTAAGACACTATAGTAACATATATCACACCCAGGTAAAACATTAAGATGTATTAATAAATGACCTGTTGATAAATTACGTATGACATGCACAAACTGAACACTAGGCTGTGACAAATATTGTCATCTTCCACACATAGGTCATGACTTACTAAAGCAGCAAGCTACAGAATATTGTATCATTTCCTCATGCCACAGGAAAGGCTTACTACTAATTTTAGATAAGACACATTTCAAAATAATGGTAGCATCAATCTTTAAAGAAAGCATTTGTCTGTGCTAAAATGGACAGAATGTTGTGAAAGAGACCGCTCCTGCTATTCATGTACTTATCAGATATATGGGTGATACTATTCTTACCTACATGTACCGTCATGTGCACACACACACACACACACACACACACACACACACACACACACACACACACACAACTGAGTCTATGGTGTAATGTCTGGTTTCAAAACTACTACCTAACTAAGATCACAACCTATAACACATTGCATGAATTGCAAGCACCACAAAACCTGTTGTTTACAATTTTGACAGTGCACATTTGAAGGGATGACATCACCATTGTTTTCACAGAGTGATGTGCATGCTAAATGAAAGCGGTGGGACAGCCTATTACCATTGTAAAACTACATATTGAAGGTGAATTAATTTTACGTAGCACAAGAAAGACACACATTCCAATTAGTCATTCAGCACTGGATTCAAACCACCTACCTTTCTAATTACACAATCTGGAGAACACAATATCAACAGCAAGCACCACAACAGAAGTCTGATTACAGCATTGAGGTAGTGCACTTTTGAAAGAATTACCTTATTAGTGTGTTGCTTAAAATGTCTTTTTACTAAAAATGTAAGAAATTGATAGGGGAGCCTTCTCCCAGTGTAATTATGTCTCCAAAGTGTAAGTGTACACAGTGGATCTTTTGATGGAGTCAGTTCTACATGACACTACCGGTACACAGTCATAGTATTTAAACAATGCTGGACTCAAGCCACCTACCTGTCTACACCATCTAAAGTATGCAGTATCAACTGCAAGCACCACAAGAGAAGTCATAAGTGTGAGATCAAGCACATTTGAAAGGATGACCTCATTAGTGTGTAGCAGAACAAATGTTAGTGTTAAAAGTGCAATAAACTGATGTGGGATCACTTTCCCAGCATAAATGTTTCTCCTGAGTAGAAGTGTACATATCAGATCTGTTACTGAAGCCATACTTACTTGATACTAGATGCACACTAGTTCAACACTGATAGATTCAGACCACCTACCTATATTGTTACACAATCTAAAGAACACAATGTCATCAGCAAGTGCCACATGGGAAGTCAAATTATAATGTTGAAATAGTGCATATTTCAAAGGATAAAGTCAGGGTGTTGCACAGAATCTGTTTTGGCTAAACATGCAGGAGACTGATGGGAAAACACTCTCCCAGTGTGAATATATCTTAGACATGGAAGTACATACAACTGATATTTTGATGAAGCCAGTTTGACATGACAGTATAGACACATACATGCTCATATAGAATTTAAGCAATGCTGGAGTCAAACCACTTACCTATCTAGTTACACGATGTACAATACACAGTATCAACTGCATGCACCACATGAAAAGTCTGTCTCCAACAGTGAAAGAGTGCACTTTTGAAAGGATGACCTCATCATGGTGTTGGAGAGAAGATGTTTGTGATAAAAGTGGGGGAAAGTGATGGGGGAAGCCTCTCCCAGTTTAAATTTTTCTCTTGTGTGAAAGGGTTCACATCAGATAGTACTACCTAGCACCACAAGCACTCACATACACCCATGATAGTCAATCAATGCTGTATCTGAACACCAACTATCTAATTGCACAATCTAGAGTCCATTGTATCAACCGTAAGCACCACAGCAGAAGTTGAACATTAAATGTGTGATAATGCAAATTTGTAAGGATTACCACATGAACGTATTGCAGAGAAGCTAGTGTGTATCACAGGTTTGGTTGTTGAAAAGCCATGTGTGTTGACAAGCAGATGTAACAATAATGTGAATCACAAGTATTTACATACTGATCAAATAATCATGTACACTGCGGCAATGTGAGTGTTGTGTATCTGTTTCACAGTATGGTGTGTTGGTGACAATCACAGTTGTGAAATAGCTGACTGACAGCCAAACATTCCTGAGTGTTTGGGTCAGGATGATACAAATAGCACTCATTTGTTGCATCTTTTTCAATATTTCCTCATGCTTAGACAATGTGGAGTGTGAATACAAACAGACAAGTAAAGAATATGACAGAGCACTGCTTATGTACACTGAGGATTATGTGTGAAAAGGTCCAACACCATTGTATGTCATCTGTAAGTATAAAAGTGTTGGTGTGCAGACATGACTTTACATAACGAAGTGTTTAGCCTGCCTCACAGTTATCTCCACATATATTTGCTACAATAGTCCAGTGCATCATACAGAAGTAATACAAGCCACTCACACTACTTTATTTTTTTAAATCACTCCCAGGAGAGCACCACTGACAAGTCATTTGTTCAACTGATGCCAAAGTATTGGCACATGCATAATTACAATCTGAGGTTTAGAACTTAGAGCAGGAATTCACAATAGTCTTTAGTGCTTCATGCTGACTTTCACACAAATAAGGAGAACAGACATAGAAACAGTTATGATTCTGAAACAGTTTAGAACATATATGTTATGTTAATGTTTTATGTGTCATGATAATTACAGTACAGTACTCATTATATGGATGATACAGGTGAATACTTACACCAGCCTCATATCTGGTGACTGTCCATGTATTTGAGGCATGTTGTACTGCTTCTTATGCATTTCTATGGCATCACTGACTAATACAGTCATGCATGATAACAGATATGTAGGTGCAATAATTAATAGATTTCAGAACATGCATGGAAATGGAGCACAATTTATCCTATCACCTTATGTGTATATCAGCAATGCTTTCCACATGTGCCTAATGTACTATATTTGGTAACACATAAAGACTTGATTGTATCTAGTGTCTTGCAATGTTAGGGGTGTAACAGGTATCATACTTGCCTTTGATGAAGAAAGCTGTGGGTTCTATTCCCACAGCAGGTAGACTGATTGCTGACACTGCAATGCAGCCTAAGAGGGGTGCTGCACTCTTGGGTGTGCTGTCCTTTGGATGAGATGTTAAACCAAGGCCCCAACTGCCTCATTTGGTGGTAGATGTAAAACATCTCACGGCATATTCCCTGACGTCCTAGCAAATTTTCACTAGTAGTATAAATATCACTTTGAGTCTTCCCTGAAAAGAGGCTTCTAGCCTAATGGGACTAACCTAAACAACAAAGGATATATAAATAAAGATAAAACTTCTTTCTAGGAAGGTATGATCATTTTGTGAATGATTATGAACACATATGGGACCAAGTCTGCTAATACTGGTGGAATCCCAGACTACAGAAACAGTATGAAGCAAGAAAGTTAGTGGGCAACAGATTTCATAACTCAAGTTACAACTGCAACATCCCATATGATTTACATTCAACTCTGCAGCCTGTTGAAGATACGAATATAATTGTCTCTTCTTACGGCTATCAGCCTTTCCATAGAGCAGCAATAGCATGAGGAGCAGCAGACTAATGTGGCCAAAAGCAAACCCTCACAAGTTTTAGCCATAAGCTTTGAAGTTCAATATACCATCAGTTGCAATTGTTGCTCAGTGCCAGGCATCGCGCACAAGCTAAGGACAAAGAGTGATAACAAAGAAAGGGGGTAGACACAAAGACAGAGAAAGAGGGAGTCAAACATAAAACATATTTGGATAAGAGCCATATCTGGCCATCTTTTTTGTGTGTTATTCTTAGGTTTGTCATGATAACTATTTTTCATGATCTGCACAATAAAGTATTCCCAATAAGGAAGAAGAAGATTAAGGCAGAAACAAAAAAATGGTAAGGTAATAAAAATGTAGTTACATACAAAATAGTTAGTTTTAACACAATAATGACCATTGTAATATCCCATAAGGAGTACATTACATCCAGCAGCCTAATAAATATTATTATAAATGGCTCACCATAGTTCTTTCAGTATATATTTATAGTGCAGCAGGGTTAAGCAAAATTGGATGATGATAACCAGACTAGTATTGGTGGCAGAATACCTCTCAACTGTACAGATTTTTGCAGAATGTCCAGATTTTTGCCTCATATTTTTGGTGTGTTCCTCCTAAAATCTGTACCTTTCTGGCAAATACCCGAGGACTGAAGTCATTATGTAATGACAAACAATTGAGTTTAAGACTCCAAATCCAAAACTGGTGTAACCAGTCAGGAGGAGAAGGTAACCTCACACAACACAATTCCAGTATCACATAGTCCCACCACATCAGCGAACCAAACACATAAATACATAAAAACATACTCGGAGGCTCTAAATAAAAATCTACCTAAGCAACAGAGACCTCCAAAGCAGACATCCAAGCAAACGCTACCTCAAAACAAAACACACACAACACATAACCCACAAAGTCAGTGTGCCAAGCAGCCACAGCCCTTAAGGCTGAATAACACACCTGATACTCTTGTTATAGGTGACTCTATTGTCAGACACACTGACGTCCCACTCACCAGGCTGAATAAAGAGAAGGTCACGGTGAGCTGCCTGTCGGGTGCTAGGATCCGACACATAACGCAAGCACTCAAGTCACTCCAAAGCAAATAGAAATATGACTCAGTCATTGTACATGCTGGTGTGAATGACCTGAGACGTACCTCCCTGGACTACATGAAAAGAGACATAGAGGAGCTCTCTGATCATGTAGCCCAGGCTGGTATGAGCCTGACCTTGAGCAGCATCTTATCCTCACCTAGAATGATGCCACAGTACAAAGACAAAATGATCGATTTTAACAATTGGCTAAAATTTTGGTGTCATTCAAAGGGGATCCAGTGTCTGTCAGCCTGGGATGACATGCTCGACAAGCCACGTTGCTTTGCTAGGGACGGCTTGCACCTGTCACCACTGGGCTTCGGATATTGGCAAAGGCTCTTGCCACCCCATAGTGCCTTTTTAGGCAAGGCTCAAAAGTCAAACCCACCCCATAGACAGCACAAGGAACAAGAAACTAAGGGTAATGCTGCTAAACGCCAGAAGTCTTAACCTCAAGATGCACGCACTCGAAGCTCTCCTCAGTATGGAGAACATCGATATCTGTGCAGTGACAGAAACCTGGTTCAAGGCTCCAGAGAGCACCCCAGCACTACCAGGCTATACCTCATATCATGCTTTTCGGCCCCAAAACCCGGACCGAATCACAAAAGGAGGGGGAGTTTCCATATTTATCAAGGATATCCACACCTCCAGGTTAGTGGCATTGCATGAAGTATCTGAGACCATCCATGTGCAACTAACAGTGGGCAAGACTGCTTTTCAGTTTATAGCATCCTACAGACCACCCTCTCAAAGTCAGGAATCCCATTCGGCTTTCCTGAAAACATTGGAGAACATGAAGATCTCTCCGAACACCATTATATTGGGCGACTTCAACTACCCAAACATTGACTGGGAGCACTACTCAAGCCCCAGTACCTTATCCCAAAGATTCCTGGAAATTATAAACTCAAATGCTATGCAACAACTAGTCACCACTCCCACAAGAGGGGACAACATACTAGACCTGATCATTACCAACATGGGGACTCTATGCTCCACACCAGAAGTATATCCCTCATTGGTAAGATCAGACCATAAATTAATTTCACTGGATGTCCACATCCCGACCCCACCCCCAGCCCAGAAAACCACAGTGAAAAACTTCTCAAAAGTGAACTTCTCACTTCTCAAAACCGAAGTGGAATCCTTCAAGGCCCCAGGACCAGTGGAAACTACAGCCCAAACTGCAGAATCCTATATAAATGCATTCTACGGACATCTCCAGGAATGCATGGATCATGCTATCCCAAACAAAACCAAGACCCAATCACCCAAAGGCAGGCGTCCAGTCTGGTGGACCCCTGCCATAAATAAACTGTACAACAGAAGGAGGAAGCTACTACATGATAGAACAAAATCCCTAATAGGGAAGGCATCTCTGATCAGTACTAGCAAAAAATTACGATCCCTCATAAAATCCTCCAAAGCCAGCTTCCAGAGAAAAATTGCACAGGACACCAAAGACAATCATAAGGCTTTTTTCAGTTATGTTAGAAACCTGGGATGCAACTCCCAGACTTGTTCTGAGTTGATTCTAAATGACAAAAAATACACTGAACCCACAGACATCGCCAATATCCTGGCAGACAGGTTCAGTGCAAACTTCTCCACCCCCTCCCCCCCAAAAGAGCAAGTATCTATCCCGGCAGAGGGCTGTCTCCCAAACATCTCAGATGCTCAGGTGAAGGCTGCCCTCTCCAAAGCAAAAAACACTGCTTCCATGGGACCAGATGGCATCCCAGCTTGTGTCCTACATGAACTACAAGAGGAACTAATCCCTCAAATAAAACAGCTATACAATCTCAGCCTCACTACAGGATATGTGCCCACAGAATGGCGTACAGCAACAGTGGTCCCACTCCACAAAGGTGGAGCCTCTACGGACCCTGGAAACTATCGCCCCATAAGCCTGACTAGCTTAGTCTGCAAGGCTATGGAGAGGATCATCATGGCGCTCATAAACAAAGACATTGGGGACCTACAGACACTAGATCTTAGTGTCTTAAAACCTTGTACTAAAGATAATGAAATAATTCCCCCAGGTTACAATATACTGAGACTGGACTGCACTACACATAAAGGTGGGGGAGTAGCACTGCTGTTTAAGACTGGATTATACATCTCCTCAGTACCCTATAACCCACTGGAGGATACTAAGACTGAACTCCTTATTTCTAAACTACAATTAAACCCAAACAAGTCAATCTATATTATCTGTATCTATCTACCTCCTGGAAATAACTCTACCATAATAGAAAATATCCTTAGTTGGGTGTCTTCTACTTACCCACAAGAAACTATCATATTAGGAGATCTTAACCATGACTGGTCCTCAGTCAATACTAACAACCCTTCCTCGCACATTAATCTTTATGGCTTTACTCAGACAATAAACACCACTACTAGAATCAATAAACCTAACAACAAAGAAAGTATATTAGATTGGATTCTTATTAACAAACAACAACAAACTTATCTAGTAGGTACTTTACCTGATGATGTAAGTGACCATACTTTAACTTACATCATAAGACAAAAGAGTGTCACTACTAACACCCCAAAGTACAGGATCTCACGAAGTAATAAACACTTTAACCTACTATTATTTAAAACTGAACGAAATGCCTGCAACTGGAACCCTCTAAAAACTCTCCCACTTGAAGATGCTGTTAAATATTTTAATGCCAAATTCTTAACAATCCTTGATAAGCATGCACCAAAACGATCTATTAGAGTTAAATCTAAGCCTGCCCCCTGGCTAACTAAAGAAACAAGACAAAAACTATTACTAAGAAACAAATCATGGGCTAAGTGGAGAGCTAGCAAATTATCCTCTGATCAGCAAACCTTTAGACACTTAAGAAATAGTACCAAAAAAGCCATACTTACAGACAAAATGAACTACTATAGTAAACTGCAGCAAATGAATCACAACAATCCCCAAAGGTTCTGGTCAACCTTAAATAGACTACTTCACCCAGGCCAGACTACTACACCCTCCCCTCTGGGTCTGAAAAGAATACAACTCATGAAACTGCCAATGCCTTTAATTCCTTTTTTTCTGATACCATTAACTCACTAGCCTCTCACCTTACCATTGACAATTCTAGCTTCCCTAACCACACATCTTCAAATCTGACTACTTTCCAATTACAACCCATCTCTACCACCTTTATCCAAAAACTTATCCAAAAACTTAAACCTTGTACCCCCTCTGCTGATCAGCTACCATCAGAATACCTTCAAAAAGCAGCTAATGTAGTAGCCTATCCCATATCCATCCTTATAAACAGAACCATTAGTGAAGAAACCATCCCTGATATCTGGAAAATCTCATACATTATCCCCTTACATAAAGGAGGCAACTCTAATGAGTACTCTAATTACAGGCCTATAGCACTCTTATCACCCTTAGCAAAAATTATGGAGAAATGTATTCACTATCAGTTAATGGGTCACTCAACTAAACATAACATATTAACTAACTGCCAGCACGGTTTTAGGCCATTTCATAGTACCACCACAGCTCTCCTTTCCTTTACTGATTTCATCAATAAAAACCGCAACAATAATATTCTCTCATCAGCACTCTTTATAGACCTGTCAAAAGCCTTTGATATGGTCAACCACCCCCTGCTCATAAAAATCCTAGAATCTCTTTCTTTAGAACCCAAGGCTATTCACTGGTTCACTTCCTACCTCAGCAATAGGAAACGGGCAGTTCTCTGGGATAACAAACTCTCATCTCTTCTGCCAGTCTCACTTGGTGTCCCCCAGGGCTCTATTCTTGGACCTCTTCTATTCTCCTTATTCATAAACGACCTACAAGTAGCTATACCTCAAGCTACATGCATACAATATGCAGACGATTCTACACTCATATGTTCTGCTAAAACCATTTCAGAATTACAAACACTAACACAAAATGTATTTAACGCAGTTGAGGCATGGTTCTTAAAACGCTGCCTCCTTTTGAATGCTAAAAAAACCAAACTCTTGCTCTTTAAGCCTACTATTAGGTCCTCCCCAATAGAATTCTCTGTCTTATCCAAGAATGGCACCCTTATATCCCCTGACTCTACCACAAAGCTGCTAGGTGTCACTATAGACAATAACCTTACCTTTGATAACCACATTAATAATACTGTCAAAACTGTAAATAGAAAACTGGGCTTCTTCTACAGAATTAAAATGTTCTTAACTCCTATAGCCAAAGCTACACTTGCCCACTGTCATCTTATTTCCACTCTTCTCTATGCTTCACCTATATACACTAACCTAAAGAAAAATAATCTCTCTAAACTGGCTAATACTTACAATAGTATTGCTAGGTTTGTTACTGGGAACCAATTTAGAACTCACCACTGTCTGAACCTACAGCAACTTTACTAAAAAACATGTTGATACTCTCCCAACTCACCTTTGTCCATAGGATATTTTACCAACCTAATAACACACCTATACTTTCTAATCTATTTACCCCTTACACTAACCTAAATTCATTACGCTCTTCAAACAAACTTCTAGTAACCTTAACTAAGTCTAATAACATTGCTGGTGACTCCCTATTCTCCAATACCATCGGTAAATATTGGAATCTTCTACCTACTGCTCTAACTTCCATTCCTTCCACTGTTCTCTTTAAACAAAAGCTGAAAAAACACCTTAAATACACTGGTTATGCCCATGCTTCAATCCTGACTAAAAATTGTGACTTCCACTATTTTTTTTTTTCTTTTTCTCTCTCTCTTTAACACCTTCTTTCTATTCGCTCGCTACTACCTACACTTTGAGAAGTTTCCCTAACAATCTACTTCTTTTACAAGTAGCATCTATTACAATCCATTAAAGAATTTTGAATGTAAAAGAAATTTCCTGAATGTGCTCTACTTTTGCCACAAATATGTTACTGTTACAGAACCTTTCTATTTTGTATTTCTATAACTACAACTTAATTGTTTTCTCTACAGGGCATGTATGTAGAATTCTGTAATGTAGTCTTGAATCATGTTTAACCTGCTACTTATTTTTTCTTTTTATGTATAACGTAACTGTGTTTTGTCTCTATGTGGAGCTTTTCTCCCCGGGCCTCTGCTTAAAATGGAAATATATCCAGTCAGACCAGCCCGGTAAACAAATGTAAAATAAATAAAAATAAATAAATAAATAGATCCTACCCAGTTTGGCTTTGTCAAGGGCAGATCCTGCCTTTTGAACCTGGTTGACTTCTTTGAAACAGTCACCAAAGCCATAGATGAAGGGAAGGTAGTCCACACAGCCTATCTGGACCTTGCAAAGGCATTTGACACAATACCCCACTCGGGCATCATAGATAAGCTATCCAGCTTAAATATAAACCCCTATGTCACAAGATGGGTCGCAAACTGGCTCAAAGACAGAACCCACAGAGTGAGAGTTGCTGGAACCATGTCAGACTCGAAACTGGTCACAAGTGGCATCCCACAGGGTTCTGTCCTGGGACCACTCTTGTTCGGTATATACTTTTCTGAGGTACAGGCAAACGTGGGAGGACTATGGCTCACCAAGTTCGCAGATGACTGCAAACTGGGCGCCATAATCAACTCTCCAGCTGACACAAACATCCTTCAAAAAGGTCTCACAGAGACAGATAACTGGTGCCAGCGCCATGGTTTAAAGCTAAATGCCAAAAAATGTATAGTCATACCCTTTGGCAAAACAATGTGCCCAAATTACCACATAGGCGGAAACCCATTAAGTACAGAGAAAGTTATTAGAGACCTGGGGACCCAAGTTGATAGCAATCTCTCCTTTGAAAACCACATTGCCAAAGTGGTTAGAAAGACCTTCTACATAGCCCACCTCATCATGAAGGGTTTCACATCTAGATCAAGAGAGATAATCGTGCCCCTTTATTCATCCCTCATCAGGCCCATCATATAATACAATGCCCCTTTTGGGATGTACTTTACCCGACACCTGCAGCAATTAGAAAGACCCCAAAAGTATCTCACCAAGAGGATCAAGGGTCTCAAACAGATGCCATATGCTGCTCGGTTAAAAAACATCAGCTCTACTGAGTGGCATACCGCCAACTTGGCGATCTATGCCTGACATACAAAGCTATGTCAAATCCAGAATTAATGGACATGCTCCACCTCAGTAAATCTAAATCCCTTAGAGCCACATGCTCGGGGGACTTGAACCTCAGCACAGAAATAAATAGAACTTGCTGGAGGGACAGGTTCATAACCCAGAGGCTCCCTTCGCTCTGGAATAGAATTCCAGTTCATGTGAGGCAGAGCACCTCACTGAATCTCTTCAAGAAGAATCTCGATAAGTGGATGGGGGATCGTAGGTTTGTCCCAGGGATTACTCCCGTGTCACTATTAGACAGAGGCACAGTAAACTAAACCTTAAAAAGGGCACAGTATACTCAAATCAAGGGGTGGCGTAAGCCATACAGAAGCGGGCTAGGCTTATAATTACCCCAGGGCAGATAGCCTAGTGTGAACCTATGAACCTATCCTTCAGAAAATTCATGCTAATGCAAAACCTATTATTCTATCGACTATCTAAGTTTGTAAGATCAATATTTAAAATCTGTCCCTATTTGTCCCCCCATCATTTTAGGCTTTGTCCAGATTTTTTGCTCTAGGAGGTTGAGAGGTGTAAAGGACATGAAACGCCATTTAATGTGACTCACAACTGGTGCATGATGCCAAGCATCGTGCAAACGCTGATGACAAAAAAATAGAAGGCTTTTTTATGGGCCATTTCTTGTCATGTTTTGTGTGTATGCAATTCTATTTCATGACCAGGTTTAACATGTGAAAAAAGGGGTTGATAGGAAAGTGGTGAAAATGGGGGGCAAACAGAGGGTATGGCACAGGGTAAATAACAGAGATGTGTGCAGGATGTGTGCAGGATGACAGAACCCACACAGAACCCACACTGTGAAAGTAGCAGACTCCAAATCCGACTTCAGACCAGTAATAAGTGGAGTACCACAGGGTTCAGTCCTGGGTCCTATCCTGTTTGGTATCTACTTCTCTGAAGTACAGGCTAACACAGAAGGTCTTTGGCTAATGAAGTTCGCAAATGACTGCAAACTAGGAGCCATAATCGAAACTCCTAACAATGTGAACATCCTACAAAAGGGCCTCACTGAGACAGATGCCTGGTGTGATAGCCATGGCCTCAAGCTCAATGCCAAAAAGTGCATTGTCATCCCTTTTGGTAAAAACTCTGTACCCATGAACTACCACATAGGTGGTAGTCTACTTAACACCGAAAGTGTTATAAGAGACCTTGGGACACAGGTGGACAGTAGTCTCTCCTTTGATAATCACATCGCCACAGTAGTCAGGAAATCCTTCTACATGGTACATCTCATCACAAAAGGTATCTCATCCAGGAAAAAAGAGGTCATTTTTCCCCTCTACTCGTCACTCATTAGACCCATTATAGAGTACATCTCCTCTTTTGGTATGTACCTCACAAGACATCTACAACAACTGGGTACAGAAATACCTCACAAAGAGGATTACCGGCCTCAAACAGATGCCCTATGCAGATGGTCTCAAAAAACTCCAGCTTTACTCTGTTGCATATTGCCTACTCAGGGCAATCTCTGTCTAACATACAAAGCTATGTCAAACCCAGAGCTGTTGGACATGCTCCACTTAAAGAAATCCCAATCCCTCCAAGGTACATGCTCTAGGGACCTAAACCTTGTCACCACAATAAATAGAACATGGTGGAGGGATAGATTCCTGTCCCAGAGACTTCCCATACTCTGGAACAAACTACCTGTCTATATCAAACAAAGCTACTCATTAGCACTCTTCAAGAAAAATCTTGATGATTGGATGGGAGATAGGAAATTCACCCCGGGGATCACTTCTGTGGCTCTGCTCAACAGGGGCACAGGAAAATAAATTTTTTGGGTGGCGAAAGCCAGGGTACCTTTTTGGCTAGGCTTATATAGCCCCTAGGGTGAATAGCCTAGTACCTATCTATGAACCTATGAACCTATGGTTCATAGGTTCATAGGTTCATAGGTTGGTACTAGGCTATCGGTCCTAAGGCCTATGCAAGCCTAGCCATAACAATTCCCTGGAAATGTTTTCCCACAATATTTACTTCTCTGGGCCCCTGTCTAGCAGGGCGACTGACATGATAACTGGGGTGAATTTCCTAGCTCTCATCCAATCATCAAGGTTCCTTTTGAAGAGGGCCAATGAGGCGCTCTACTTGACATGTATGGGCAGTCTATTCCAGAGTCTGGGGAGTCTCTGGGTCAGAAACCTATCCCTCTAGCATGTTTTGTTCATTGTGATGATAAGGTTTAGATTCCTGGAGCATGTGGCTCTGAGGGACTGGGATTTCTTTAAGTGGAGTCCAACAGCTCAGGGTTTGACATGGCCTTCTATGTTAAGCAGAGATCGCCTCTGAGTAGACGATATGCCACAGAGTATAGCTGGAGCTTTTTTAGACAGTCAGCATATGGCATCTGCTTTAGGCCTGTGATTCTTTTAGTGAGGTATTTCTGTGGCCTTTCCAGCTGTTGCAGATGTCTCGTGAGGTACATACCAAATAAGGGCATTATACTCTATAATGGGTCTAATGAGGGATGAGTACAGTGGGACAATGACCTCCTTTTTTCTGGATGAAAAGCCCTAAGTGATGAGGTGTGCCACATAGAAGGATTTTCTGACCGTTGTGGTGATGTGGTTATCGAAAGTGAGACAACTGTCCACTTGTGTCCCTACATCTCTCATCACACTTTTGATATTTAGTGTCCTGCCACCTATGTGGTAGTTCATGGGTACATGTTTTTTTCCAAAGGAGATAACTATACATTTCTTGGCATTAAGCTTGAGCCCATGGCTCTGGCACCAGGCATCTGTTTCTGTAAGGCCCTTTTGTAGAATATCCAGATCATTTGGGGATTCAATAATGGCTCCCAGTTTGCAGTCATCTGCAAACTTTGTTAGCCAGAGTCCCCTAGTGTCGGCCTGTACTTCAGAGAAGTAGATGCCAAACAAGAGTGGTCCCAGGACTGAACCCTGAGGTACTCCACTTGTCACTTGTCTGGAGCTGGATTTGGAGTCTGCTACTTTTACAGTCTGGGTTCTGTCAGTAAGCCAGTTGGCAACCCATCGAGTGACGTAGGGATTTATGCCCAGCTTAGTAAGTTTATCTATGATTCCAGAGTGGGGGATGGTGTCGAAGACCTTGGCGAGGTCCAGATAGGCTGTGTGGACCACCTTACCCTCGTCCACAGCTCTGGAGACCGATTCAAAGAAGTCAATCAGATTCAAGAGACAAGATCGGCCCTTCACAAACCCAAACTGGGTGGGGTCCAGTGTCTGGAGGTTGCCAATGTCTTTGTTTATAAGTTCCATGATAATGCGTTCCATGCCCTTGCAGATCAGGCTTGTCAGACTGATGGGATGGTAGTTCCCAGGATCCAAGGTGGATCCTCCCTTGTGGAGTGGGATAAATGTAGCTGTGTGCCACTCAGTGGGCACGAAGCCTGAGATGAGGCTATAATTAAACATGACACTTAGGTGGGGTGCCAGTTCATTTTGTAGTTCATGTAGTACACAGCCTGGGATGTCATCTGGTCCCATGGATGCTGTATCCTTAGCTTTGGAGAGTGCTGTTTCTACCTGTGTGGCTGTGATTATCGGAATTTGTCAATCTTTTGGTATTGAGATGGGCCCTTTAGGGGGTGAGAGGGGAGTGAAGTTGGCACTAAATCGATCTGCCAGGATATTGGCAATATTCTTGGGATCAGTATATTTAATGCCATTCTGTTGTAGCTCAGAGCAGATCTGAGCATTGCCATTTAGATTCTTGACATAACTATAGAATGCCTTGTGATTGACTTTGGAATCTTTGGCAATTTTATTTTCGTAACTAGCTTTTGAGGATTTTATGAGGGATCTCAGCTTCTTACTGAGGCTGGTGAGGGAGTTTTTTGCATCCTGGGATTTTCCTCTTTTCTGCAACAGTTTCTGTTGTATAGTTTGTTTATAGCAGAGGACCACCAGACTGGCTTCCTTTTTTTGGAGAAGAGTATCTTGGTTCTTTATTGGGATGGCATGATTCATGCACTAGTGGATGTGCTCGTACAGTGCCTTAGTGTAGGATTTAGCAGTCGAACTTCCAGTTCCCATCTGCGTGGGTGTTGTAAAGTTTGTCACTTCTGACTTCAGTAGCATGAAGTTGGCTTTGGAGAAGTTTTTTAAGTAGGTTTCCTTACTGGGGGGTGGGGGTGGGATGTGGATGTCAAGGGTGATTTGCTTATAGTCAGACCTGACCAATGAGGATGTGACCACTGGTGTGGAGCATCTATCTCCCATGTTGGTAATGACCAGATCTAGGATATTGGAGCCCCTGGTGGGACAATGGATTAGTTGATCCAGGGCGTTGGAATTTATGAAATCCAAGAACCGTTGGGAAAAGGAGTTGGTACCTGAGTAGTTTTCCCAATTAATGGCAGGGTAGTTGAAATCACCCAGTATTAGGGTGTTTGGTTGTATCTTAATATTTTCCATTATGTTTAGGAAGGTGTAGTGAGAATCTTGGGGTATGGTGGGGGATCTGTAGCAAGCTATAATTTGGATTGCAGTCTTACCTAGTGTTAGTTGTACCTGGAGAATTTCAGATGCATTGTGTTGGGCAACTAACCTGGAGGTGTGAATATCCTTGGTGAATATGGACACTCCTCCACCTTTAGTGTTTCAGTCTTGGTTTTGTGGCCGAAAAGTGTGGTAAGAATTGTAGCCTGGTATTGCAGGGGTGCTCTCTGGAGCCTTGAACCAGGTCTCAGTCACTGCACAGATATCGATGTTCTCCATTTTTAGGAGTGCCTCAAGAGAGTGCATTTTGAGGTTTAGACTTCTAGCATTGAGTAGCATTACCTTCAGATTTTGCATGCATCTGTTACGGTGGTGGTTTTAGCCTTTGAACCTTGCCTAAAAAAGGCACTATAAGGGTGGCAAGAGCTTTAGCCAGTAACCTGAATCCCAGGGGTGACAGGTGCAGACCATCTCTGGCAAAACATTGTGGTTTGTCGATCATGTCTTCCCAAGCAGACAAATACTGGATCCCCTTTGAATAACACCAGAAGCTTAGCCAATTGTTGAAGTCAATCATTTTGTCCTTATACTGTGGTATCATTCTGGGCAAAGGCAGGATGCTACTCAGGGCTAGGGTCATACCTGCCTGGGTCACATGATCCAAGTGCTCTTCCATGTCTCTTTTCATGTAGTCCAGGGAGGTACATCTCAAGTCATTTACTCCAGTATGGACAATGACAGAGTCGTATTTGTACTTGTTGTAGAGTGACTTGAGTGCATGCGTTATGTGGCGGGTCCTGGCACCCGACAGGCAGCTAATTGTAATTTTCTCCTTGTTCAGCCTGGTGAGTGGGGCATCAGTGTGCCTGACTATAGAGTCACCTATGACTAAAGTGCTGGGTACATTGTCTTGCCTTAGGGGCTGTTGTTGGGTGGCACACTGGTGTTGTGAGCTATGTGTCACTTTGGTTGTGACTGGTGTTTGTTTGCGTTTCGGCTTCGGAGGTCCTTGTTGCTTGGGCAGGTTAATGTTAAGGGCCTCCGCATATGTGGGTTTAGTGTTGCTATGTGTGGGAGTTGATGGTGTGGGTTTTGAAGGGCTATGAGTTGCTAGAGGTGTAATGCAGGTGTTAGCCTTCTCCTCTAGACTGTCTAGCACAGTCTTGACCGGAGAGAGCTTTGCTTCCAGTTTGGCTATGTAAGTGCATCTCTCACAGGTTGTAGTGTTGGGTGGTAGGAGGAGGGGATTGTCTGTGTACATGAGGCAGTTGCCGCATTGCCCCAGTATGCCCAGATTCACGAGGTGGACAGGAGAAATCACCAGAAGCTGACCCTTGGACATGCCTGTTTAGGTATTTTTTTGTAAGGTTTTGTAAGGTAGTGGGAGGGCCATAGCTATCCACTTCTTCATAACATGAATGTAGACTTGTAACCACAGTTTGATGAATTTGGATAGTCACCACATCAGGGCTAGGTGATAACAACAGAATAATTTTGCATGTCCAATTGAACAAAATCAAATTCCCCTAGCAGACACATAGTCAAATTGTAGAGCTATGTATGGTATGTAACTTCTTTGTGGGATAGGTGCCCATTTTTTATTTATTTTTTTTATACAGAGAGGACTATTGAGGAAGGTGCTTAGGAATGAGAGAGTCAAGTAGGTAGGGTAGGTTAGGTAGCAGGTGCAGACATACAGGATATACAAGACAGACAGGGGTAATGATGGACACAAAAGGTTGGGAACACCATGACTGGGGATAGGTAGAGGACACTGGAGGTGCATCTCTGTCCAGCTTGAGTAAAGTGAGAATCTATAGTCCCCACCCTCAGAACTGTAATCACTGTGTCCTGTCTCACTTCCCCGGGTCCGTGCTGGATATAGCATTGATTTTGCAATTAGATGTAAGACCTTTTTTACTCTGGTGATTCGGGCAACAAGGCCCCTCTCCATGATGTCCTGTACCAGCCCTGTCACTTCCTGACAGGTGACAAAATGGCTACCTCCAATACTACTCCTAGCAGGTACCACTGCACCACTAGTTGGGACAAAGCTACCTGATACAGCTGGATCAGGTAGTGCAGGAGCTGTGGAGGCAACACTGATGGTGATGACCCAGATGTGTTGGGTGTCTCTGATGTCTGTGGTAATGGCACTGCAGCCACCTGTGGAGCTATGGCAGTCCAAACTCCAGTGGGCAGTCTAGCTCCCTATGCTGATGGTCATTTGTATTGTAGCAACAATGTTTCCACAAAAAAAATAAATAAATAAAAAATAAAAAAAAAGAGTGAGATAGGGTTGGGTGAGATAAAACATAGAAAACAGCATCAATGCTATGTCACATTAGTACTTCAGTACATACACAAATATAACACATAACTATGTTCAATTTTGCAACATCCAGATATGATGTGAAGGCATTAATGTGCCATAAAATCAATCTCAGTGCTATTATAAATAATATGGAAACACTTATTTGAGTATGCCATATGAGATATGTGCATTCCAATTAAATAAATCAGCTTACAAAAATAGAATGTAATTTAATATTGCAGTGATTAATTTATACATACTATCCTGTAATAAAAGTTAATTTCTGGTGCTGAGAATTGAACCCACAAACAGTTAAGTTGCTGTTCTCATTGCGTAATGCAATTACCAAGATCTATTGGAGGAGGCATATATGCTTCATATAAAGGTTAGGTATGCCTACTCAAGCTGATATGGACTGATGCTTTGAAAAGTATGATCTTGATTGCATTCATGCCGGATGCATACTTACCCCATGTCTTTCTGAGGTGAGCTAGTCTCCTCTGCTGTGCCTCTCTGCTCTGTGAAATCATTTCAAGTAGCTGTACAAAACAGAAAAAGACAGAAGTAGAAGTATAATGAATAAATGTACTGGATGGCAAATCCATGCCATATCAAGGGCTGTTGATGGGTCACTATAGTTGCACAACTCAGGTCCTGTCTCACAGGGTGTTTTCAATCCTAAATTCAGGCAGCCATTGGCTCAGAAGGTCCTGCTTGTACCTCTTCATGTCACCATAATGGTGACGACATTGTTCCTCAGTGCATGAAATTACAGCTGCACTGGATACAGCCTTGGTCAGTCTCATACTGTGATCCAGTATATTCCCCCGCAGAAGCCTACAGCTATAGTGCTTGATGAGGAGTGCCATAAAAATCAAGGGCTCTTCTTCACACCACCTTTGAGCTCTAAATGGAGCGCCATCCTCTTCTTCACCTGACACATTTTCTGAAGGACTCGTAGAACTATATGTCTAAACTAGCACTCATTTCAGATCTCACATGTACCATTCTGTGAGTTACAGTGCACAGCCTTGCCAGCTGCATTTGTGCAGGCTAAAGCAAAAAAAAAAAGGCTTGGCAGAGAAATTAGGATTGATTCCTTCAAAATACAATGAAGGGTGTGAAATATGGCAGGGAGACTTGGCCATGTGTGATGTTCACCCTATTCACACATGTTCCAATATTAAATAATAAAATGGTTTATGTTTGTGATAATCATTGTTGTTTAAAGGTAAAATGTTTCGAATTGGTACACGATGGGTTGTTGGGCATACACAATACAAACCACCCACCTGGGAATTGAACCGATGAGAAAAAAGCAGGATAATATGGTAAATGTTACATTTTAGCTGTCAATTTAACAGAAGAATTACATTTTTAAGTCATAAGTTGAGGTATACAAATTCCAATATGAATTGAGATGTATTTAAGAGATGCCTGTATGTGTGTGACTTTAGACGGTAATGGTACTGAACTGCTATGTAAAAGGGAGTCTTTGTAGTTGTAAATAAATTTCATATGTATGAAGTTGCATGACCTTAATAATACAGGTTGGGGTAGGTTCCATACATAGTTTACATGATGGGTCTACTTCAGTGGATCGACTCACCTGAACACCGAAGTCCAGATACCCAAGACAAAAGCACCGAACACACCAGGATACCAAACAGCAAAACATCAGAAGTTTCACATGGGAAAGGAGTCAGTTAGCCAACATGGTGACCTTTGCCCTTTTCCACACTGTAGTGCGATCTCGGAGTTGGTATATTTAAGTAAGAGGGGTGTGAAAGACGAAGCCCCCCACATGGGGGGGTTTGTGGGGTGAAGACCCCCGGTTGGTTGGGTTGAATTTAGTGTTGTTTGCTTTCATGGTGGTGTTGGACAAGTTACCATTTTCCCGGTGTGACTTTCCGATATTTTGTACGTTTGGTGTCCTGGTCTGTTCGGTGCTTTTGTCTTGGGTATCTGGGTGTCTGTGTTCAGGTAAGACAATCTACTGAAGTAGATTGACTACACACATAATTATTATATGTGACGAATCATACTATTTTTAAATAAATATTGTGCATATTATACCTATGCAAGTACTTTTTACATTAACTATTATTACTGTAAAGCTTAACATAATTTACACACATATCCACTATGGTGGTGTAGAGGGACAAAGATCTGATTACATACCAGCAGACCTGGGTTTGATTAGCAGCTCTGGTGACTGACAGAGTAGCACAGAAGTGATTGGCATGCCTATCCAAGGTGAGAGGATGCTCAATGATATGCGTCCTGGGGGGGTGGTCCAAAGAGGGACATTTCCCTGAGATTTACACAATGAGCATGGTAGGTGGGGAAAGGGAAGAGGGTATGTCATACAAAAATACCCCCAGATGAAAGCACAGATGAGCTATGCCTGAGGGCACCCTCAGGATCCTTGATGGAAAAAATGGAGTATGTCGGGGGGGGGGGGTTGGAGATTAGCTGGTAGATCCAGCATGGGCAATGGGTACTAAAGACCAGGCCAGTAACAATGAGGCCTGAGGGGGCCAATAAAAAACATAATTTGCACACATTATATTTGAGTTATGTAGAAATTATTAATGATTGTCATGTTGCCCAATTCATGTTTATAATTCTCATTTGTATTTAATGTTACATTACTAAAAAAAAAATCTGATAATACTTATTCTAATCCCCACAGTAAAATTATGTGCAAACTGGAATCAAACCCAGTATTACCTTTGCTGTTGCTCAACTCACTGTTTTTACAGCTCCTACCACAGAGATAGGTAACTGACAGGTGTATTTTCTTCTCTCAGTCTGTCAGGAGTGCACATGGAAGCACAGCATTGCCAGGCTCATTTGCACTACCGAAGGCAGCCCAAATTAAACTCTTGAGGTTTTGCATTCAGATGTGAACAGTTGTTGCTCACTACCAAGTGGCATGCAAATACAGAAGTAAAAAATATCATAATTAAAAATAAACAAGGTACAGGACATAGCTACAAATGAACAAATCAGCATTAAAATGATGCATTCATCTTTTTTAACATATGCTTGCCACCTTATAAGTTGCATTTCTGTCACTCATCATCAGGCCTTCAGATAATGCCAGTTATTCAGAAAGGGTCACATAACAGATTACATTAGCTTATTACTGACACAGTGTATTTGAGTAATAATTACATAGTTTTAAAGGAAATGTATTATTGTCATGATTACTACTTCTGATATCTGGATAATAATCCAGAATATATTACACATATTTCCATATTCATCTTGTTAATGATTTTCTGTTCTCATGCTTTAGAAACTGTCATATATTACATCATGCATATCAAATGCTGTTATTAATAATAACAATAGTTGAGTTGTTAGCAAAAAATATTTGTAACAGCAGCTTGTAAGGAGTAGCATTTATCACACAATTAGGCTGTTCAAATCATAACCCCAGAACTGTGACAGTACTTAATCTGACCCCATTCATAAAAGTTTCAGTAGTCTACATTTGAACTCAGCATTTTCTCTGCTGTTGCTCAAAATTCATTGAAGGAGAGGTCACTCTAGACTTCTGTCTGTCAAATGGCTTAATGGTGGCTAACACATGGTTCAGCAAGAGAGGCAGTTACAAAATGACATACAAAAGTAGCCAATATGCAATTCAAGTAGACTTTCTTCTAATACAGCAATGGCAATAAGGTAAAACCAGTGATTGCAATTTCATCCCCAGTGAAACAGTGGGTCCACAGCATAAACCACTGGTTGCCACAATCAGATCTAAGCAGTGGTGGTGATGTTGAACATGGCACAGACTGTGAGCATTTTGGCTGAGGTGCCTGGCACCACCAGATATGTCTAGACATCAGAATCTTGATCTGAGCAAGTCAAACACAAACTCTATGATATGCCTAGTCTGAGAGTGTGCATTATTATATCCTTGCTCATTGGGACTGTGTATGTTTCTTAGGAGTATCATGATCCAAGGTTTCAGTGCATAACCAACATGCCCACTAGATGCCCTCATGTCACATGTGTATCATATATGTAATTTGTGAAAACTACCAAGGTTATCTGCACACACACTGTAGATGATCCCTTGGGAATTACACACCACCTGACAGTTGACAGAGTGATATCCTTTCCTGTTGATGTGCCTCTTTCCCTGTTCACCAGGTGGGGATTTTATTTGTATTTGTCTGAAGTGTATGCCCCCAGAACTTCAGGGAAGTGTCTTATAGCACAGAATTGTTGTATTGTTGCTGCTCTCTCCTCTGAGAATATGGAAACCTGATGTGATCCCTAACATGTTGTAGCATTGCATTTAGAATTTGATGCAATATTCCCGAGGCTGAGGCCTGTGATACCCCTAATATATATTCCCTTTGTGTCTTTGAAAAATGCAAGTAGCTAGTATACATAATGCTACACATACTTTGGTTTTCACTGGAATGGGATCTCCACGATTTCCCAAGGGCCTCAGGTGAGGGTAGAGGTTGCATATTTCCTGTAGGGTATCCTCCACCCTGAAGTGCTGTACAATTTCTGTATCATGAAGTCCATGATAAGTCAAACATGATCTGAATACCCTTCTCTTCCTTCTAGGCTGAGGGCTGGCAGCAGCACCTTGTATTAAAGCCTGTAGCACATATAGGGTAATGATAGCAGCAGCGACCCCTAACATTTTTTTCTAAGAGTTTACATGGTTCTATTCCAAAGCGAATAGGATTTAAGGCTAAAAGGGAGCACCAAGTGAACATGCACACACTATACATTCTTCAGTAGCTCTGCCATGTTGAATTGCTTAATTAGCATGTATTTCACCTACTTATGCTGTCATTAGCATATTCTGACACTTATCCTTGTTTTGAAAGCGGGAGTGACATGCAGACCTGTTTAATGTCACCACTGAGTGACACGCAAGTGTGATTAGCGTAAAGTACAGGCATTCATGAATCTGGCCCATTGCATTTTCAAGAGCAAACATTCAAATTAGGATGGTAATTATTCATACCCCTGAGATACAGTAACCCAGGGATAAAAATTACTTGGCAGTGGTATAGGAGCTTTGGCTCTTAATGGGAAAAGTGAGAGTGTTCCTTCCTTTGAAGGATGTCTGTCAAAAAAGTTTTCAATGGAATCTGTGTATTTGTTCCTAGACATATATGTTTGTAATTGTGCAACTTGACAATCTATTGTAGATCCATAAATATCACTAACAGAGGTAAACATTATTAGAATTCTTTGATTTTCATAAATTGTAATCGGTGAAAGACAGGTAGTACTGGGCAATATCAGATTCCTCAGAGGTATTTTGAGATCAGACACCATAGGCAGAGGGTTTCATTGCCTCAGGAAGGTGACATATTGTCCTATATTTCCTACCCTCCAGGGCATTATTAATCTTACAAAATTATCTGTCTGTTAAGTTATTGGTAATATATGTTGACTCTGGTGTGTGTTACATGAAATATCTTGTACTGTAAGTTTAAGAACTGAGTCTCATGATGAGTGGCAAAACCGTAGCTCAGGAAGTGATTTCTGTAATCCTATAGTACAACATATTTTATTCCCCCCACATTTATCTAGTGTAAAGGGCACAAGGTTTAAACTCAAGTGTTACTCTCCCTGATCCCTTTGTCCTTTTGAAGTCACTTCTAGCATGGTTTTGATTTATGTTATGGGAGTGGTTCAGCATGTCTGGGCTTTTATCCTTTTTTTTTCCAAAATGTTTTTATTAATTTTATGACACAATAACTTAACAGTATAGTAACAAGAAAAAACAAACTATATGCAATGTCCATAACAATTAAAAAAATACACATAGGAGAACACAATATTTCTCTAACAGATTAGAAAATTGTGTCCAAGAAATTAAATGATGAGTTATGTTGTTAGTCCTTGCTTTTATAGTAGCAATCTCATTCTTACAAATGTATTTCACAAGATGAATAAACTCAACTTTAAAGACAGGAGTAGATTGGGATTTCCAATTTTTAGTAACAATTTTCCTTGCTATAGAGAGGATAGACCATAGTAAAAATGTTTGTTTTTTAGGAATGACTTCAGGAACACTGAAAGAAATTATACAGTTGTCATTCCATAGATCTTTACAAAGATACTTAAAGTCTAACCAAAATGGGGAAATTATTTTGCAATTAACAACTATATGTATCCAATCAGCATCAGGGTGTCCACATCTCCAGCATTTCATTTCATCTTTTTTGTACAGTATTGTTAGTCTATGTGGGGTGAAAAAACATCTGTGTAAAAATTTCCATGTGTATACATGCCAGAACAGGGAAGATGTGGATTCCTTTACCGACTGTAAACAAAGTTTTTTATCTTTTTCTGAGAATACTTGTTTATTAACTTCACTTGAATAATTCTAAAAAGAAACATCTGTTTTGCTAAAATCATTTCTGAAAAATTTATAAATAACAAATATGTATGAAGTGTTCTTGGGTGAGCTATTAATAATTGCTGAGATAAAATCCAAGATTTTTAAGTTACTCTTATTGCATACCTCTAATGAGGGTACGAGCTTAGTATGTATAAAATCCTTACAAGTCTGGATGTCCAGCCAATTACAATTTTGCAGACTATGTTTGCTGATCAAATAGTCTGCAGAACTTATTTTATTAGCTGAGAGAAACTGATTCCAGTATAATAGGTCACCCTTCTTAAATTCTAACATTTTCTGAGTATCAAAAGATATCAAACATTAATTTGTGTAGGCAATAGGAAGCATAATTACTAATAAATTCTTAATTGACTGTGAAGTAAAAAATATAAGTAAGGGGGTGTTACAGTAATAGGTGCAGTTATGGTTCTATCATTTACCATTTTAGTAATGTCATAAGGGGAAAATGTCATCTATATGACAGCATTTTTTCTGACAGAAATTACAAATACTTTACACAAGTGATATCTGCATAAGCAGACTATGAAATGCAACCTAATGAATTTGTGAATTATTTAAATTCCTTCACTGAGTTCTTAAAATTTATTCTGAAATAGTTTATGAGACGAATAACCTTTTTAGATATTACCACAGAAGGTGACTGGAGAAATGTACTGCCTGTCTAAAAAAAGTCTAATAAATATCAATTCACAAAGAGGTATTTACTTTAACATTTCAGGTATTCCAGATGCATCTGAACCAGCATTATTAAGGGACAGACCATACCTATTTCAAGACTAAATTTGAATTCAAAAGTACAGGAAAAATTTTGTACAAGTCAACTTCAGAAAAAGTCATATATTTGAGACATCAGTGTCATATACCCATTTTAGGAGGTGAAACAAGTTCAAATTATATGTACAATAAACGTGGGTACAAATATGTACAAAATGGCTTGTCAAGTAAGATATGGCCTAGCTGCTACTTCTATTATGAATACCATAAATGGGGACTTCCAAGATGGCTGCACATTGAGTAGCAGTTTAATTTCCACTCTCCCAGTGTGAAAACAGAAACTCAGAAAAGAGAGCCAGTAAACTTGTATTTTTGGGTAAATTTCAGTAACTGGCTGATAAGCGCACTGCTTGGATGTCAGCAAAAAAGAAATTCAGAGAACCTGAAAGAAAATCAATCACAAGAGGTGAGGAAAATGACACTGACTGGGAAGAAATCTGCAGCTGTTCAGCAAAAAGCAATGCAAGCTTCAGCTTTGGTGCAAGGCATGACTTCCAATAACCTAGAGGAAAAAATATGTCAAATGTACTCAGAGCTGATTAAAATAAATGAAACACTGATGGAGTATATCAACTCAGATAACAAAAGGCTGGAAAAAATGGAAGAATCTTTAAACAGATATTCAGAAGAGGTAATAAAACTGCAAAAATCAGAGGTTGAAATGAAGAAAAGGCTGGCTGAATATGATACTGCTCAAGAAGAGATATTTCAAAAAATAATGGAATTAGAGGACAGAGCACATAGATAAAACCTGAGATTTTCTGCTCTACTAGAGAAGCTGGAAGGAACAGACTTCATTAATTTTATGAAGGCACAAATAAGCAACTGGACTGGTATTCCACAGCAGGAGTTGTTAATTGAAAGGGCACATCTTGTGTATGCTTCAAATTTGACCATGAGAAAGCAACCTAGACCTTTAATAGTAAAGACACAATCCTACCAGCAGAAGGAGTTGATTCTGACAAAACTGTGGCAGAAAGACAAAGTACTAAAAGTGGGAGACAGTAGAGTGTTTGTAGAAAATGACTACTCCCTGTACACCAGGCAGAAGAGTACATTTATTCCACTAATCAGGGAATGTCGAAAAGCAGGCATAAGATTCAAATTGCTGTACCCAGATATCTTCAGAATATACTTTCCTGGAGGAACAAAATCATTTTTTGATGCAGAACATGTTAAGGAAAGAAATATAAAAGTTTGTCCAACAAAAATGAGCTGTGAAACAGAAGGACCACAGAGAAGCTAAGCCAGTGAAACATTTTCCAATATTCCAATGGAAAATGCTTGAGAGATGGAAAAAAAAAACAAGAGTTGACTAGAAAAACAGGAGAATGTTGCAACTGAATAAGATACTGGATTTGGGAGATGAAGATAAACAGGAATTAAACAAGCAACTCAGAAATTGACAAATAAATGTGGGATTGCGATGCATTAATTATATTTGTAAAACATGACAGAACAATAAAACCTGGAAATATTAGACTTTTTGACTTTGTTAAACTTGTAGGGGACTCTAAAGCATATGCCCTACTTTATATGTCATTAAGGTTTGGAGGAACACTTAGGAGAGAGAAAGAGGACGGAGAGAGTTAACTGCAAGTACATTTTGTTTTTAACAGTAATATTTTTATGGTGCATGAGATAATCTGTATGCTATAAAGTAAAGTTTTTTTTCAGTTATTTTCAAGTGTAATGGAGATACTAAAGCAAACAGGTGTCCCTGTTTTTTTTTCTTTTCTCCTTCTCCTTGTTCAGTTTTAATAAATGAAGGGCCTGCAATGTAAACAAAAAAAGAAAATTCTAGTAAAAAGAAGAGGTTGCAAGAAAAATTGATGTGCTTTTTCTCATTCTTGCATAGGGGAATGACTGGATTAAGGCTGTTGGCTTGATCTAGCAACAAGTTTTAACACAAAGCAAATAAATAAGGAAGATCATTGAATATAATAAAGCTTTCCTCTAGTAAATAAATAAATGCTTGCAGAAGCAACTCTGTATCTGGTTATCTTGTCTCCATTGAGACAATCTGATAAAAAGCAATAAAAATAGAATATTTTCTTTCAATGGCTTGGAGATAATGTTTTCTGAAAGCATTCAATTGTTTTCCCAATCTGGGAGAGCAATAAAGATAAGACAAACCTAGACAGCACTTACTAGAAGCATAGGCTGTACCATGCATCTTAGCATGGATAACCTTCTTTTAGGTTAACCCAAGTCTGTAAGTGTGCTTTAAGTTTGGGACAATTGATCCTATTAGGAGGGTTAAACTTCAATATTTGAAGACCTACATAATTTTCTGTGTTAGTATTGTTAATAAGTTTTATAGGGTATATTTGGGGTGTATTTGTTTTTTTTTTTTTTTTTTTTTTGAGGGCTATTAATAAAACAAAAAGTTGTGTAAAGTGTGACATATGCTAAAATGGATAAGATAAGAAGCATCTATATAAAAGATCAACCTAGCAAATATTAGTGTATGGATGTAACACAAAAGCTGGAACTAGATACTTAAAAAGATGTTACACATAAAACGTGTGAATAACTTTTTAACATAACAACACTTTCTATACTATATTTAAATGTTATTAGTCTCACAGATGTACAAAAAAAGAAAGAGTACTGAACTATATTAGGAATGTAGAGTGCAAATAGCTAAGCTACAGGAAACACATTTGGAAAGAACTGAACATGTGAATTTCATAAAGAATGATTTTCAGGATGGTTATTTGGTGGAATACCTGAGGCAAACAAAAAGAGGAGTACTTATATCAATTGCAAGAGGAGCTCCAATAGTGACAGAAGAGGATAAAAAAGTAGATCTGTAGTACTAAGGGGCTACTGGCAAGAGAGGAAGATTACACAGGCATGTATTCATATTCCACCTAAAACTGCTATAATGGAGCTTAAGAAAATTCTGGGAGAAATAATTAGCTTTCAGCAGGGAATATCACTTATAGGTAGGGATTGGAATTTGGTTTGCAGCAGTGAAGATCTGGCTGGGGGACCCAGAGGAGAAATGATAACAAAGAAGGATAGATTTTTGAAGAAATTTATGAAAATATTTGGCATGAAATATGTGACTTCAGTATTAGGAGTTCTGAGAGAATTTACATATTATTCCCCAAGATAGAAAAAATGGACTAGGCTAGACAGAACTTATATTTCACAGGAACATTTGCATTTAATTGAAAGTTTTGATATGCATCCAATCACTGTTTCAGATCATGTGCCAATAATAACTGAAATAAAAAACACAGAGTAGTGAAATAAAAATGAGACATTGCCACTTCCTTACCAATCTATTGTAAAGAGAAGAATTTAAGGAACGGGTAGTGGAAATTATTCAGGGGCTATTACAAAAGACAGACATTTCTTCTGAAAATATCTAGGGAGTAGGATAAAATTAAAGTGCAGTCAAAATAGGGTGGATATAAAAGAAAGTGACATATAGTTAGGAAGTAAATGTTAAAATACTGCAGAGCAGGGGGAATGTCACAGAACAAGAAGAGGAGCAATTACAGAATGCTAAACAGGAAATAAGGGATTACCTCAATAATATGCATGAGTTTAGAAAGATTACTGTTAAGCAGCTTTTTTGATAATAACTCTAGAGAACAAAAACTTTTAGCACAACAACTTAGGCAACAAAAAGTAGAATGGGTTGTTGCCAAGCTTGGGAAGGCTATAACAAGGAAGATAGCAAGAGGTCTTGTAGGGGTAGTAGAAATATTTCAGAAATTTTATGAAAGTTTGTATAAAGCAGAGAAATATGGAAACAAGAAAAGGCACAAATATAAATGTTTATGGAAGAATTAAATATGCCAAGGTTAGAGGTAGAAGAGGCTCAATTACTAACAGTTAGGATAAGATGAGATGCGATATAACCAATCCACAGAAAAGTCTTCAGGAATAGATGGTATTCCTGTGGAAGTTTGGAAGCTAGGAGGGAAAATTGATAAAGATCTGGAAGGTTTTGTTTAACAGTATTTTAAGAGGAGGAGGAAAAGCACCAACATCCTGGAAGAAAGTAGGGTGACTGTAATACCTAAACAGGGTAAAAACCCATCAGATCCAGCCTCATAAAGGCCCATTTCAATCCTAAACCATGATTATAAAGAGTTTATGTCTATAATATGGCTAAAAGAATGGCGGCAGTGATGCCAAAACAGATAGATATGGATCAGTGAGGTTTTGTGGAGGGGATGCAAACATTTGACAGTATTACCTTAACAATGATGATCCAGAGGGAAGCAGAATGTAAGAAAATACCACTGTTGTTGGTGGGTCTTGATACAGAGAAAGCATTTGACAGAGTAAGCTGGGATTTTATGAGCAGGCCAGTAGAAGCATTTGCATTCCCTGACAAAATAATAAAACCTTGAATACATCTTTTTTTTTCTCTCTCTTTTTTTCAACAGGTTCACTGGAAACCTAAGTATACACACAACAGTCTCATCCAAATAGGCACTCTGATTTCATTCAATCCAACCACCATGTAATTAGGGCAAACTGTGCACCACCTTAGGCCTTATGCTTTAAGTAAGTATTGGAAGCATCCAGTCTTCTGCATCTATTTTAGCCTGCAAAGTGACTAGTCTGAAGACAAGTAATTCAGTGTCCTAGTTTGTAAGCAATAGTCGTATAGTCTGTAAACCCTCCTCCACTGATATCCTGCTAGTCAACTTTTACTCTCTCCTTCCTAATAGACATTGACATTTACTCCTACCACTCAAACTATTTCTTTCTCTTATATTTTTCTTCACTTCTTCAAGGCTTGTTACTTCCATTATTTATATCATCCTGTCTTTAGTTGAACTGCATGCCTTCAAGGAAGTCACCCTTGGTCCCCCCTTCCCTTCTTATTTCTCCTTGCCTGAGACAGTTACTAAACCAGTTTCAGCTCTGAGATAGTATTTGTGCACAGTCAACATCAATCCAGTGCATCTTCCTGTCTCTTTAGTGTGTTTTTATTTTTCTATAGAAGTATCCCTGCAACCAAATAGATATGTATGCAGCAGTGAAGTTTGCAGTTTGAACACCAGTCTGTGGGCTATATTTATCTGTAAATTATAAATATTATGGCAGCCTAAAACAAAGAACTTTGTCCACTATAATATCTCAATTTTCTTAGATCACAGCAGTCCCATTGGTACTTTCTCCTTTAACTGTGCTCAGTTCATTGTTTTTAGTATTCCACTGTCTCCCTTCCTTAAGTTTATTTCTCTTCTTATGTAACCAGTTTTGAGTTCTCAGCCAGTATTTTTCCAGAGCTGGACTACTGCATTCTTGCTTACTTTTTCTCATTGCTTAGCTGGTCTGTGGGGGTTGAGGTAGACTTGTGGAAGTCCATAGAAACCTCCTTACATTACACAATTGTTCAAACAGTCAGGTGAAGTTTTTTACTGTTATCACCATAAGTCAGGTCTAGGTGATACTGGACTAACTCTCCTACTAAACCTGTATCCTAAAACAACAAAACCAAGACATTCATCTACTAGCACAGATGCCTTTTAAACTACATTGTTCCTTTTACTTATCTCGAACCAGATTTGTGGCTGTTTATGTTAAGTCACTGATTGTTTTCTCTGTCTCTTGACAAGTTTTCAACACACTTCATTCGCCCTAACTTATGATCTGGCTCATTCTGCTCCCCTACCCTACCCTACCCCCAAATTCCACCCAACCCTCTTACTTTAAATTTATACTTTCATTGCACTACCCACATATTCCTCTAACTAATACCATCAGTTCCCTCCAGCAGGAAAACAATCAATATCAATACTCCCAATAGTAACACCCACTTTAGTTTACCACCCAAGACTCTCTCACAAATGTTCTTAATCCTTGCCTTCTATAACTATCAAATTACATCTCTACAACCAACCCACTACCCTCCTAACATTTTTTTATCCTAATTTACAACAAAGATAAAACCCAAGTTAAATAGAATGCCCCTAAGAAAGATTATTTTACTATTTCTCCTCACTCTACTAGCCTTTATCACCAATTATCAAATCCACCTCCTTCAAATATTTAGGACTTCAGCCAGTCCTCACAAAGAATATCAACATCTACTTAGCCTGTCTTTCTCCATAACACCCTATCGCTACAAACAAACCACATCTGATTCATTTTTATATATATATATATATATATATATATATATATATATCTTAAAACTAAGCATACAAATGTATGATCAAATATCAAACCAAGACCAAAATATAACTGGCCACACTCTTCCCTCTGTAAAATATCATTTCAAAAAATTAACACAGATGTTCACCCCAACCTTGGACCCACTGTTCATAAAACTATCACTTCCAATCCCAAAATAAACCAGTCACCTAACACATCTCAGCAAAAAAAAAAAAAACCCAAGAAGCATGTTCAATAAAATCCATGACATGCATGCTTATCTTGCCACATATACTCCTGATATAAAGGATTACAAGATCATCCACAGGATACAATATACTCAGGCATGACAGACAAAACATGTGTGCAGGTGGTGTAGCAATCATCTATAAAAATTCCTTATCCTTACCTTACTTCCATAGGAAATACCCAAATTTAACAATGCTGAACTACTAATAACTATATGTTTAACAGCAATTTATATAGCACTACAGAATAATGTTGATACTGCTGAAAGCATTCTGTATTGGATATCCCAACAAATTAACCATGAAACTATAATATTTGGAGACTTAAACATAGACTGGCAACTTATAAATTCCACTACCCTCACCGAATCCACAAACATGTGCAACTTCAGACAATTAATAACCACACCTGCTAAATCAATAAAACTTCAGGGAGACACAACATTAGATTGGATTCTTAAAAAAAAAAACAGACAAACTGACAAAAGTAGGCTGCCTCTCAGATAACATAAGTGACCACATACCAACATATACTATTATCTATAATCAAATATGAAATACAACCAATTTCAGCAAAGATATTTTCAAGGAAACACCAAAAAAATATAACTGGAATGTACCTAGAACAATGCTGCTAGATACTGCTGTAGATCACTTTGATAATCTATTCTTACAGACCTTAAATAATCAAGCACCAGTACATAATAAAAGAGTGAAGTCCAACCCCGCACACCATGGCTGACAAAGGAAACAACAAATCATGATAAAAAGGGATAAAACCTGGAAAAAAACTGGTATAAAATAGAATTCAAAATGCCCTCAAGCAATTTAGACATCTTAGAAAACCTGCAAAACTCCATGTCAAACAGGATAAGCAAACATACTATACCAACCTACAAGACAAACATGAAAACAACCCAAAATGTTTTTGGTCATCACTAATAAAACTATTCTACCCTGGCAAGACCACTAGTCCCACTCCAAAAACTGACAGTATGATAGGCTCTATCTCCACACAGTTTAATTCCTACTTAATGCAATCAATATTATCTCTTTTAGAGACTAACACATCTGTCCCTCTCACGCTACCCCTGTCCAATCAAAACCATCCACAGCACTTCAGCTTTAGTCCAGTATCTGCCTCACTCATAAGGAAGTTGCTACTTAAACTAAAAACTACTTCTGTAGCTGTAGACCAACTACCATCAGACTACCTAAAATGGCTGCAGAAGTCATAGCCTTCCTTATGTCCATACTAATTAATAGGTCCACAGCAGAAAGATACATCCCATCACTGTGGAAAAATCCTACATCATATCACTGCACAAAGGCAGCACATTTTCAGAGTTTAATAACTATAGACTGATAGCGATTCTCTCCCCCTCTCCAAAATATTAGAGAAATGTATCCATATGCAGCTGATGCAATACCTAACTTCAAATAGCATGCTGTCAGAAACACAACATGGCTTTACACCCCAGCACAGCACCACTACTGCTCTACTACATTTTGCCAATATAATAAACTGATATAGACTCAATGGTCTGCTTGTGTTCTACATGTTCTTAGACTTGTCAAAGGCATTTGACACTGTCTCATATCAGCAACTGCTTGTTCGACTCACCTCAATAGGGCTTTCACAATACTCATTGTTGTGGTTCCTTAGTTACCTATCTGAAAGCAACAAGCTGTTAAATGGCAAAAACCTACTAATCCTTTCAAACAGTGACTACAGGTGTCCCTCAGGCTCTGTCCTGAGTCCTCTACAATTTAATATGTTTATTAATGACCTCCACACCTCCACTCACCGTGCTAGTTTAGTTCAGTATGCAGAGGACTCAACATTAATATGTGTGGCCACAACAATAAACAAGCTCCAAGACATTACCCAAAAAATCTTTCTCCTCGGTAGAAACCTGGCTGAAAGAATCATACCTCCTACTCAACCCCAAGAAAACTAAATTAATGCTTTTCACCTCAAAATGTTGCCAAAATCAAAAGCAATCTTTCACCATAAAGTCAGCAAATAATGCTGTCATTGAAACTGTGAATCACAGTAAACTTCTAGGCATTATAACATATGACAATCTCAAATATGACCAGCATGTACTGCACACCATTAAATCTACACACTAGAAACTAGTCATCCTTTATAGGATCAATGGATTCCTTATAGATACTGCAAGAAAAAGTCTAACCACCACCTTCTTACTGCTGACTTTCTTATACACTGCTCCTATCCAAACAAACATAAAGAATACTCAAAGAAAGAAACGTACCTCCTGCTACAATAAAATATCTACATTTGCCACCATTCTCCCTCAAAGGACTCACCATTGTCTTACCTGAAAGCAATTAAACTGGCTTGAACTACACAACTACCTAACATACTCACAACTGACTTACAGCACACAAACTCATTTATCATCCAGATAAATGCCCTGCACTACAAAACTTATTACTAACCTACTGTCCAGCAAGGGACCACTGTTCTAGTAACAAATTCTTATTACTTACAGATAAGTCATATAATGTTGAAGGAGACTCGCTCTACTCTCAGTGCATTGCTAAACTGTGGAATGGTATTCCTGTGCAAATAAAACTCTCTGACAAACTCAGTAGTTTTAAAACACTGCTTAAACAACATCTTAACCAATCCTGGTCCTTTACATGCTCATCACAGGGTTAAAACTTTTTCACTGTACAATAATATCCAAATACTCTACTCATACCTCTCAACCATACCAAATTTCTCAGTATTTACCGGTTTTGAAGTCAAGATAGTGGAGTGCTACAAATTCTCAAGTGGCCCCTTTAATTCCCAAATTTCCCTTTTTTTTCTGACGTCATCACGTGCAGGGCATGCATGATGACTTCAGCATTATGAGCAGACTGACAGCCTGTTGGAATATGGCTAGGCTTGAGGGGGTATGTACCACTATGTGTTTATGTTTATCTAACAAGTACACATGCAGGCAAGCCGTTCATGGCTCTTTCGCGGTAGTTAAGTGCAGAGTGCAGACAGAGAGTCAGTGTGCGGGCTCCAGCAAGTCTGCAGCAGTCAGTCACTCATCTAATAGACAGTGAGTGGACTTGTCATACCAGTCCAGTCAAAAATGAAAAAATATATTATCACCACCAGCAGTACCACCACCAGACCCAGTTCTTCCCCTGGCTCATTCAGGTACTGTACAGAATGCACGATCATAAAACAATAATTTAATTGTACCATTCACAGAGTGAGTGTCTTGATCAAAATATACATGTACTTTCTAGACACCTACACCTTTATTTTGGGCTTAATGATTTCTGGTTTCTCAAAGCTGTGTGTATATTTATGTATGTGTGTGTGTTTGTGTGATGACTCAGCTTACTTATTTATCTGCTTGCCAGCATATACAATACATCACCACTGATACAGCCAATGCATGAATAAATGCAGACTTTATTTCTGGTGGGAATATTATTCATTTTATTACAATACTTCATGCTTAAAGGTACAGAGTCAGCAAACATTTCTATCATACAACCAGAAATAACCTGTATTTATGTAATAGATATCCCCATGCATTTTCTTCCATTGTTTTACAATTCCAGAATTTTTCAGAGCAGAAACACGTCAACCTTTCTTCTTTTATCGATGGCATGTACTGTTATTTTGAAGCAATTTGCATTAAAGATTTCCACTTGAAATAAAAGAGAGAAAAAGAGACGTGTCAGTAAGCTGATACCCATTCAGATCTCGATGTTTTACATTTTAAGCAAATATATAGCAGCTGTTTTCTGTTTCACTTTTTATATTTTCTACATTAGATGCATCTTTTTTACTGTTCCTTTATGACGATACACAATATAAAAACTGAAAGTTTTATTCTGATCCATTTGGGGTTTCTGAGAGGAATATTAAGTGGACAGGATACATGTATTTAAGACACTCTAAAATCTATCACCTGAGTTTGCTGATGTCCTGCCCCTGTCTAAGCGAGGTTAGTTGGCTGTGTTTTCCATAAAAATCTATATAAACTTGCATAGGAGATACACAAATTACCACCGTTCCCTAAGGACCGCACCTGCTTCTCTGTTTGCAAATACTTTATGTACAGATATATACATATACATACATACACACACAGACGCACACAAGCGCACACACACACAAGCACACACACACACACACACACATATATATGTATGTACACATTTGTCTTTGTTCACCCATATAGATATGAATGTTTATATATAATATATATATATATATATATATACACACAATAGTAATATAGTTATATAATTTTAATGCATTTTAAGTTTTATGGATCATATGACTCATGGCTGAAAATGTCAGATAGTTGGTGGTAAGGAATAATGCTTAAACTGCACTGTTTATATGGCTTAACTGTTGAATGTATGTTTATGGTGAACTCACTGACATCTGATACATGTGTTGACATTTGCAAATGACTGGAATGTGGAGGTTAATAGCGTATTACAAAAATGAAGTAAAATTACCCAGTTAAAATAATATAAAAATAATAGTTTCACCTGCTCACTTGTCTCATCTACAGCTATAAAGTTAATGAAAAAACTGTTTTGGTCTGCACACACACACACACACACACACACACACACACACACACACACACACACACACAATATGGGAAGGCAAGATAACCAAACTATCATAGTCTGTTTAGTAAAAGCAGGATAAAGCATAGAAGGTGGAGGTTAATAGCATATTACAGAAATTAAATAAAATCACCCAGTTACAATAATATAAAAAATAATAGTTTGACTCGTTTACTCATCTCATCTACAACTACAAAGTTAATGGAAAAAAAAGTCTGCACGCCCCCACTATGGGAAGGCAAGATAACCAGATGATCATGTCTTGTTAAGTAAACAAAGGATAAAGTATGAACAGAAGGGGACGTGTCACCATTTTTTTTGCTGAATATATCATACACTAGCTGTGCTGTTAGGTTCATAGCTAAGTACTAGGCTAGCTACCCTTGCAGGCCAATTTAAGCCTGGTCACTTTCCCAAAGATGAGGGTTTTCATGTTGACAACTGAACTGACTATCATCACTGTACCGTAAAGAAAGAATTAAGAAAAAAAAGAAATGCAATGCAAAGCGGGCTGTTGTTAGTGTTTCTTTTTTGGGGGGGGTGAGGTTGAGATAGAGTCAGAGAGATATGAGTGTTGCATTACAAGTGAGTGATTTTACGAATGTATTTAGTTTTGCACAAGTTCAGATATTAATATAAATAAAACACAATTGTTCTTCTGCTTATTTTGTGTGTCATGATCATATTTTGGTTGTCTGTTCTTCAGTTTGCGTTTAAAATTCTATTTGAGTGGGCAGGGTTACATAATTATGTATGTAAATGTTATGTTAATCAGTGTACAGATTTTTGGCAATTTGTACCTATTTTTCATGGGCGTTTGTCCAGATTTTTGATATTTCCAGTTTGAGAGGTATGACTCTCCTTAAACATAATATTCTCAACCTCTTACTGAAATGACAAAACAAATTTTATACATAGCTGCTGCCTGTACAATACACTATGTTGCATGTGCGCTTTCTCTTTAGTAACTTCCACCTCTGTAAAATCTTAGAATGTATATGAATAAATGTAACTACTGTCTGTGAATAAATGTAAATAGAAATGTAACTACTGTGTTTGTCTGAAACTTAGTACAATGCAGTATAAGCAAATGAAGCTATTCATCCCAGGACTCCACTGAAAATGGGTATTACTAAGTTGGACTTTACCAGTAAACAAATACAAATAAATAAATGATAAGGTTGATTAGGAGGATATATAAGGGATTGGTATGAAAATTAAAGTGGGTAGGTTTCTCTGATAATTTCTGTTTGAGCAGAGGAACTAGGCATGTGTGTTATTTTTCCCCTTTGTTATTTGCAGTATATTTAGAATCATTGGCAAAGAAAAAAAAAGGGACTCAGAAATTCAAGGATATAATTGGTATCTTAGTCAAGAAAAGCTGGATGTATTTGCAGGTGATATTATTTTATACCTGATAAAACCAGAAAATTACATTTCAGTGTTGTGTAACATTTTGAGGCAGTTTCAAACCTTTTTGGGATACAAAATTAATGAAGCTAAAACAAAGGCAATAGCTGTAAATTATATACCCACACATGAATTGGTTCAGCAATATCCTTATTTATGGGGACATGATAAAATGAAGTACTTAAGAGTATGGATTAAAAAGGATTCTGGTGTGGCAGCTATGTCAGAAGAGACTAAACAAAAGATAATACAAAAACTGAGAAAATGGAATATTTGCTATATGGATACCAAGATACAAGCAGTTAAAATGATTTTAGTTGCTTTAGTTTTATATACAGGTCAGGTATATTTTTTATCAACCAGAGGAGAAGTTTTGGATAGCAATTAATAAAGAGGTGTAAGATTTTATCTGGGAGGGGAAGATTGCAAGAGTCAAGTGGGATAAGTTGATTCTTCCAATAAAACAAGGCTGTTTGAGATTATCCATTTTGATGGGGTATTTCAGAGCTACACAGTTAGGGTTCCTATACATAGCACAAGCAGAAACCTATAAGTCAAAGTGGAAAGGGATGATAATGAAACAGGATTGAAGCTCAAGAAATAAGGAGAGGCTGGGATTTTGGATGTAGATCCTTAAGGAGAATAACAATAACCATGTAGAATATTATATTCATAAAGCAGCAGTAAGTGTTCTAAGAACTAAGCCAACACAGGAATTGAAAAAGGAGATTTTGATGATGGGGATGACTGCATTTAGGAATATAGACAATAGGCAAGAGGGGGCTGGAATTTATTAAAGAAAACTGGCAAAAGACCCAAGGTATTGGGAGCTATTAATTAGAGAAGAAAAGGTAATAGAATGGGAAGAGGCCAAGAATGTATTTGGAATGCAGGCTAGACATTGCCTTCCCTATCAAGGGTTGATAGCAGAGAAAGAAATGTAAAGATCATTCACCAAAAAGCCGCTGTCACAAATCGCAATGTCCAGTTGATGCACGCTAAATAAGCCAATGCTTATAAAGTCACAAACGCTGTTCCTTTTAGCGAAATGTGCGATGCACGCTAAATAAGCCAATGCTTATAAAGTCACAAACGCTGTTCCTTTTAGCGAAATGTAGTCAAAAGCAAACCATTTAAGACCCTTCTCCTCTACAGAAAAGGGATGTAAATTACCAAGATAAAATCCTCTTCACTGCTCCAAAACAGGAAAATGCAGTCACCAATTCCAATGAGGTAAAAAAACAGCTTTATTCACAAGAAAGTATTTTCAAACTTTACAAATTACTACTAGTAAAGACCATTTAAGTAACCCATACTACTCACTGATAGGTGAAAACATTTTTAAAATTTAAAGCGCCACTAGCCACAAACAGTGAAATTATGCTACAACTATTAGTAATGCAAAAGTATAATGTGTGTATATGGTGCATAAAAACTGTTTCACATAAATACATATCCAGTTAAAAACATATGTAATAATGCTTTTCAAGCAAATAAGTTAAAAAATCTTCATTAAAAAATACAAAGAACTATAAAGGCATATATATACCAAAACATCTAAAAAAGACATAAATACATTTAAATTCATTTGGGTCTACTAACACTCCTGCCCTTCAAAACTGATTTAATGTGAACCTTATCGTTAAGACCAGGTGGATCATCAGCTCTACATCTGATGATCCATCTTAGTTCACATTCAAGGGTCCTATTGATCAGGTCACCCCCTCTATAGCTAGGTACTACATGTTCTATGACCGCAAAGTTAAATCTGTGGTCAGGGCCCATTGATTTACAGTGTTTAGCTAACGCATTGAATTCTGACCCCTTCCTAACATGATAATTATGTTCTCTTATACGGTCTTTTAATACCCTATTAGTTTTGCCTATATAAAATGAAGGGCACACTACGCACCTAGCTAAGTATACCACATTTTTACTATTACAGTTCGTGTTAGTATTAAAATAATATATATATCCAGTAACTGGATGTACAAATGTTTCTTCCTCACTAATAAAATTGCAGTGATTACACATACCACAGGGTGTAGTGTTCTTGTTTTTTCCTAAACTAGGTGGTTTGTTCAATCCTAACTTCGGTTTACACAATAATCTCTTAAGGTTGGGTTTATTCCTATAGGTGAGCCTAGGTCTTGGTCCTACAATTCTAGCAATCTCACTATCAGATAGCAGAATATCCCAACTCTTGTTAAAGATTTCTCTGACCTCTTTTGTGTCTCTGGTATATGACATAATAGGTCTAACTTCCATGGGTGTAGTCACTGAACTCTCTTCAATACTCCCAACATTATCAGAGAAGTAGGGTCTAGCCTTTGTTGTCCTTAGCTGATTAACTTCCATTATAACCTTTTCAATTAGCTCTAGGTCATACCCCCTTTCTATAAACCTTCTCTTCAGTTCTTCTATTTCTTTATAATAATATTCATCTCTGGGGTTATACCTAGATGCTCTTATAAATTGACCTTTTAAGATGTTATTAAAAATATGTGTGGGATGCATACTTCCTCTATTGAGTAGTGTGTTTCGATGACATAACTTGCGATGGACAGATGTATTTAAGAGTCCATTTTCAAGTTTAAAAATATCTACATCTAGGTACGAAACCCTATTCCTAGAGTAATTCATGGTGAAATTTAAAAAATCTGTGGATGAGTTCATAAGGCTCATGAAGCTAGTTAACATATCTATGTCTCCAAACCAAAGAAAAAAAAGGTCATCCACAAATCTGCGGTATAACCCCACATTTTCTTTAAACATATTCAACTTGTAAAGAAACCGATCCTCCCAAGCAGCAATTACAAATAAACTTGTTGACCATAAATAAACACATTATTCGTAAGTATCATCTCTAGATACAATGTAATCAACTCTATTTTGTCTGTCTGAAAGTCAGAATGCTCACGTAGATATTCCTGAATATAGGTAATGCCCAAATCATTGGGTATCATCGTAAATAAACTGGTGATATCCATAGTGACTAAAAAATACTGTTTCTCTTCTCCTAAATTCTTAGTGTGTGTATACAGATCTAACAAAAATTGTTTACTGTCCTTTAATATATTTTCATTTTTGTCAACCAATGGTCTCAAGGTTGACTCTACATAGATAGATAATGGCTCTGTGACCCATCCTTGTCCGGCTACAATCGGTCTCAAGGGTGGGTCTACACTGCACTTATGTATTTTGGGTAGCCCCTGTATGACCGGAATGACTGGATTTTCTACCTTAAAATAGTGATAAAGTTCCTCTGTAACGCTCGATGACATAAAAAGATCATCAAGTGTATAGTATACATCAAACACTTTCTGTGCAACTATTCCCTGATCAATTTTTACATAGAACTTATCATCACTTAACAAGCGAGTCATTCGTTCATTGTAATCAGTTGTATCCATTAACACAATGGGGCCCCCCTTATCAGCTGGCCTGATCGTTAGAGCATCATCCATTCTCAAACCTTTTAGTGCTTGTCTTTGTTTATAATTCAAATTTTGTTTATATTTCATACCTTTATGTTTATTAAAATAATTATGTATGTCATTCTCCACTACCCTACCAAACACATCTATCAGAGGTATATGATAATCTCTTTCAGTTACACCAAAATCTAGCTTCAATTGTATCTTTCTTTTAAACATTTTGGTATCTATCACTAAATCTGTTACATCATCACTACATGTGGGTATAAAACTAAGACCCTTGTTCAAGACATATTCTTCATCATTATTTAAAACTTTACTAGACAAGTTGACTATTAGTGTGGTGTTCTCTCCCACATTTTCTTCAGTGTAGGTCCATTGTATTCAAGAGAAAGAAATGTATTTATTTATTTATTTAACATTTGTTGACTGGGAAAGTCCAACTAGGACAGAGCCTATTTTCAGAGGAGGTCTGGAAAGAAATGCTCCAGACGCATGCCTTTAGAATAGGGGGATCTCTAAGTGAAAGACCAGCACTGGTAGAGTTTTTCATAGAATCTAGAACATAAACTGCTGTTAAAAAGTAGGGCATACAAATTATTGCATGATAACTATAAGAATCAATCACAGGAGTTAGAAAGGATTGGGAAGAGAGACTGGATAAGCAATTCACAAAGAAAGAATAGGGGCATATATGTATGTCTCCCAGATATTCAACATAGTCCAGAAAACTTAGGATCTTTGCTTGGAAATATTTACATAGGCATTTTTATACCCCAAGTAGACTCCAAAGATTTTTTCCTCAGGTAGCCAACTAATGTTGGAGGTGTGATGGGGAAGAAAGAGGTAACTAGTAACATATTTTCTGAGAGTGCAATAAGATGGGAGACTTTAAAGATTCCCAGCAGACTACACTGTTAGGGGATACTGCTTAAGCAAATTGATGTAACTAAGGAAATGATATTTTGAGCTATGATACAAAACTGGAATTGCCTAGATATAGTAAGGTCTTGCTGAGTCTAACTATGGTGGCTGCCAATAAAGCAATTACTAGAGAATGGAAACCAAAGTCTAAACCAACTGTAGTAGAAGTACTCAATATAGTAACAGAGATAAAACAACTGGAATTGGGATCTTTAGACAAGTGTAAGAGCAAATTACATAGAAAAAATGCAGAGGAGGAATGAGGTTTAAAAGAAGGCAAGATTTGAATGAGCTATGTAACGTTTGACTGGCAATGACTGGTTAGAGTATAAGTGATATATGTTTCCAAGTAAAATTATGTCAACATGCTTTGTGATGTATAATGTATGCAAATAAATTATATCAATATGGTTTGTTTTAATTTATATAAATGTATGATTGCCTATGTCATATGTGATAATTTAATAAAGATGATGCTTGTTAAAAAAAAGAATACCATAAATGGAATATTATAAAAGATAGCTAAAAAATTGTGAGTAAACTGGATAGAGGATTTGTTTTTACAAATAAGTTCTGTAGTAAGGTGAAAGAATTATTGGTGAGAGGTGATATAAATAAGATCAGAAAAAAAAGCAGTGACAGTACTTTGTCCTTGTAGACTGTGCCAGGACATAGCTTTAATAATAACACTAACTATGTTTTTCGTGAGTTATATTCATGACAATTACTGCGAAATCACATTCTACATGTAAGGCAGAAGGAGTAGCAAATTTAGCCACCTGTATTTTATATGAAGATTTTTTCTTCATATAGGAAAAACTAACAGGAACTTGTCCACACTAGCTTTAGAGCATATGTATGCCTTAAAGGGTCAAAAGACTACTGATGCTATATATAAATACAGGGTCACTTGCTTGAATTGTAAGAAATTTGCATTTTTTTTATTTTGTATTTGGTAGTTGGTACTGTAAGTGGAGGGGACATGGACTCCTCACTAAAAGATGAAAAGGCAGTGTACAAATTCAATAAGATGCTACCCATCCCCATGTTTAAATAAAATGTAGAACATTATTTTTTTTTAATTGTGTCCTATTTGGTAGGTTTAATAAAGAAGAAAATGTATGTATACATTATATTACATAAATTAACTAAAGGTTTTATAGGTGAAAAATATACATTTAAACTGAATTACAAAAACTAACCAAGGGTTTTGTAGGTCTGAATAAAAAAGCCTCTATTGTTTTTACATTTACATGAATATTTTATGTTTTAAAAGAATAATTTTAGCTGATTGGTTGGGAGTAAGATATGTTAAGTTTTATAAAGTTATATAATTGCCATGTTGAAGTTTGTTCCTTGTTCTGGAAAAGTCCTATGAAGTATTAAAGATGAAAACACTAAACAAACTGTGAGGTTTATCAGCAATAGTCTACTTTTTATACCCACGCTTGGTTTATTCAGTACTACTTGCTCAATGTATCATGTAAGGTGAAAATATATGGGAACAGTGGTGTTTGCCTTTGGGCTATATATATAAACTGCATCTAAGTCCCTCAGTGCATTTCTAGCTGTGGGGTTATGTTTTTAAAATTTGTCCTGTTGAACTACAGGCAAAATTTTCCTATTATTAGTTGACCTGATATACAGTCAGTTACCCACCTTAGTTACCATGGAAATTGTGGGAGCAATACATGCAGAGGAGGAATGAGGTTTAAAAGAAGGCAAGATTTGAATGAGCTATGTAACGTTTGACTGGCAATGACTGGTTAGATTATAAGTGATATATGTTTCCAAGTAAAATTATGACAACATGCTTTGTGATGTATAATGTATGCAAATAAATTATATCAATATGGTTTGTTTTAATTTATATAAATGTATGATTGCCTATGTCATATGTGATAATTTAATAAAGATGATGCTTGTTAAAAAAAAGAATACCATAAATGGAATATTATAAAAGATAACTAAAAATTTGTGAGTAAACTGGATAGAGGATTTGTTTTTACAAATAAATCAGGATGCAAATAATATGACTATAAAATATTAATACCACTAACCCACTTGTGTTGTATACCTATAACCATTTGCCACTTTTTTTTTGTTACTGTAAAGGACAACAAAGACTGCTTTATCAGTGCTGCTGCTACCCCGCCTACCTAATTTCAAGTGAATTTTAATTGTGTCTGTTGAAAACATGCATTATCAAAGCTGATTATCTTTAAATGCTAGGAAAGACAATTAAACTTCAGGACTGCAGAAACTATTCATTACCAGAAAAGATATTTTATTAATTATGTATTAACGTCTGATATTACTATAACAACTGTATTCTTAATAACCTAATTTCCACGGAGAGAAAACTATTCCATACTAGCCCAGCCTAGGAATACACATACAGTATAGCCTATATGAACTTTAAGAGTACCTGTTTGTGCATCTTCAAGAACATATCTATAAATAATGCATCACTTCTGAATGCATTTGTTTTATTTTTCCTCTAAACTGCTGGAAGATATCTCCTGTACATAAGCTGCAATTTGAACTGCGTTTTGCAGAACAACTGCAAGGCTCTTCCCAGCTAGAGCTCTTTCTTTTTTCTTTTTTTTCTGGTTGCTGTCCCCTTTCTTTTTCCAAATGTTTCCTAGTTCCATTCATTCAGTGTTATTACTGCAAGTAACCAAATTTTACCAAAGTTTATAACTTTTACTTTTTAAACAATTTCTCAGTTTTCAGACAGACAGTTGTAATCAACATGTTGCTTAGTCAGGCACCATCTTGAACACGTCCCTCTTGCAATCTTGATCTTTAGAGTAAAGTGCTTAGGACACAGACAAGGGAAGTAATACTTTTCATTTTTATCAGTTATCTTCCATTCGCATGTGTATGTTTGAAGTTTGTTATACTTCTCCATTAGTAACTGATGCAGTATTTATAGTTATGTTCTTAAAGATGCACAAACAGGTGCTCTTAAAGTTCCTGGGATAGATTTGGTGCTGTCAACGTATGGTGCTGTAAGGACTAAACCATGGGACAGATTTAGTACTGCGAATGTGTGGTGCTGTAAGGACTAAGCCATGGGCTAGATTTAGTGTTGCAAATGTGTGGTGTTGTAAGGACCAAGCCATGGGAGAGATTTAGTGCTGTGAATGTGTGGTGCTGTAAGGACTAAGCCGTGGGCTAGATTTAGTGCTGTGAATGCATGGTGCTGTAAGGACTAAGCCATGCGATATATTTAGTGCTGTGAATGTATGGTGCTGTAAGGACTAAGCCATGCGATAGATTTAGTGCTGTGAATGCATGGTGCTGTAAGGACTAAGCCATACGATAGATTTAGTGCTGTGAATGTATGGTGTTTTAAGGACTAAGCCATGGGATAGATTTAGTGCTGTGAATGTGTGGTGCTGTAAGGACCAAGCCATGGGCTAGATTTAGTGCTGTGAATGTGTGGTATTGTAAGGACTAAGCCATGGGATAGATTTAGTGCTGTGAATGTATGGTGTTTTAAGGACTAAGCCGTGGGATAGATTTAGTGTTGTGAATGTGTGGTGTTGTAAGGACTAAGCCGTGGGCTAGATTTAGTGCTGTGAATGCATGGTGCTGTAAGGACTAAGCCATGCGATAGATTTAGTGCTGTGAATGTGTGGTGTTTTAAGGACTAAGCCGTGGGATGGATTTAGTGCTGTGAATGTATGGTGCTGTAAGGACTAAGCCATGGGCTAGATTTAGTGCTGTGAATGTGTGGTGTTGTAAGGACTAAACCATGGCATAGATTTAGTGCTGTGAATGTGTGGTGCTGTAAGAACTAACCTATATGATAGATTTAATGTTGTGAATGTGTGGTGCTCTAAGAACTAAGCTGTGGGATAGATTTAGTGCTGTGAATGTATGGTGTTGTAAGGACTGAGCATGGCCTAGATTTAGTGCTGTGAATGTATGGTGCTGTAAGGACTAAGCCATGGGAGTGATTTAGTGGTGTGAATGTATGGTGTTGTAAGGACCAAGCCATGGGAGAGATTTAGTGCTGTGAATGCATGGTGCTGTAAGGACTAAGCCATGGGATAGATTTAGTCCTGTGAATATATGATGTTTTAAGGACTAAACCGTGGGATAGATTTAGTGCTGTGAATGTGTGGTGTTGTATGAACTAAGAACAAAAGCAGCCTCTGCGAGTACGGCAGCTGCAGGGTCCCAAAGGGAAAGTACACAGAACAAAAAATGAGGACCAGCAAGCAAAGCACCTTGTAATAATGTATAATACTTTAATAAAAGTATTAGGTTCTTTGAAACAACAGACCGGTTTCGGCAAATGCAATATACAGAGCCTTCTTCAGTGTACGACTTTGATACAGAAAAGAACCTATATATATATATATATATATATATATATATATATATATATATATATATATATATATATAATTCAATGAACCATGTGATTAATTACAAATGCTCATTGAGCCCTGGCTTAAAGAGCCCACCAAGTTTAATAATCCATTTCTTCTCCATGGAATTCAGTAAATTATGCCAACTTGATTTATTATTTCTTGATCTCAAAATTTTGTCTATAATGACAAAACTGAAACATGCATTATGATGAATTAAAGAGTGTTTATATAAGGCACTCATTTCTCTCCTGTTCCTAATATCACTGAGATGCTCAGATATTCAAAGTTTTAATGGTCTTAAAGTTTGACCCACATAAAATGCAAGACAATTGCACTTGGCCAAGTAAATTACCCAATCAGAGGAACAGTTGGCAAAGAATTTTATGTTGTACACCTCTGGGGTATTTTGACTACTAAAACTTTTAGTTTTAAGTAACTTGGTACAGTAGGTGCAATGTCTGCAAGGAAAGCATCCCAGCAAAGGTTCACCTTATAGTGTAGTCTGAATGGGATTGGTGGTTTTTGCTGCAGAATGTTTAAAATGATTGAAAAAAGCAGAAAGATTTTTACCTTTTCGAAAGGAAAAAAAACATCTATCACCAAGTATTTCTTGTAGTTTGGGTTCACATGTTAATATGTTCCAATTATGTTTGACCAAATTGATAAGTGTGTTGGTGTTACGTCCATAGGTAGTGATAAGTCTGGGTGGTCCGGAGTTGGATTTATTGGTGGTTTTATAAAGGAGGAGATCTTCACGTTTCATTCTATCAACAGTGTGTTTGGTATATACTAGATGACCCATTTGGTAGCGCCGGTCATGGAATCTCTGTACAAGATCATCCCTGAAATGTATGTATGCATGTTGATTGGAACAAATGCGTTTAATACACATAAACTGGGATTTAGGAATGTTTTTGCAAATGTGGGGGGATGGAAGCTGGACGCATGGAGTAATGAATTATTTTCGGGGAATTTGTGGTGAATTTCTGTGGACAGCGTATGATCAGATGTGCGGCAACCAAAACATCTAAAAAAATTATTTTATTTTTATCATAGCTGACAGAAAATTCAATGCCCCATTTATTTTCATTCAAATAGGTGATGAATTCCAAGAGATATTCACTATCCGCCCTCCATACCAACCAGCAATCATCTAAGTACCTGGGCCAGATGTCCATTTCTTCAATATAAATATTATGAGAATTATCATACATGACCTGTTCTTCAAAGTACGCCATGAACAAATCCGCATATATGGGGGCAAAAGAGGCCCCCATGGCAGTCCCCTTGGTTTGCATATAACATTTTCCTTTGAAAAAGAACACATTCTTGGTCAATACATGTTCCGTCAAACACAACAAAAGGGTGTTGAAACCTGGCTTATATAATTCTGTCTTGTTAAGCCAATATTCCAGAACCTCCAAACCAGCCCAGTGTGGTATGTTAGTATATAGTGATTTCACATCTAATGTACAGAGTAACCAATCTGGCTCTAACTGTGTGTCTGAAATGATTTTCAGAAATTCAGTTGTATCCCTAATCCTTGCACGGACACATTGTAGAAGGGGCTGTAAATATTTGGTTAAAAAGAGAGATAATGGTTCAGTTAGTGAATTTTTACCGGAAACGATAGGTCTACCTGGAGGATTGTGAAGATCCTTATGTATTTTAAGTAGAAAATATATGTATTGTGGGCACGGATTAGTGATGGTGAGTTGTAACTGTGTATTTTTGGTGATAATCCCCTCTTCAACAGCTAAAATGAGAAAAGAATCAATCTGTTCTTTGAAAACAGGTGTTGGATCAATAGATAATGCAGAATAATAACGTGCATTAGATAGTTGACTGAGTGCTTCATGGTCATATTGTGATACATCCTGAACAACTATTGAACCCCCTTTATTGGCACCAGTAATAACCAACTCATGATTGTTGGCTAGTTTGGTGATGTGATCCCTACATGTTTTAGATAAATTATTTGATAAGGGGGGAACTAAACTAAATTGAAAATGAAGATCTTTGATCATAGCTTGTTGAAACATGTGAACATGCTGATTCATGGGAGACATGAAGGAAGATCTGTGGTATTTGAATTCATCAGATATCTTTGATGATGGTTTATCCTGGAAAAATAATTTGAAGTTGAGAATCCTACAAAATGAAACAATATCTTGAGCAAAACTTTCTTCTGAAACAAAAAAAACAGGAATGAATGATAATCCTTTATTCAAAATCTCAATTTCAGAGGAGGAAAGGACATGTGATAAAATGTTGGTAATAGTAACATTATTCACTTTGTTACAAACATTTGTAGTAGAGTTTCCATGTTGTCTATATCCTTTGTGTTTTCGAATTCCTTCTTTTCAATGCTGGTGAACCTGTGGCACCCCCTGAGTCAGTATCTGGACCCGAAGAAGAATAATCATCAGCAGAAGTATCAGTATTGTAAGATGTACCTTTTTTAAGAATGGATTTGGTTCATTTCCTTTTAGGAGTGGTCCGATTCTAAGCAATAAATCGGACATGTTTGGCTTTATTTTGAATGGATCACCTTTAGTGTAATCATCTAAATCTCTTTGGAACTTCTTCCTTTTTCCTTTTTTCTTGGGATTCTTCTAATGTGTAAATTTTTACTCAAAATTTTTATGCTATTGGTATAGATAGTCTGTTCCTCAAATTGCTTGGCCTTTTCACTTATTAAAGTGATGGACGAAATTTCTTGTTCAATGATTCTAGTGTGATAATTGGCCAATATTTCAACAAATTTAAGAGATGTTTCTTGTTGGACCTCATTCCATTGTTTAAGTAAAAGTTCATCAGGGGTATTGACCAAAGGTTGTAGACCCCATGGGGTAATTCTTTTAAGCAAATAAGCACGGAAGAGCTTGTAGTGCCAAATGTTATTATGCAAGGCTGTCATATGTTTATTTAAATTTGAAAAAATATTTTCACAACTGTCAGTATTGTCTGCGACACCAACATCATCCAACTGCTCGCCAAGTGGATCTAATCCAAAGGCTGAAAGGTCATCTCTATCAGCAGATAAACCTGTGAGCAGATGGTGTAATTCCATGGTAAATCATGGCAGTGATAATGATTAAAGAACAAATAATCCACAAATGGACAAGTTTTGACTGGTTTTTGTTTCCCATTTGATTATTCATAGGATGGTATCATATTCAAGCATTGTTATTATTGATGCATGCACATATATATTCCTTTTTTTATCTGATTTTACATTGACTATAGTGGTGTTTGATTCATTGTTCATTGATTCTATACCACTTATTTGGTTTTAATTTGGCAATTTAATTTTTCATTTTTCAATTTTATAACTTTACCAACATTGATATACCATATTGGATGTTTCTTCTTGGTCTTTTCACAATCCTCATTTCATTATATTTCAGATTGTTCCCTTGACTATTTAATCAGGGACATATAAGTGGACCTTATCCCATCACCAAATGCTTTTATTGGAACAAACGTGGCAAATTGTCATTGTTATCAATCTTGTTCCAATGTTTTGGTTTTGATGTCCATTATAGCAATTTTTGGATGGGAGTCTGCTATTGTTCCAAATTATATTTAGAACTCTATTATGCCATTTTTAATTTTGCCACTGCCATTTTGTCTGCTCCATCAACCATAAAACCACTTTTATTTTGCATAATCTGAACCAAGTCAGTATTTGACTAAGTGAAGTTTTTGACAGTAGGCTTATTGGTTCAATTAGGACCGGCAAAGGACCCATTTTATGTCCACCAACAGTTTTGGTGGTACTCTTATACATATTGTACATATTCAAAAAATTTTACAAGGGTATTGCTTATTGATCCTAGTTTGAACCGGCCAATGTAATTTTTTCAGACTTGGTACTTGTCCATTTGTGGATTATTTGTTCTTTAATCATTATCACTTCCACGATTTACCATGGAATTACACCATCTGCTCACAGGTTTATCTGCTGATAGAGATGACCTTTCAGCCTTTGGATTAGGTCCAATTGGCGAGCAGTTGGATGATGTTGGTGACGCAGACAATACTGACAGTTGTGAAAATATTTTTTCAAATTTAAATAAACATATGAGAGCCTTGCGTAATAATGTTTGGCACTACAAGCTCTTCCGTGCTTATTTGCTTAAAAGAATTACCCCATGGGGTCTAAGGATACGCACACAACCTTTGGTCAATACCCCTGATGAACTTTTACTTAAACAATGGAATGAGGTCCAACAAGAAACATCTCTTAAATTTGTTGAAATATTGGCCAATTATCACAATAGAATCATTGAACAAGAAATTTCGTCCATCACTTTAATAAGTGAAAAGGCCAAGCAATTTGAGGGACAGACTATCTATACCAATACAATAGCATAAAAAATTTGAGTAAAGAATTACTCACATTAGAATCCCAGTTAAAATAAAGGAAAAGGAAGAAGTTCCAAAGAGATTTAGATGATTACACTAAAGGTGATCCGTTCAATTTTGAAAATAAAGCCAAACATGTCCAATTTATTGCTCAGAATCGGACCACTCCTAAAAGGAAATGAATCTAATCCATTCTTAAAAAAGGTACATCTTACAATACTGATACCTCTGCTGATGATTATTCTTCTTCGGGTCCAGATACTGACTCAGGGGGTGCCACAGGTTCACCAGCATTAAAAAGAAGGAATTCTAGTACTACGCAGGGTTTACACATAAGAGCAGGGGGGGCAGAAAACACAAAGGATATAGACAACATGGAAACTCTACTACAAATGTTTGTAACAAAGTGAATAATGTTACTATTACCAACATTTCATCACATGTCCTTTCCTCCTCTGAAATTCAGGTTTTGAATAAAGGATTATCATTCATTCCTGGTCTTTTTGTTTCAGAAGAAAGTTTTGTTCAAGATATTGTTTCATTTTGTAGGATTCTTAACCTCAAATTATTTTTCCAGGATCAACCATCAGATCTCTGATGAATTCAAGTACCACAGATCTTCCTTCATGCCTCCCATGAATCAGCATGTTCACATGTTTGAACAAACTATGATCAAAGATCTTCATTTTCACTTTAGATTAGTTCCCCCCTTATCAAATAATTTATCTAAAACATGTAGGGATCACATCACCAAACTAGCCAACAATCATGAGTTGGTTATTACTGGTGCCAATAAAGGGGGTTCAATAGTTGTTCAGGATGTATCACAATATGACCATGAAGCACTCAGTCAACTATCTAATGCACGTTATTATTCTGCATTATCTATTGATCCAACACCTGTTTTCAAAAAACAGATTGATTCTTTTCTCATTTTAGCTGTTGAAGAGGGGATTATCACCAAAAATACACAGTTACAACTCACCATCACTAATCCGTGCCCACAATACATATATTTTCCACCTAAAATACATAAGGATCTTCACAATCCTCCAGGTAGACCTATCGTTTCCGGTAAAAATTAACTAACTGAACCATTATCTCTCTTTTTAACCAAATATTTACAGCCCCTTCTACAATGTGTCCGTGCAAGGATTAGGGATACGACTGAATTTCTGAAAATCATTTCAGACACACAGTTAGAGCCAGATTGGTTACTCTGTACATTAGATGTGAAATCACTATATACTAACATACCACACTGGGCTGGTTTGGAGGCTCTGGAATATTGGCTTAACAAGACAGAATTATATAAGCCAGGTTTCAACACCCTTTTGTTGTGTTTGACGGAACATGTATTGACCAAGAATGTGTTCTTTTTCAAAGGAAAATGTTATATGCAAACCAAGGGGACTGCCATGGGGGCCTCTTTTGCCCCCATATACACGGATTTGTTCATGGCGTACTTTGAAGAGCAGGTCATTTATGATAATTCTCATAATATTTATATTGAAGAAATGGACATCTGGTGCAGGTACTTAGATGATTGCTGGTTGGTATGGAGGGTGGATAGTGAATATCTCTTGGAATTCATTACTTATTTGAATGAAAATAAATGGGGCATTGAATTTTCTGTCAGCTATGATAAAAATAAAATGATGTTTTTAGATGTTTTGGTTTGCCGCACATCTGATCATACGCTGTCCACAGAAATTCACCGCAAATTCCCCGAAAATAATTAATTACTCCATGCCTCCAGCTTCCATCCTCCCCACATTTGCAAAAACATTCCTAAATCCCAGTTTATGCATATTAAACGCATTTGTTCTGATCAACACACATACATACAATTCAGGGATGATCTTGTACAGAGATTCCATGACCGGGGCTACCAAATGGGTCATCTAGTATATACCAAACACACTGTTGATAGAATGAAACGTGAAGATCTCCTCCTTTATAAAACCACCAATAAATCCAACTCCGGACCACCCAGACCTATCATTACCTATGGACGTAACACTAACACACTTATCAATTTGGTCAAACATAATTGGAACGTATTAACATGTGAACCCAAACTATTGTTATTTCCCTGGAACGCTAATTCCACTTAATACGTGGCTTCTCAGCGCTTCTGTGGATCACTAGTGATATCTGCATTACTTACTGTACTTATTTCCTTGTTTCACTTGAAATAAAGTTACTGTTTGTTGTTTTTGCATTTAAGTTACCTGTAACACATTGCACTTAAGTTACCTGGCACCTGCTCACTAAAGCAATTATATAAGTCAGCACTAAAAATTAAAAGCACTACACCCTCACTCCCTACTGGCCCTTGTTTTCAATTATAAAGGAATTCCCAATATTATTCTAGCATGTCCAAAGGTCAGTTGTCAATCTCCTCTCCGGTCCAGCTGGTGAATCTGGGAATCTTGAGGCAATGTTACAACTGCCTCATGTACACAGACAACCTTCTCCTCCTCCCAACAACTTCCAACACATGTGAGAGATGCAACCATATAGCCAAACTGGAGGCTAAGCTCTCTCAACTCAGTACTGGCATAACCAGTCAGGAGGAAAAGGAAACCACACTCACTACAATTCCAGTCTCACATAGACCTACCACGACAGCAAACCAAACACATAATCACACAAAAACATACTCGGAGGCTCTAAATAAAGATCTGCCTAAGCAGCAGAGACCTCCAAAGCAGACACCCAAGCAACCGCTACCCCAAAACAAAACACGTACAACACATATCTCACAAAGCCAGTGTGCCGAACAGTCACAGCCCTTAAGACTAAACAACACACCTGATACACTTGTAATAGGTGACTCTATCGTTAGGCACACTGACGTCCCACTCACCAGGCTGAACAAGAAGAGGGTCATGGTGAGCAGCCTGTCGGGCGCTAGGATCTGCCACATAACACAAGCACTCAGGTCACTCCAAGGCAAGTACAAATATGACTCAGTCATTGTCCATGCTGGTGTGAATGACCTGAGATGTACCTCCCTGGACTACATGAAAAGAGACATAGAGGAGCTCTCTGAGCATGTAGCCCAGGCTGGTATGACCCTGACCTTGAGTAGCATCTTACCCTCACCAAGAATTATGCCACAATATGAAGACAAGATGATCAATTTCAACAATTGGCTTAAGTACTGGTGTCATTCAAAGGGGATCCAATGCCTGTCAGCTTGGGATGATATGCTCGACAAGCCACGATGCTTCGCTAGGGACGGCTTGCTCCTGTCATCCCTGGGCTTTCGGATATTGGCAAAGGCTCTTGCTACCCCCATAGTGCCTTTTTAGGCAAGGCTCAAAAGACAAACCCACCTCCATAGGTATCACAAGGGATAAGAAACTAAGAGTAATGCTACTCAACGCCAGAAGTCTAAACCTCAAGAAGCACGCACTCGAAACTCTCCTTAGCATGGAGAACATCGATATCTGTGCAGTAACAGAAACCTGGTTCAGGGCTCCCGAGAGCACCCCAGCACTACCAGGTTATACCTCATACCATGCTTTTCGGCCCCAAAACTTGGACCGAACCACAAAAGGAGGCGGAGTATCGATATTCATCAAAGATACCCACACCTCCAGGTTGGTGGAAAAGCACGAAGCATCAGATACTATCCATGTGCAACTAACAGTGGGTAAAACTGCCTTCCAGTTTATAGCCTGCTACAGACCACCCTCCCAAACCCAGGAACCCCACTCGGCCTTCCTGAGAACACTGGAAAATATGAAGGTCTCTCCAAACACCATTATATTGGGCGACTTCAACTACCCAAACATAGACTGGGAGCATTACTCTAGCTCCAACACCCTAGCCCAAAGGTTCCTAGAATTTATAAACTCAAATGCTATGGAACAACTTGTTACCACTCCCACAAGAGGGGAAAACATATTGGACCTGATCATCACCAACAAGGGGACTCTATGCTCCAGACCAGAAGTGTATCCCTCACTGGTAAGATCAGACCATAAACTAATCTCACTGGATATTCACATCCCGACCCCACCCCCTGCCCAGAAAACCACAGTGAAAAACTCTAAAGCAAATTTCACACTCCTCAAAACCGAGGTGGAATCCTTCAAAGCCCCCGGGCCTGTGGAAAATATGGCCCAGACCGCAGAATCCTTTATAAATGCATTCTATGAACACCTTCAGGAATGCATGGATCATGCGATCCCAAATAAAACCAAGACCCAATCCTCCAAAGGCAGACATCCTGTCTGGTGGACCCCAGCCATAAACAAACTATACAATAGAAGGAGGAAGCTACTAAATGATAGAGCAAAATCCCAAAAAGGGAAGGCATCACTGATCAGTATTAGCAAAAAACTACGGGCACTCATAAAATTGTCTAAGGCCAGCTTCGAGAGAAAAATTGCACAGGACACTAAGGATAATCACAAGGCTTTCCTTTAGTTATGTTAGGAACCTAGGTGATAATTCCCAGATATGCTCAGAATGAGGCCAAAATGACAAAAAATACACCGAACCCACAGACATTGCCAACATCCTAGCTGACAGGTTCAGCGCAAACTTCTTCCCTCCTCACCAAAAGACCAAATATCTATCCCAGCAGAGTGCTGCCCCCCTGACATCTCAGATGCTCAGGTAAGAGCAGCCCTCTCCAAAGCAAAAAACACAGCATCAATGGGACCAGACGGTGTCCCGGGCTGCGTCCTACATGAACTCCAAGCAGAGCTAAACCCAAACATAAAACTACTGTTCAATCTCAGCCTCACTACAGGATATGTGCCCAAAGAGTGGCGTACAGCAACAGTGGTCCCTCTCCATAAACGTGGTGCCTCAACGGATCCTGGAAACTATCGCCCCATAAGCCTGACTAGCTTGGTCTGCAAAGCTATGGAAAGGATCATCATGGACCTCAAAAATAAAGATATTGGGGACCTACAGACAGTGGATCCTACCCAGTTCGGCTTTGTTAAGGGCAGATCCTGCCTCTTAAACCTGGTTGATTTCTTTGAAACAGTCACCAAGGCCATTGACGAGGGGAAGGTGGTCCACACAGCCTACCAGGACCTCGCAAAAGCCTTCGATACAATACCCCACTCGGGCATTATAGATAAGCTCACCAGCTTAAATATAAACCCCTATGTCACTAGATGGATTGCAAACTGGCTCAAGGACAGAACCCACATGGTTAGAATTGCTGGAGCCATGTCAGACTCCACACCAGTTACAAGTGGTGTCCCACGAGGCTCAGTCCTGGGACCTCTCTTGTTCGGTATATATTTCTCGGAGGTACAGGCCAACATGGAAGGACTGTGGCTGACCAAGTTCGCAGATGACTGCAAACTGGGCGCCATAATCAACTCTCCAGCCGACACAAGCATCCTCCAAAAGGGCCTCAGAGAAACAGACAACTGGTGCCAGAGCCATGGCCTCAAGCTAAATGCCAAAAAATGTATAGTCATCCCCTTTGGCAAAATCAAAGTGCCCACAAATTACCACATAGGTGGTAATCCATTAAGTACAGAAGAAGTAATTAGGGACCTGGGGACCCAAGTTGATAGCAATCTCTCATTTGACAACCACGTGGCCAAAGTGGTTAGAAAAACATTTTATATAGCCCACCTAATCATGAAGGGATTCACATCTTGATCAGGGGAGATCATCGTGCCTCTTTACTCATCCCTCATCAGGCCCATAATTGAGTACAATGCCCCTTTTGGGATGTACCTTACCAGACACCTGCAGCAACTGGAAAGACCACAAAAGTACCTCACCAAGAGGATCAAAGGGCTCAAACAGATGCCATATGCTGCCCGGTTAAAGAAACTCCAGCTCTACTCAGTGGCATACCGCCTGTTCAGAGGCGATCTGTGCCTGATGTATAAAGCCATGTCCAACCCGAATTAATGGACATGCTGCACCTCAGAAAATCCAAATCCCATCGAGCTCACGCTCGAGAGACTTGAACCTCAGCACTGAAATAAATAGGACATGCTGGAGGGACAGATTCATAACCCAGAGGCTCCCTTCACTCTGGAATAAAATCCCAGTCCAGGTTAGGCAGAGTCCCTCATTGACTCTCTTCAAGAGGAATCTTGATGAGTGGATGGGAGATCGTAGGTTTACCCCGGGTATCACTTCTGTGTCACTGTTAGACAGAGGCACAGTATACTAACTTCGAAAAAGGGCATAGCAAAATAAATTTAAAATGGGTGGCGAAAGCCAAACACATTCTGGCTAGGCTTATAAATGCCCTAGGGCAGATAGCCTAGTATGAACCTATGAACCTATGAACAAGAAATACTTGGTGATAGATGTTTTTTTTCCTTTCGAAAAGGTAAAAATCTTTCTGCTTTTTTCAATCATTTTAAACATTCTGCAGCAAAAACCACCAATCCCATTCAGACTACACTATCAGGTGAACCTTTACTGGGATGCTTTCCTTGCAGACATTGCACCTACTGTACCAAGTTACTTAAAACTAAAAGTTTTAGTAGTCAAAATACCCCAGAGGTGTACAACATAAAATTCTTTGCCAACTGTTCCTCTGATTGGGTAATTTACTTGGCCAAGTGCAATTGTCCTGCATTTTATGTGGGTCAAACTTCGAGACCATTAAAACTTCGAATATCTGAGCATCTCAGTGATATTAGGAACAGGAGAGAAATGAGTGCCCTCTATAAACACTCTTTAATTCATCATAATGCATGTTTCAGTTTTGTCATTATAGACAAAATTTTGAGATCAAGAAATAATAAATCAAGTTGGCATGATTTACTGAATTCCATGGAGAAGAAATGGATTATTAAACTTGGTGGGCTCTTTAAGCCAGGGCTCAATGAGCATTTGAAATTAATCACATGATTCATTGAATTATATATATATATATATATATATATATATATATATATATATATATATATATATATATATATATATATATAGGTTCTTTTCTGTATCAAAGTCATACACTGAAGAAGGCTCTGTATATTGCATTTGCCGAAACCGGTCTGTTGTTTCAAAGAACCTAATACTTTTGTTAAAGTATTATACATTATTACAAGGTACCTTGTTTGCTGGTCCTCATTTTTTGTTTTGTGTTGTATGGACTAAGCCATGGGATAGATTTAGTGCTGTGAATGTATGGTGTTGTATGGACTAAGCCATGGGATAGATTTAGTGCTGTGAATGTATGGTGTTGTATGGGCTAAGCCATGGGATAGATTTTGTGATGTGAATGTGTGGTGCTGTAAGGACTAAGCCATGAGATAGATTTAGTGCTGTGAATCTGTGGTGGTGTGTGTGTGTGTGTGTGTGTGTGTGTGTGTGTGTGTGTGTGTGTGTGTGTGTGTGTGTGTGTGTTTCAGTGTCAGATGTAGTGGCACTGTTAGGGAAAGGGTTTTGTGTAAGTTAATATGTAGGTTTGGGATGAAGGGCTAATCCTTTCCCTAACGCTAACTTTATACATTAACTTACAAAAACTTATTTTCCTAAAAGTACCACAAGTCAGACAGATGTTGCCTGAAGACAGCATTACAATTAGCTATTGGGAAAGGAATCTGTTTTTCTTTGTGAATTACGTCGATGTTCAATTTTTGTTTTTTGAGTAATTCAGTTTCCAAAGTGCAGGCTCTGACTGTTTATGTGTCACTGCTTCTGCACATCAATGTTTCATCCTATAATCACACACACATATATACATACATACATACATACACACACACACACACACATATATAGATATATATATATATATATATATATATATATATATATATATATATATATATATATATATATATATATATATATATTTATATGGTTACTGTATGTCTGGTAGAACAGCCATATTGTAGAATCACATTTGGTGCAGAAAATTATTAGAAGCACATTTGACATAATCACATTTAGTTGCATGCATGCAGGGGGCTGTATTTGTTGGCTGAATTTTGAAAAGTGGTTTAGTTAGCTGATTTTTATAATATGAGTGTTGTTTCTGCAGGTTTTTTTAAAGTTAGTCACTTTCTTAGTAGTTTGTAAGAGTTATAGTTAGTAAATAGCACCAGTGTAGGGTAAAGTGATCATTGTTTTCTCTGGAAAATCATGCAGTGAGTCCGCTGTTTTTTGGAGATTTTATTTTTCCTTGAGTTGGTGTTACCATGGAGATGGTGCATATAAGATTTGGGGTGTGGGGGTAATTTTTCCCCTTCCCTGAGTTGTTACAACTTAGCTGTAAGTACATACAAATGTAGGTGGTGGAGGGCTTTCCCTCTATATTAGGGTGTAGTGGTACATTGCAGTATCATTTTTGTCATGTGTGGTTGGCAATTTTTGCTTTTAACTTCTAGCAGAAATCAAGTATTTGGTCACGTTTTAGACTAAATGTGATTCTGTCATATTAATTTTTTACCAGATGTGATTCTGACTAATTGTTTTTCTACCAGATTTGATTCTAACATATATTTGTATCTGCGACTAAGTGTAATATACTCGCGCGCGCGTGTGTCTGTGTGTGTGTGTGTGTGTGTGTGTGTGTGTGTGTGTGTGTGTGTGTGTGTGTGTGTGTGTGTGTGTGTGTGTACATATATATATATATATATATATATATATATATACACACACACAGAGAGAGACAGACAAACAGACAGACACACCATTGAACAACATCTTAGACAATGCCTGATAATAATCCAGGTTGTTCAACTCTAAATATGGTTTCTTGAGAAAAAGAATGACTAAAACCTGATATATTGATAAAAAAATGTCCCTCCACAGTGAAGATCTAATGCACATCAAGGCAGGCTTCAACAAACTCAGCAGGGCCAGAGTCCAGCCCACAGGCTGTAAAGAACATATTCAAAATCATCTCCAAGAACTTAGAGTATTTGATATAAGTAATGTCCCACAAGGTACATCATTGGAAGTACATCTGACTTCATCAACACTACCCCAATGAGTCTGCGAAGTTCCTATTATAATGATGCCAATCTTACCTGCAAACAACTGAGCAATATATTCACATTTTGAAGTAAAAAATACCTTCCAGCTGATAAGACATTATGGGCTGTACAGCCTGTCCACAACTCAGACAAACTTTGCTGGTCGCTTTGATGTGTTAGCATTCCATCTGTATAAAAGCATTGCCTGCTTACAAGAAATTTTGGCATGCTAGAGAACAACAGTGTCACCAAGCCTAAGCTTGCCCACAAAAAGTTACATTTTTCACCCAAAACACTTACCTGTGCCCAGTCTGCTTAAAGGAATTGAGTTCATGGCCATACTATGATCCATGCAAATAAAACAAGTTCAGGTGTACGGGCTTTAGGGCTAAATGATGCATGGCATTGACCACAGTCATATTTTATTAATTATTGGCTGAACACTTGTGACGTTGATGTTAATATATGTAAACAAACTAGTTGTTTTTTTTAATGTGTTCCAATGAAATATATTCATCTCAGATAAATTGTCTTCTACATTACTCCATTATCAGTTCCCACTTTTGTTGTGTGTTTATTTATTTATTTATTTATTTTTTATTTAACATTTGTTGACCGGGAAAGTCCGACTAGGTTCCACAGATCCTGTTTTCAGCGGAGGCCCGGGGAGAAATGCTCCAGATGCATGTCTTTAGAATGTGGGAGGAAACCGGAGTACCCAGAAGAAACCCACGCGAACGCAGGGAGAACATGCAAACTCCGCACAGAAGGCACCCCGGCCGAGAATCGAACCAGAAAACCTCTTGCTGTGAGGCGACAGCATTAACCGCTGCACCACTGCGCCACCCAAATGAATTTTCACATTCCTTTAATCAGACAGCACAACAGTGAGAGGCCTAATGAGGCATCCCTGGAGTTAAATGAACCAGATGGTCAGGCCGTGACACTGTTTCAGGACCAAATCATAGATGACCACCCCAGATGGAACAACAAGTCAAATGAATGCCCTTTCTAAGGGGTAGAGTGGTAATCACCGAATCAAACCCTAGACTCCTCATAAATGAGGGGAAGTCTCTAGCCACAGCCACCAACTCGTCATCTCCCATATGGTGCAACCACCCAAAACTAACAAGTCAATGGCTGTTCCAGCAGTGTGTGGACAAGAAAGTTGGTGAACATTTGCAGAAATGTCCTCAAGACTGGCTGGATAACAAAGGTGAAAAAATCTTCAGCTTGAGCTTGTCTCAAAGACATACTCAAAAGAGCTGGTGCTCCCTCTAGAAATTGTGCCTTCAAGCATAGATCTAAAGCACACTGACATGCCCTGATCCTGCCTCCTCCCCCAGGGCACTAAATAACAGATTAACCAAAGAAATATGGCCATCAGAAATCTTCACTACCATATATCTTATTCTTTTTCCACTTCTCTCTATCTGGCAGCCCTCTAGGCCTCATTGTGAATGTGTGTTATTCCTCATCACTATTTTAGATCCAGTCACAATGTGGACAACCTGGCAGCTAAGAAGAGGTTTTCTCTTTTCTTTGTCCAGACTCACTGCCTGCTGCTGACATGTGATATGTTGGATTTGAGGGGCTGTAATGTCTTCCCCTGTGAACGTGCATGTTCCTGTAAAATAACTAATGAAGGCTACTGCACAGACATAGCTTAGCAGAACCAATCACATATCCCTGGCCAATATACTGCATGTAAAATATTTCTTCTTCACTAGGTGCTAACAGTGTGGTGGGTTATGCCAACATCCCACCAGGATGGGCCAGCTGGTACTGATCACTCATTCCCATGCCCCAAGATGGCTCCCCCCAGCTCCTGATTCACTTGTGAAGATGAGGGACTTTATTCCTCTGCAGAATTGGGCTGACTAATGCATTACCATCTTGCTTACAATGGTTTACCATGCAGAGGGAGCAAAACTGACTTTTGTGGTACTCTTAGCACTTAGACGTGACATGTATGGGAAGTCTATTCCACAGATGGGGCAGCCTCTGGGAGACAAACCTGTCTCTCCAGCAGGTGCTGTTGATGTTGCATATTAAATTTAGGCCTTTTGAGTGGGTAATGCATGATGAGTTAGACTTATGGATATGGAGTATCTCTAGCAGGGCAAGGTCTGATATTGCCTTGTAGGCGAGACACAGATCACCTCTGAGCAATCTGTATGATACCGAATAGAGTGATAGTGATTTCAGCCTGTCCACATAGGACAGGTGTTGGAGGCCATGGATGCTCATTGTGTGGTATTTCTGTGGCCTTTCCATTTGGCGGAGGTGTTTGGAGAGGTACATACCAAATGGGCCGTTATACTCAATTATAGGCCTAATTTTATTTATTTATTTATTTATTTTACATTTGTTGACCGGGCTAGTCTAACTGGATATACGTCCATTTTCAGTAGAGGCCCGGGGAGAAAAGCTCCGATATATGCAATAGTATCATAACATACAATAAATGCAAATAGTATCATAACATACAATATATGCACTAGAAGGAAGTGACATTAAATTAATTTAGAACAGACATAAAAAGTGTACAGAGTTGGCAAGAGAAAAAAAAACTTTGGTAACATATAATATGAAAAAGAAAGAAAAAATAAGCAAGATTAGATATTTTATATCAGAGGCCTGGGTACAGGCATACATACTTATGCTTGCTTACAGCTAAGTAGAAGGTGAGTACTTCTAGAGTAAGTCACTCATTTAATAGAGCTGAGAGGAAGTCTCCTTTAATACTTAGGTAGTGGCTGACATTTTTAGTAAAACCAAACAGACATCATAGGACAGAATAGAGGGGATGAGTAAAGGGAGTGGGAGATAGGGAATGAGATGTTAGGGTTAGAGCAGGGGCATAGCCAGTGTGCTATGAGGTATTCCTTAAGATATTTTTTGAAGAGCAGTGTAGAAGAAAGAGAAGAGAGTTCATTAGAAAGTTGGTTCCAGGTTTTTTCCACTGTGTTTGAGAATAGCGAGTCTCCACCCTTGTTGTTAGATTTAGTAGTGGAAACTAGAAGCTTATTAGCTGAGTGTAGTGTTGCCAGATTTTTGTCTGGAGTAATCAGACTAGAGAGGATTGGAGTATTCATAGGGTGGTAGAGAATCCTTTGGGTGATAGTAAGTTGTTGATAACAAAGTTGGTTTTGCAGTTCTAACCATCCCAGCTGTTTAAGGTTGTGACAGTGATGTGTTCTAAAAGGGGCACCTGTGGCGAATCTGGCAATGTTATTATAGCTGGTTGCAAGTTTGCTCAGGTTGTTTTTAGATAGGTTGGTATAAATGGCAAAGGCATAAAACAAGGTAGAGATAAGGTGAGTTTGGGCAATGTATTGTGATTCCTAAGAGTCAAGTTGTAGTGTCTGTGGATATGGTAGTTCCATTGTTAGAGGTTACTGTGAAGTGACATTGTGGAGACTTTTGGGTAGGAATGAAAAGTAACAATTTCGTTTTTTGGGGGGGTTCAGCAGGAGGCAATGTTGCATAAACCAACTTTCAACATTATTAAATACTGTTTGGGTGAGGGTCTGGAGTGAGGAAATGGAATTGGCAGAACAGATTAAAGTTGAATCATCTGCATATTGTATACAGGTGGCTTGTGGTGTGTTAGCTTTAAGATCATTAATAAAGATAGAAAAGAGAAGGGGACCTAATATAGAGCCTTGAGGTACTCCAATATTAACAGAGAGGGGTGCTGATAAATTATTATCCCACAGAACAGCTTGTTGTCTATCTAAATAGGATTTAAACCATAGTATTGCCTGGGGGTCAAGTGATAGGGTTGTTAGTTTGTCAATAAGTAGGTGATGGTTGATCATGTCAAAGGCTTTTGACAGGTCAATAAATAATGCAGAGGAAAGAGAGTTATTATTGCGATTTTTGTTTATGCAGTCAGAAAAGGATAGCAAGGCAGTGGTTGTACTATGGTAAGGTCTAAAACCATGCTGACAGTTAGCAAGTAAATTATGAGAGAGAAGGTGGAAGAGTAGCTGTCGGTGGATACATTTCTCCATTATTTTAGCTAATGGAGAGAGTAAGGCTATTGGTCGAAAGTTAGAAATCTCAGTAGAAGAGCCACCCTTATGCAGAGGGATAATGTGTAAGACTTTCCAGCTGGAGGGAACTGTTCCTTCTGTGATTGTTCTGTTTATAAGGATGGATATAGGATAGGCAATGACTTTAGATGCCATTTGTAGGTATTCAGCAGGTAGACGGTCAGCTGAGGGGGTGCATGGCTTGAGTTTTTGAAGGAGGAAGCAGATGAGTGATGTTGGTACTGGTTGTAGATGAAAAGAAGGAGCTGAGCTATTTATGCTATCTGATAGGCTAGAGCTAACAAGGGGTAGCGTATTTGCTAGATTTTGAATAGCTTTGGTGAAGTAGTTGTTGAAGGCATCAGCAATTTGTTTAGAGTTATTCTGGGTAATACCTGATGGGGTGAGAGTTTTAGAATGCCCTAGCTGAAGCAATTTGTTAATGCCTGACCAGAATTTTTGCGGTTTATCCTGGTGGGTCTGTTGTAGGTGAAGGTAGTAGTTCCTTTTGTCGAGTAGAATTTCCTTTTTGGTAGAGTTTCTTCATTGTTTAAAGTAAAGATGGTCAGCTGGGTTTTTAGAAGCTCTCCATTTGGCCCATATTTTATTACGTAGCAGGATCTTTTGCCTAGTTACTTTAGTGAGCCATGGAGTGACTTTGGTCCTAATACGGGTAGAGCGAGAGGGGGCATGCTAGTCAAGGATTTGTAGGAAATTTGTATTGAAGTAAGATATTGCTTCATCCAGCTGAAGATGATATAGAGGTGACCAATTACATGCTTTAAGTTCATTTTGGATGTTCTCTGGATTAAAGTGTTTTTTTGAGGGAGGAGTACAGGAGGTAATAACCTCCTTTTTTCTGGATGCAATCCCTTTACTTATGAGATGAACCAAGTAAAAGGCTTTTCTGACCACTGCTGCTACATGATGGTCGAATGTGAGATTGGTGTCAACCTGAGTACCCAGGTTTGTCAACACAGGTTGTGTGCTAAGGAAGTTGCCGTTGATGTGGTAATCAATAGAGGCTGCGTTTTTGCTGAATGGTATGATAATACATTTGTTTGTGATTAACTTAAGGCCATGACTTTGACACCAGTCATTTGTTGCTGTGAGACCCTCTTGCAGTTTAACAACATCTGGGGAGTTAATGACAGCACTCAGTTTACAGTCATCTGCAAACTTGGTCAGCCACTGCCCCTTTTTCTTTGCCTGGAATTACCAAACAGTAAGGGTCCCAGGACAGATCCCTGGGGAGCACCACTAGTGATAGGTCTGCCGTCGGAGGTGGTGGCACCTATTTTGACCTTGTGGGTCCTATCGGTGAGCCAGCTGGCCACCCATCTGACTAGACAGGGATTTACGCCAAGTTGAGTTAGCTTTCGATGATGCCCGAGTGGAGGATTGTGTCAAAGGCCTTGGCCAAGTCAAGGTAAGCTGTACTGACTTTCCCTCATCCAGGACCTTGGTAACAGTCTCAAAGAAGTCAGCCAGGTTCAACAGGCAAGATCTGCCCCTGACAAATCTGAATTAGGTGGGGTCAAGTGCTAGGAGATAGCCTATGTCCTTGTTTATGAGATCCATAATAATATGATCCATGGCTTTACTAATCAGACTTGTCAAGCCAATAGGGTGATAGTTTCCTGGGTCAGTAGTGGCACCACCATTGTGCAAGGGGATGACAATGGCAGTTCTCCACTCTGCTGGAATGAAGCCTGTAATTAGGTTGTGGTAGAATAGGGTGCTCAATGGCACAGCTAGTTCTTTCTGGAGATGGTGCAGAATACAGCCTGGGATACTATCAGGTCCCACGAAAGCTGTGTTCTTTGCCTTGGCTAGGGCCTTTAACACTTGCCCTATGGAGATGTGAGATGTGGGACAAGTATCAGGGATGTTGAATGGGCCTTTGGAGAGGATGGGGGGAGTGAAGTTTGCGCTGAACCCATCATCTAGCAGGATGGCTAAGTCAACACGATCAGTGTAAGTGGCACCATTAAGTACTAATTTAGAACAAGCCTGGGCTTTGCCATGGAGATTCTGGACATAGCTGAAGAAAGCTTTGTGGTTTCCTTTTGTTTTGGAGGCTAGTTTCAATTTCTAATTGGCTTTGGAAGTTTTCGCTAGTGATCTAATTTGCTTCTTGAGGCTGAGGAGGGAGTTTTTCTAGTTTGATATTTGTTCCTTTTTATCCTTGGGCAACAATTTCTTCTTTTTGTTGTAAAGCCTGTTGATATAGGATGTCCACCAGACAGGTTTGTGTTTCCTTGAGGAGCAGGTTTTAGTTCTGTTGGGTATGGCTGAGTCCATTCAGTTGTACAGATGCTTGTATTATGCACTGGCGTACTGTTCAGCATAGTTGTCTGCATCTTCTGAGGGGGCGGTGGTGTGAAGCTACTGATACCCTCCCTTAGGAGGTTGTAGTCAGCTTTTAAGAAGTTTTTTAGCCTGGTTATGGCTGGGGGGATGTTGGGTGAGATAGCAACTTCAATTGAGAAATGTTGGTACATGATTTCCTGTAACTAGGTTATAAATTAATACAAGGTTATCAGGCAGTTTACATTTAAATCAAGATAATAATTATCCAATATGTAGCAATGAAATATCACAACTATAAATATTACATGCAGACAAAATAAGCAAAAAAAAAACAATGCTAATGCACCTAAAATGAGAATAAGAGAAATAAGTAAAGTGTGGACTATAAACATATTTGAGGCATAACCTTGTTAACAAAACAAAATCTTAAGTTGAAGTTGACTACCTAAGAATCCATATATGACAGATCTTATAAACATTAAATTGGATGCTTGTGTCATACAACTGAGCAATGAAAGTTACAAAAGAACTGCTTTTATATATACAAGCTTTAAAGACCATGGATACACCTTCATGTTGATCAAAAATCCACCCAATATGTTTCTTAATATGTTATGGATATAAAGCATTTCCTTTGTTATGTTTGACCCATTAAATCTGAATATATTATGCTATAACTCAAATTGGTATAATTAAAAACTAAATTTTCTTCATTAGTAACTGCTTCTGTTTAGTAAGTCTTGAACCTGAAAGTAGATTTTCCTCAGATGTGTGCCTGTGTTTAAATTGCTAAATTTTCAACCAATTTTATCTTGCATTATATGTTATATCTTAGCTGGGAGGAGGTTAAAAAGGGTCTGATTGCCAGTCCACCTACTTAGTAATCAAATGCAGTAAATAAAATATGCTGTTTACCCTTGTCCTAATGCATATTGCTTCACATTATATTAATATGTTTATTATTTTGCATTATAGTTGTCCATAAAGCACTATTCTTTCTTTGCAGTTTACCTCTCCAAATATCTGACAATTACTTCAGCACTTTGTATGCAGTTTTTATTTGACAAAAAATTTAGAAAATACCTATACCTCTCTGTATTTTACCTTGAATCGAGTTATACAAATTTAGAGAATTATACTTTGCACAGGCTTTGGGCTGGATTATAAAAGATTTAGGGTAGTACAGAGAAGACCCTATGCCATCTTGCTTCATTCCCATGAACCTGAAATTCAGCTCTACCCCTGAAGTATGGCAGCATTCTGGGTGGTGGAGATGTCCAAACATAGCAGCCAACTTCTTTGCTCAAGAATCAAGGACAAAGCCAAAACTAATAGGTGGACAGAGGACGAAAATTGGGGTCAATTTTAAATATTACTCTAATTCATGTCAAATAAAGATACTACAATGGGTTTTGCATCAAAATTCATTTTTCTGAATGATTTCAAAGATGGCTGCACTTTGAGTAATAGCTTAATTCCAGCTCTCCCAGTGTGAAAACAAAACTTAGCAGACAAAGCCAGTGAACCTAGATTTCTGTGTAAATTTCAGTAACTGGCTAGTAAGTACACTTCCTGGATGCCAGTTAAAAAGAAATATAGTGGACCCAAAGGAAAATCAGTTACAAAAAGCAACAAAAAAAGACTGACTGGGAAAAGTACTGTAGCTGTTCAGCAAAAACCAATGCAAGCTCCAGACGAAAGTATAAGACAACTGCACTTAGACTTGGTTAAAATAAATGAAACACTAATGGAGTATATCATCTCAAACAACAAAGGCTGGAAAATGGAAGAAGCTTTAAATAGATATTCAAATGAGGTGATAAAACTGCAAAACTCAGAGGGAGAAATGAAGAAAAGGCTGGCTAAATATGGGATTGCACAAGAAGAGATGTTTCAAAAATAATAAAATTGGAGGACAGAGCATGTAGGGAAAACCTGAGATTTTCTGATGTACCCAAGAAGCTGGAAGGAAAAGGCTGTATTAATTTCTTGAAAGAACAAATAAGCAACTGGACTGGTATTCCACAACAGGAATTCTTAATTGAAAGGGCACATTGTGTGTATGGCTGTAACCTGTCTATGAGAAAACAACCTAGACCTTTAATAGTAAAGATGCAATCTTACCAGCAGAAGGAGTTGATTCTGAAAGTGGGAGACAGCAGAGTGTTTGTGGAGATTAGCTACTCATTGTACACCTAGCAGAAGAGAAGTAAATGTATCCCATTATTCAGAGAATGTCAAAAAGCAGGAGTGAGATTCAAACTGCTGTACCTAGCTATCTTCAAAATATTTTTCTCTGGAGGAACAAAATCATTTTTGATGAAGTGCATCCTAAGGAAGAAATACAAAAGTTTGTCCAATAAAAAGTGAGCTGTGAAACAGAAGGAGATTTTGCTTCTTGCTCTTCTGGTAATAAAGTCCACAGAGAGACTATGCCAATGAAACCATTTCCAGTGTTTCGATGGAAAATGCTTAAGAGAGGGATAAAAGTGCAAGAGCTGACTAGAAGAATTGAGAGTACATTGTAAATTAAGCAGAGAAAGGGTTTGGGAGAAGGAGATGAACAGGAATATAACAAGAAAAATCTGGAAATATTGAACTTTCTTGGATGTGGTTAAACTTGTAGGGAACTCTTAAGCATATGCCCTACTTCATGTCATTAATGTTTGGAGAATAAAATTACTAACTTGGAAATTGACAAATGTGGGGTTACAAAGCAATAACTATATTTGTGAAAAAATGACAGAACAAGAAAATCTGGAAATATTGGACATTTTTGGACTAAACCTTTAGGGGACTCTAAAGCATATGCCCTACTTCATGTTATTAATGTTTGGAAAAATACTCAGGAGAGATGAAAAGGAGGGAGAAAGTTAACTGTAAGTAAAACAATTGTTTTCTTAATAGCTCTGTTTAAATGGTGCATGATTTCTTTCTTTCTCCCATTTTCTCTCTTACTCCTTGTTCACTTTTAAGAAATGCATGTCAAAAGAAAAAAATAGTGTGTTTTTTTCATTCTTGCATGGGGAACAACTGGGTTAAGGCCATTAGCTTAATCTAATAACAAGTTGTATGAGTAAACAAGTGAATGAAAAAAAATGTTGAGTATTATAAGTTTTTTTCTAGTAGACAGCTTTGTGTCTGGTTCTCATGTCTCCAGCAGACAATCTGATAAAGAGAAATGGCTTGAAGAAAATCTTTTCTGAAAGCATTCAAGTGTTTCAAAACCAGACAGCACTTAATAGAACCAAAGGCTATACCATCCGTCCTAGCATGGATAATCTTTTTTTTTAGGTTAGCTCAAGTCAGCATGTATGGCTGTCAGTTTGGAACATTTGTTATTATTAGGAGGGTATAACTTCAATATGTGAAAATGTACATAGTTTTGTGTGTTATTAAGTTATTAGGTTTTAGGAGGTATTTTGTATGTGTGTGTGTGTGTGTGTGTGTGTGTGTGTGTGTGTGTGTGTGTGTGTGTGTATTTTTGTTTGAGAGTTTTCAATAAAACAATAAGTTTTGTAAGATGTGACATAGGCTTAAATGGAGATGACAAAAAACAACTGTATAAAGGATTAACCTGCCAAACAGTGCATGCATGTAACAAAAAAGTTGAAACTAGACATTTAACCAAAAAGCTGTCATACATAAAAGGTGGGAATAATAATCTCTCAAGAATATGTAATCTCTTTAAACATTAATAGTCTCACAGATAATATAAAAAAAGAGTAGTGAACTATATTAAAAATGTAGAGTGTAAATAGTTATGCTACAGGAGACACACTTGGAAAGAACTGGATATGTGAATTTGATGAAGAAAGGTTTTCAGGATAGTTATTCAGCAGAATACCTGGGGCAAATAAAGAGAGGAGCAGTTATATCAATTGAGAGAGGAACTGCAATAGTAATGAAAGAGGATAAAAACAGTCAATAATGGTAGATTTGTAGTACTACTTCTGGGAAAAATAAGCTTTCAGCAAGGAATATTACTTATAGGTAGGGAAAGGAATTTGATTTGCAATACAGAAGATGTGTCTGAGGGGCCCAGAAGGAAAATATAACAAAAGATGGTAGGTTTTTAAAGAAATTTATGAAAATATTTGGTATGGAAGATGTGAATTCAGTACTAGGAGTTCTGAGTGAATTTACATATTATTCCCCAAGATACAAACACTGGGTTAATCTAAACATAATTTACATTTCTCAGGAACATGTGCATTTAATTGAAGGTCTTGAAACATGCCCAATAACTATTTCAGATCATGCACCAATAACATCTAAAATAAAGACATAGGGTGATACAATAAAAATGAGACACTGGTACTTTCTCACCTATCTGTTAAAAAGAGATGAATTTAGGGAATGGGTAGGGGAAATTATTCAGAGCTATTAGAGAAGATAGAAATTTCTTCTGAAAATATAACTAGGGACTGGGATAAAATTAAAGTGGAGTTTTAAAATAGCTGGAAATAAAAGGAAGAAGTAACAAGAATTATTTAGAGGGACATACAAATGTTAAATTATTGCAAAATAGGGGGAATCTCACAGAACAAGAAAGAAGCAACTACAGAATGCTGAACAAAAAATAAGGGATTACCTCAATAATATGCATGGGTTTAGAAAGATTGCTGTTAAGCAACTGTTTTTGATAATAACTCTAGAGCACAAAAACTTTTAGCACAAAAACTTTTAGCACAATCAATGACTCAGGCAACAGAAACTAGAAAGGGCTGTCACCAAGCTTAGGAAGCCTATAACAAGGAAAATAAAAAGGGGATCCTGTAGAAGTATTAGAAATATTTTAGAAATTATATGAACATCTCTATAAAGCAGAGAAATAGGGAAATCAAGAAAAGGTACAAAAGGAAATGTTTATGGAAGAATTAAATATGCCAAGATTAGAGGTAGAGGAGGCTCAATTACTAATATTTAGGATAGCAGGAGATGAAATAAAAATGGTAAAGTACAACCAATCTACAGGAAAGTCCCCAGGAATAGATGGAATTCCTGTGGAAGTTTGGAAGCTAGGAGGGAAAAAACTGATAAAGATCTGGAATGTTTTCTTTAACAGTATTTTAAGAGAAGGAAAAATACCAACATACTGGAAGTAGCTGTAATACTTAAAGAAGGTAAAGATCCATCGGATCCAGACTCCTACAGGCAATTTCAATACTAAATCATGATTATAAAGTGTTTAAGTCTATAATGGCTAAAATAATGGCAAACGTGATGCCAAAATTGATAGATATGGATCAATGTGGTTTTGTGGACAGGATACATTTGACAAGATTAACAGAACATTGATGATCCAGATAGAAGCAGAACGTATGAAAATACCACTGTTGTTGGGGTCTTTATACAGAGAAAACATTTAATAAAGTAAGTTGGGACTCTATCAGCAGGGCAATGAAAGCATTTGCAGTTGATTAGGAGGATATATGAGGGGTTGGAGGCAAAAATTAAAGGGGTGGGGGTCCTCTCTGATAATCTCTGCTTGAGCAGAGGAACTAGGCAGGGGTTTCCTCTCTCCTCTTTGTTATTTTCATTATATTTAAATCCATTGGCAAAGTAAATAAGGGACTCAGAAATTCAAGGGTATAATTGTTATGGTAGTCAAGAAAATCTGGCTCTGTTTGCAGATGACATTATTTTATACCTGACAAAACCAGAAAGGAACATTACAGTGCTAATGAACATATTGAGACAGTTTCATATCTTTTTGGGATACAAAATTAATGAAGCTAAAACAAAGGCAATAGCGGTAAGCTATGTACCCACATACAAATTGGTTCAGCAATATCCATACTTATGGGGACATGATAAAATTAAGTATTTAGGAGTATGGATTAAAATGATTCAGGTGTGGCAGCAAAGGATATGTGGGAAGAGACTAAATAAAAGATAGAAAAAACTGAGAAAATGGAAGCTCTGTTATATGGATATCGACAGTAAGGTACAAGTAGTTAAAATGTTTTTAGTCTCTTTAATCTTATACATAGGTCAGGCATATTTTTATCAACCAGAAGAGAAGTTATGGATAGCAATTAGAAAGAGCTAAAGGATTTTATTTGGGAGGGAAAGACAGCAAGAGTTAAGTGGGATAAGCTTATTCTTCCAATAGAACAGGGCAGATTGTGATTACTCGATTTGAAGGGGTATTTCAGAGCGACACAGTTTAGGCTTCTATACATAGCACAAGCAGAAAACTTTAATTCAAAGTGGAAAGAGATGATGATGAAACAGGGGAAAGCTCAAGAAACAAGGAGAGACTGGGATTCTGGATGCAGATCCTTAAGGAGAATAACAAGAATCATACAGAATATTATATTCATAAAGCAGCAGAAAGTATACTAAGAACTAGCCAACACGGGAATGGAGAAAGGCGATTCTGCCGATAGGGATGACTGCAACTATGGATACAGACAACAGGCAAGAGAGGGCAGGAGTTTATTGGAGAAAACTGACAAAGAAACCAAGATATTGGGAGCAAATAACTAGAGGGAAAGGTAACAGAATGGGAAGATGCCAAGAACTTATTTGGACTGCAGGTTAGAGAGTGCCTTCTATATCAAGGATTGATATTAAAGTATAGGCAAAAAGAAAGAAAAAGGGGGGGTCCTAAATGAAACACTAGTACTGGTAGAGTTTTTAGTAGAATCTAGAACAGAAGTTGCTTTTAAGAAAGAAATAATTAGTAGAGCATATAACATATTGCATGATAATTATAAGAATTAATCAGAGGAAGTTGAAAGGATTGCGAAGAAAGATTAGATAAGCAATTCACAAAACAACAATGGTGGTTATGTGTATGTCTCCCAAATATACAACAAAGTCTAGAATATTTAGGATTTTTGCTTAGAAGTGTTTACATAAGTATTTTCCTACCCAAGAAGACTTTCCTCAGGTAGACAGCAAATGTTGGAGGTATGATGAGGAAGAAAGAGGTAACTGGGAACATATTTTCTGGGAGTGCAATGAGTTGGCAGACTTCAAAGATTCTCTGTAGACTGCTCTGTCAGAGATGCTGGGTGAGCAAATTGATGTAACAAAGGAAATGACTTTTTGAGCTACGATACAGAATAGGAATTGTCTAGACACAGTAAGGCCTTGCTGAGTCTAATTATGGTGGCTGCCAAAAAAGCAATTACTAAAAAATGGAAATCAATGTCTAAACCAAATGTACTATAAGCAGTGAAGATAGTAACAGAGACAAAACAACTGAAATTTGGATCTTTAGAAAAGGGTAGGAGCAAATTACACAGGAAAAAAGTGTGGGATCAATACATGCAGAGGAGGAATGAGGTTTAAAAGAAGGCAGGAATTGAATGAGTTATGTAATGGTTGGCTGACAATGACTGGCTATATTATAAGTGATGTATTATATTTGCAGCTACAGTTGTGTTGGCATGGTTTATAATATATAATGTTTGCAACTGCGATTGTGTTGGTATGGTTTATTTTCATTTATATACTGTAAATGTAAGATTGTCTATGCCATACAGGATAATTTAATAAAGATGGTTTTTGTTTAAAAAAACTCATTTTCTGAAATCTAAGAACTATGAAATTTTAATGTCTGGTATAATTGATAGTAAAATCCTCAGTGATTTACCAGTAAATCAAAAAATTTATGAGGGACAGGGAAACATATGAGGCAAAATCAATAACATTCTGCAAAATCAGTATCATTTGACAGATACGTGCCCAAATCAGAACCTTGAAGTTTAGTTAGTGAGTTAGTTAATTAGTTGAGTTTGTTAACCAGGGAATGAAGTAGTCCGAGGACCCCTTTTCAGAGGCCAAAAGGCAATTACAAACAAAAAATACAATATGTTCATTTAATACATACAAAGGTACATACAGATAAATTCATTTTCATATTATATATGCATTATATTATTCCTAATGAATAGGGGAAACATGTAAATGTCCCTTGTTTGACCCATCTTTGGTTTAATTGTATGCAAAACATAAGGGCTAAAATCTACCATGGGAATGTAAAGATAGGCATCTTAAGATCCTCACAGATCAGTAGCCTAGTAATTAGCAATGAACCTATGAACCTATAAATGTAATATTATATCAATATATTTGTTTTAATACATACAATGGTACATACAGCTAAATTCATTTTCATAGAATATGTACAAAGGCAGTATATATTTTTCAATGGAGAAGTTGTGAATAAGTGGGATTCTTGCTATACCCAGAGCTGGCAATAAGAGTAATTTTCCATAAAATAGAATCTCATTACCTACCTTACTAACATAGCACAAGCTATGCCAAGGTCATAGCAGACTGCTGAGTTCACCTGAAGCCATCTGGCATTAGAGCTCCACTGGTATGACAATAGTGGTACTGCAGACATTCAGCCTGCTTATAGTTCAAGAGAACATCCTGCACAACAGTGCTACCTGTATGATGGATGTAAAAATGAATGCTGAACAGGTAGCATGGCCATTATGGATGTATTCTTGCCATCTGTAGGCCAGGATAGGAAGGCAGGTTTGCTAGCCTGAAAGGGGATTTCTTCTGTTCTTTACAATTATATTTGTTTGAGGTGTCCAGTGATAACTCATACACCACCTAATCATGCATTCCTGTGCTCTTTGACTTGGTGGTTCCTCAACTATAGCCAAATAGTTCCATGTTTGTGTGAAACTTGCTACTATAAGCAATCTTTCTTTCTACAATGTACTGTTTGCAGTACAAATTCTTTACTACAGGCAGAGCTGTTTGAATACTGAAAGTGCCCCATGACCTCAGTGGACTATTGTTTTGCAAAAGGGTTGTACATCGGAGGTTTTTATTATAAGCCCAACTTCCTTTTTGGAATCAGGTGTAGGTCTCTGCTTGTCCCCATTTATATATGCTGAATGAAGACTGACAGAACCATGGGTTGTGGGCTCAGCTGAGGGGTAACCACCTGGCATTGCATGCCACTACAGGTTCATTTAGAATACAACCCCTTATTTAACTTTCTGATGTCATACTATGCATTCCACATTTAAAGCCCACTACCTGAGTTATAAATGCAAGTCTGTCAACAAAACATGTCAACCCTGAAATTAGCACATGTTGAAGCAGCATCTCTGAGAAAGACTATGCCAGAGGAAAAATATATTTAACTTCATTTATTTCCTATAAAGTATGAGCAATAATGATGGTAAATTAGAAGAATGCCAGCATGCCTGCCTTGCTTTTTTCCCGCTTTTCTGAGATTTAAAAAAAGTTCAGTTACAAGCTTGCTGTTCTTGAACTGTTTGTAAGTTTCTGTGAGGCCATTTTTTGCTTGGGCTAAAGGGAAGTCTCTCTGTTGATCAGTGGCAGTGAAAAACATTGAGCAGCCTGCCTGCCCCTGTGGGAGTGGTTACTGACTTGAAACTGTAGTTTTATTGGCCATTTTGGGTCAATTCCAAAACTCCTTCATCTTCCTCTCTTAAAACCTGGTTGCCTCGTGGTTTTGGCGTCTTTTCAGGCTTGTTGGCTGTTGGTGAAGCACCCACCAAGAGGAGAAAACGCTGAGAGAAGAAAGGAGCCACTTTTGAGATTTTAAGTATTTTTCCTCTGTTTATTTCCTAAGTTTTTCTGCATAGCCGCCTATTTTGAGCATTTTCTGGCTTGTTAAACTTGATTTCTGCATTAGTAGCTGTATTTAGAGCACAACCTAGAGCTGTTTACTGAATTTCCTGTTTGCACTTATTTTTAAAATCGTTTTTTTCTCAAAACTTGCATTTTATCTGTCTTTGGCCTAGCACTCTTGTGCGGGGTCATTTACTGCACTGTTATAACTTGTTGATACTTGTGAACCTCTGCTATCTCTGAAAAAAAAAAAACAAAAAAATCTTGCTTTTTTCCCACTTTTCTGAGATTTAAAAAAGTTCAGTTACAGGCTTGCTGTTCTTGAACTGTTTTGTAAGTTTCTGTGAGGCCATTTTTTGCTTGGGCTAAAGGGAAGTCTCTCTGTTGATCAGTGGCAGTGAAAAACATTGAGCAGCCTGCCTGCCCCTGTGGGAGTGGTTACTGACTTGAAACTGTAGTTTCATTGGCCATTTTGCATCAATTCCAAAACCCCTTCATCTTCCTCTCTTAAATCCCTCTTTTGCGCGGTTTTGCGCGTTTTTGTGCATAGCGCAACAGCTGGCAGCGCCGCCTAATTGGGTTTAAACTATTCCTGGCTCCACAAAGTCTGCTCTTCACCTTTTCCCTTAGAACTGCTCTATCTCTCAATTTAAACACCATATTCTCATTCTAAGGCCCTTCACTGGTCCAATTAAGTAATCCTACAAGTTAGCACTATTAAACCATAAGCACTACTTACTCTTATACTCTCTACGATTACCCTGTCCTCTATTGGTCCGTCTTAAATTCAGTTTCCCTATATTACTCTAGCATGTCCAAAGGTCAGTCAATGGTTTCCTCACCAGTCCAGCTGGTGAATCTGGGAATTTTGAGGCAATGTTACAACTGTCTCATGTACACGGACAACCCTCTCCTCCTACAAATAGGTTCAAATATATGTGAGAGATGCAACTATTTAGCCAAGCTGGAGGCTGAGCTCTCTCATCTCAAAACTTGTGTAACCAGTCAGGAGGAGAAGGTAACCTCACACAACACAATTCCAGTATCACATAGTCCCACCACATCAGCGAACCAAACACATAAATACACAAAAACATACTCGGAGTCTCTAAATAAAAATCTACCTAAGCAACAGAGACATCCAAAGCAGACATCCAAGCAAACGCTACCTCAAAACAAAACACGCACAACACATAGCCCACAAAGTCAGTGTGCCAAGCAGCCACATCCCTTAAGGCTGAATAACACACCTGATACTCTTGTAATAGGTGACTCTATTGTCAGACACACTGACGTCCCGCTCACCAGGCTGACTAAAGAGAAGGTCACGGTGAGCTGCCTGTCGGGTGCTAGGATCCGCCACATAATGCAAGCACTCAGGTCACTCCAAAGCAAATACAAATATGACTTAGTCATTGTACATGCTGGTGTGAATGACCTGAGGCGTACCTCCCTGGACTACATGAAAAGAGACATAGAGGAGCTCTCTGATCATGTAGCCCAGGCTGGTATGACCCTGACCTTGAGCAGCATCTTACCCTCACCTAGAATGATGCCACAGTACAAAGACAAAATGATCGATTTTAACAATTGGCTAAAATTTTGGTGTCATTCAAAGGGGATCCAGTGTCTGTCAGCCTGGGATGACATGCTCAACAAGCCACGTTGCTTTGCTAGGGACGGCTTGCACCTGTCACCACTGGGCTTTCGGATATTGGCAAAGGCTCTTGCCACCCCATAGTGCCTTTTTTAGGCAAGGCTCAAAAGTCAAACCCACCCCATAGACAGCACAAGGAACAAGAAACTAAGGGTAATGCTGCTAAACGCCAGAAGTCTTAACCTCAAGATGCACGCACTCGAAGCTCTCCTCAGTATGGAGAACATCAATATCTGTGCAGTGACAGAAACCTGGTTCAAGGCTCCAGAGAGCACCCCAGCACTACCAGGCTATACCTCATATCATGCTTTTCGGCCCCAAAACCCGGACTGAACCACAAAATGAGGGAGTTTCCATATTTATCAAGGATATCCACACCTCCAGGTTAGTGGCATTGCACAAAGTATCTGAGACCATCCATGTGCAACTAACAGTGAGCAAGACTGCTTTTCAGTTTATAGCATCCTACAGACCACCCTCTCAAAGTCAGGAATCCCACTCAGCTTTCCTGAAAACATTGGAGAACATGAAGATCTCTCCAAACACCATTATATTGGGTGACTTCAACTACCCAAACATTGACTGGGAGCACTACTCAAGCCCCAGCACCTTAGCCCAAAGGTTCCTGGAAATTATAAACTCAAATGCTATGGAACAACTAGTCACCACTCCCACAAGAGGGGACAACATACTAGACCTGATCATTACCAACATGGGGACTCTATGCTCCACACCAGAAGTATATCCCTCATTGGTAAGATCAGACCATAAATTAATTTCACTGGATGTCCACATCCCGACCCCACCCCCAGCCCAGAAAACCACAGTGAAAAACTTGTCAAAAGCAAACTTCTCACTTCTCAAAACCGAAGTGGTATCCTTCAAGGCCCCAGGGCCAGTGGAAACTACGGCCCAAACTGCACAATCCTCTATAAACGCATTCTACGGACATCTCCAGGAATGCATGGATCATGCTATCCCAAACAAAACCAAGACCCAATCATCCAAAGGCAGGCGTCCAGTCTGGTGGACCGCTGCCATAAATAAACTGTACAACAGAAGGAGGAAGCTACTACATGATAGAGCAAAATCCCTAATAGGGAAGGCATCTCTGATCAGTACTAGCAAAAAATTACGATCCCTCATAAAATCCTCCAAGGCCAACTTCGAGAGAAAAATTGCACAGGACACCAAAGACAACCATAAGGCTTTTTTCAGTTATGTTAGAAACCTGGGATACAACTCCCAGACTTGTTCTGAGTTGATTCTAAACGACAAAAAATACACTGAACCCACAGACATCGCCAATATCCTGGCAGACAGGTTCAGTGCAAACTTTTCCACCCCCTCCCCACCAAAAGGGCAAGTATCTATCCCAGCAAAGGGCTGCCTCCCAAACATCTCTGATGCTCAGGTGAAGGCTGCCCTCTCCAAAGCAAAAAACACTGCTTCCATGGGACCAGATGGCATCCCAGGTTGCGTCCTACATGAACTCCAAGAGGAACTAATCCCTCAAATAAAACAGCTATACAATCTCAGCCTCACTACAGGATATGTGCCCACAGAATGGCGTACAGCAACAGTGGTCCCACTCCACAAAGGTGGAGCCTCTACGGACCCTGGAAACTATCGCCCCATAAGCCTGACTAGCTTAGTCTGCAAGGCTATGGAGAGGATCATCATGGAGCTCATAAACAAAGACATTGGGGACCTACAGACACTAGATCCTACCCAGTTCGGCTTTGTCAAGGGCAGATCCTGCCTTTTGAACCTGGTCGACTTCTTCGAAACAGTCACCAAAGCCATAGCTGAAGGGATGGTAGTCCACACAGCTTATCTGGACCTTGCAAAGGCATTTGACACAATACCCCACTCGGGCATCATAGATAAGCTATCCAGCTTAAATATAAACCCCTATGTCACAAGATGGGTCGCAAACTGGCTCAAAGACAGAACCCACAGAGTGAGAGTTGCTGGAGCCATGTCAGACTCGAAACTGGTCACAAGTGGCATCCCACAGGGTTCTGTCCTGGGACCATTCTTGTTCAGTATATACCTTTCTGAGGTACAGGCAAACGTGAGAGGACTATGGCTCACCAAGTTCACAAACGATTGCAAACTGGGTGCCATAATCAACTCTCCAGCTGACACAAACATCCTTCAAAAAGGTCTCACAGAGACAGATAACTGGTGCCAGCACCATGGTTTAAAGCTAAATGCCAAAAAATGTATAGTCATACCCTTTGGCAAAAACAATGTGCCCACAAATTACCACATAGGTGGAAACCCATTAAGTACAGAGAAAGTTATTAGGGACCTGGGGACCCAAGTTGATAGCAATCTCTCCTTTGAAAACCACATTGCCAAAGTGGTTAGAAAGACCTTCTACATAGCCCACCTCATCACAAAGGGTTTCACATCTAGATCAAGAGAGGTAATCGTGCCCTTTATTCATCCCTCATCAGGCCCATCATAGAATACAATGCCCCTTTTGGGATGTACCTTACCCGACACCTGCAGCAATTAGAAAGACCCCAAAAGTATCTCACCAAGAGGATCAAGGGTCTCAAACAGATGCCATATGCTGCTCGGTTAAAAAACTCCAGCTCTACTCAGTTGCATACCGCCTACTTCGAGGCGATCTATGCCTGACATACAAAGCTATGTCAAATCCAGAATTAATGGACATGCTCCACCTCAGTAAATCTGAATCCCTTAGAGCCACACGCTCGAGGGACTTGAACCTCAGCACAGAAATAAATAGAACTTGCTGGAGGGACAGGTTCATAACCCAGAGGCTCCCTTCGCTCTGGAATAGAATTCCAGTTCATGTGAGGCAGAGCACCTCACTGAATCTCTTCAAGAAGAATCTCGATAGGTGGATGGGGGATCATAGGTTTGTCCCAGGGATTACTCCCGTGTCACTATTAGACAGAGGCACAGTAAACTAAACCTTAAAAAGGGCACAGTATACTCAAATCAAGGGGTGGCGTAAGCCATACAGAATCGGGCTAGGCTTAAAATTGCCTCAGGGCAGATAGCCTAGTATGAACCTATGAACACTAATTCTAAATGGGGCTTACTGTGCAAAGCACTGAAAAACAGCTATAGGTATAACAGGCAAAGGATAGTGCTAGCATGGCAATCTAAAAAACATGTAGTATAGCAGTGCTATATCAGCATAATACAGGAAAAGTGATGCTATGGCCAGATGGGCAACATGCATGATATCATGACAAAGCCGTGTCTCTGTTCCCAAAGCACTACAAGTGGCTTCAAACAGTGCAGCAGCAGCAGACAGTGACAGCAGGTGACAAAGAGTGACAGGCACACAGTGACAGCCAGTGACATAGAGTGACAGGTACACAGTGACAGCCAGTGACACAGAGTGACAGGTAGGGTAATATAGCAAAACACAGCAACCAACAGGAACATGGATGTGGATGTGCTCCTAACATTAGCCACTCTGGTCATCATATAAATGAGGAGAAAGAGGGGTAGACAGGAAAATGGGAAAGGAGGATACAGAGAGCAGAAGAAAAAAATACAAAGGTAGTCAACTACTTCAGTTTTATTATTTCTTAAGCATTAAATTACAACCAAAGTGAAGTGATACGTATCATAATATTTATAAAAATTAAAATGAAAATTGAATAGCTATTCAAAAGAAAACAGAGTTCAAGACATAAATATGTTAATAAAATACTGTCAAACACTATAAATTAACACTATTCAGAATCCAAAACACACCAGCCAAAGTAGTCGTAAATCACCAAGAAGTCCAAAAATTTCAAATCCATAGAACATTAGAACCTACAGTTGTAAAGGACTGTAAAGTGAAGAAAAAGCAACTGAAGAGACACAATGAAATTCAGGTTCAGAAAATTCAATCTGGTAGTCAGTGTCTCAAATAACCTAGAGTAGTTCAGCTTCAGAGACTTCAGGCTGGTGTCTGCGACTCACCATCTGCATGTCCCAATCAAGCGAACAAAGTCAGCTGGCAGTTCAAGACTCCGAGTCCACCAGCTCAACTAAGCTGATGAAACCAAACAAAATCAGCATCCCAGGACACTAACAAAAAGTCCAACGGTGATAACAAACAGTATTCAAATGGTGCAACATTTCAGATCTCAAAATTATATTGAAGTAAAAACAGAAGTGAACAGCAGCAGATGAGGACCATTCTTTGAGTAATATCACCAAGATTTAAACAGATAACTAAACTGGAGTAACACAAACCAAGGCAATAAGTAGCACAAAAAAACAAGGTCCTGGACATCCAAGCAAAAGAGTAGCACAGAAACATGCTCCAGCATTTTGCCCATAGGCACCCAAATGCTGCCATCAGTGGACATAGATGCTGAATAACCACTACAGAATACATTGTGATGAGAAGGAGAGGAAAATGTTTTTGTGGGGCTAGAGTCACGTTTTCATTATTAAAAGAGAAAGGTAGATGTAGAAGGTATAAAGGGATGGCTTTGGATGGACTACAATGAAAGGCACAGGTAGCAGGTGCAGACAAACACTGAACATAAACATACACAAAATTCAGGAGCGGTTAAATACAAAAATTGAAGTGGACAGTGGATGGGCACATTCAGAAAGAGGGCAGCATTTAGTGACGGAAAGGGCTAGAAACAAGCAAGGTACAAGTAAACAAACAAACAAAATGATTATTGCAAAAACACCTTTAATAAAAATCCATTAAAACATCACATCTAGTGCCTCAGCAAAAAGCCTTTAAGGAAGTGATGTAATATATAACAAATACAAATAAATACAAAAGTTAAAAAAATAGACCAATAAAAAAACAACAGTTAAAGAAGATATTTCCATTTGCTCCCCTTACTTAGACCAAATGAGCTTAAAGTTCCATACTTTAAAATACATGTACTTTCCTTCTGAAGCCTATATAACAATAAGTGAGAATGAAAAACTAGAACAATAACTTGTAATAATATACAAGAAGATTGGATCATCATAGGATCATAGGAGGTTACTAGGCTAATGGCCCTAGTGCCCTTACAAGAGCAGCCAAGAATATCAAGGTGTTAAGTGGAACTAAGTTGACAATTACTGCCCCTGTCCAAGGCGGACACAGGTGAAACTCCCAGGGTAAATTTGCGGTTTCCCATCCAATCATCCAAATTACATTTAAGTAGAGTCAGCGAGGGGCTCTGCGTCACTTGAATTGGAAGTTTGCTCCAGAGGAGAGGTAACCTCTATGAGACATATCTGTCTCTCCAACAAGTCCTGTTGACGTCACGTATTAGGATAAGTTCCCTAGAGCGAGTGCATCTTATACCATTTTATTTTATGAATGTGCAGCATTTCCAATAGACCAAGATCTGAGACTGATTTATACGCAAGGCAGAGGTCACCTCTGAGTAGTTTGTAAGACACAAAGTATAATGACAGTGATTTCAGTCTGTCAGTGTATGACATATGCTGAAAACCCTGAATTTTCTTTGTAAGAAACCTTTGAGGTCTTTTCAGTCATTGCAGGTTGCTTGGTAAGGTACATGCCAAAGGTAGCATTGTACTCTATTATTGGCCTGATGACTGAGGAGTACAGGGGGATTATAACCTCTTTTGTTTTGGAAGCAATGCCCTTACTTATGAGGTGGGCAATGTAAAAAGCTATTCTTACCACTGTGGAGACATGGTGGTCAAAGGAAAGGTTGCTCTCAACCTGTGTACCTAAATCTCTCACCACTGATTGTGTGCTTAAGATGTTGTTATTAATGTGGTAATCTGCAGGGACATCGCACTTTCCAAAGTGGATATTACTGCATTTTTATTTTTCCTGGAGTTTTAGCATGCGACTTTGGCATCAGTCATTTGTGTAAGTCCCCTCTGGTAGGATGTTGACATTGTTTGGGGACTCAATGACTCTCACCCAATTTACAATCATCAGCAAACTTGTCAGCCATAGGCCTTTTGTTTTAGTCCGTACATCCCGAAGATTCCAAACAACAGGGGTCCCAAATTCAATCCCTGTGGAACACCACTGGTTACATGCTGCTGGTGGAGGTAGAGTCATCTATTTTGACTGTGTGCGTTCTATCAGTGAGCCAGTTTGCAACCCAACTGACAATGTATGGGTTGATCTCTGGCTAAGTGAGTTTATCAATGATGCCTGAGTGAGGAATAGTTTCAAAGGCCTTGGCCAGATCCAGGTAGCCCGTATGCCCGGATTTGAATTTGTCCAGAGCTTTGGTGACTGTCTCAAAGAAATCCACCAAGTTCAAAAGGCAGGATCTCCCTTTAACAAAGCCAAACTGGGTTGGGTTGAGTGTTTGGAGGTCTCCTATATCTTTGTTAATAAGGTCCATGATTATTCATTCCATAGCTTTGCATATTAGGCTGGTCAGGCTTATTGGTCTATAATTCCTAGGGTCTGTGGAGGCTCCTCCTTTATGTAACGGGATTATGGTTGCTGTTTTCTATTCAGCAGGTGCAAAACCAGTGCTTAGACTGCGGTTAAAAAGAGTACCCAGCTGTGCAGCTAGTTCTTGTTTTAATCCATTTATAACATAGCCTGGGATATTATCAGATCCCACAGAGGCTGTGTTTTTGGCTTTGGAGAGAAAGTTTAAGACCTGGTCCTTGGAGATACTAGATGGATGACAGGTGGTAGGGATGCTTTGGGGGGATATGTGGTGGGGACAGGGGGAGAAGTTTTCACTGAACCTGTCAGATAGCAGGTTGGCTATTTCTGCGGGTTCAGTATATGTAATGCCATTAACAACCAGTTCTGCACAGATCTGTTTTTTCCATTAAGGTTTCTGACATAGCTAAAGAAGGCCTTATGGTTATCCTTAGCAAAGGAGGCTAATTTGGATTCATTGTTATTTTTAGAATGCCTTACAAGAAGTATTATTTGCTTGTTTAAGCCAAGGGAGGAATGCTTCCAATTCAAAGGCCTTTTCTTCCTGCTCTTGGACAGCAATTTCTTTCTCTTATTGTATAACCTGTTAATGGTGGATGTCCACCAGGCAGGCTTGTTCTTTCTTGAGCTTCTTGTTTTGATCCTATCAGGTATGGCTGAGTAAATACATTTGAATAGATGCTTATACAAGGCATTGGTGTAAATCCCAATATAGGTGTCCATGTCATCAGTGAGGGCAGGAGCTATGAAGCTATTAATACCATCATGTATTAGGTTGTAATTGGCTTTGGAGATGTTTTTTTACTCTAGTTGCTGCTAATGGGAGGGGGGGTAGATGTTATTGTTACTTCTGATGAGACTGATTGATTTATGGTGAGACCTCAATAGGGATGGCCGCACATGGGATGGTGCAATGATCACCCATATTAGTGACGATCAGATCCAGAATGGTTGGGACCCTTATGGAGGGGGTGTCAACCAACTGGTCCAGGGCATTGGAGTTGATGAAGTCCATGAACCTTTTGGCAAGTGTGTTAGTGCACCTATAATTTACCCATTCTGTGGATGGGTAGTTAAAGTCCCCTTAAACCAGGGTATTTGGTTGTATCTTGAGCGATTCAAGTAGATCCAAGCATGCAATGTGGATATCCTCGTTCTTGGATGGGGTTCTATAATTGGCAATAATTTGAAGAGGGGTCCTACCTACAGTCAATTGGACCTGGATTAGTTCAAGGGAATCGTTTTGTTTAACCAGTCTAGAGGTGTATTTATCTTTGCTGAATATTGATACTCCACCTCCTTTAGTTCTTGTACTTTCAGTTTGTAGTCTGAATGTATGGAAGGCATTATAACCAGGTATGGTCAGGGTGTTTTCCATGGCCATAAACCAAGTCTCTGTGACTGCACAGATGTCAGCATCTTCTAAGGTGAGGGCTGCTTCCAGTGAGTGCAGTTTTAGGTTTAGACTCCTAGCATTTAGCAGCATAACCTTGAGGTTGCTTTTTGAAGATATTTTTATGTCAGGAATTTTGTTGCAGTGACATTGCCTAAAAAAGGCACAATGGAGGAGACAGGAGCCTTAGGCAGTAACCAAAATCTCAGAGGTGACAGGTGAAGACCATATCTGGCAAAGCAGCATGGTCTATCTACCATGTCATCCCAGGCTGACAGGTACTGGATCCCCTTAGAATGATACCAGAAGCTAAGCCAATTATTAAAATCAATCATTTTTTGTTTATACTGTAGCATCATTCTAGGTGAGGGTAATATGTTTCTCAAGGCTAGGGACATACCTGCCTGAGACACATATTCAGAGAGCTCGGTCATGTATCTCATCATATAGTTCAGTGAGGTATGTCTCAAGTCATTCACACCAACATGAACTATGATGGAGTCATAACAGTACTTGTTGTGTAGAGACTTGACTGTGTGTGTAATCTGGAGGATCCTGGCACCCAACAGACAGCTGACCATAACCTTTGCCTTGTCCAGCCTGGTGAGTGGGACATCTGTGTGTCTCAATATACAGTTGCTTATTACCAAAAATTTTGGTTTAGATGTGCTTTGCCTTAGGGGCTTTTTTGGTGAGACACTTGTGCTTGTGGTTTTATGTGTATTGAGTGCTGTAGGTACTGTATTAGGTGTAGCATGTTTGTGTTTCAGAGATCTCCAGTGTTTAGGTAAATTTCTGGTTAGCACCTCTGCACATGATGGTTTATGTGTTGAAGTGTGGTTTGTGCAGGTATAGTATGTGGGTTGACAATCTGTTCAGTGTTACTATACTGTGAATGAGAAAACAAGGATTCCAAATTCTTAGTGTATATACATGTCTCACAAATTTAGCTTGAGTGGTTTAGGAGTAGTGGGTTGTCAGTGTACATGAGGCAATTGCTACACTGCCTTAAGATACCCATGTCAATCAGGCTGACAGGAGAAATGGAGGAGAACAGACCATCCATAATACTAGGTGGAAATTTGCTTACTTTAATGAGGAAGGATGTGGTTTAATTGAGGACTTGGTGCTGGGTCTATACTCTTGGTGCTCTCAAGGGATACAATACTATTAGGGATTAGGAGATTTCAGTTAAAGTGGCAAATGTTGTAGAAAGCCCAGCTGAGGTGTAATCCGAGCAGCTAAGTGCAATTTAAGGGACTCCTCAGTTAGATCATGGGTAGCTTCTAAGGGAAAATAAATCTACTTTAGCTTTTGTGTTTATAACCATCAATGGTTACTTCCATTGCTCAATGCTGCATGAAGGTGCGCTACATACAAAGAAATGTCTCGAATTTCTCAGATAAAGATAGAGCAGTGGCTGGTCACCAAACTCTGTGGACCTGTGTTAAAACAAGCACAAACCCATGAAAATGCAGGGCTTATGTAGCAACTGTGAGAACCATTTTTTAAAACCAGTTAAGCAATTTTCAAACAAGCTAGCCAATGGAAATGCTCAAATAGTGAGCCTTATTCCAACAATCTCCAACTCAGATGAGTCCTTGGCTACACTCTTCTGCAACAAGGGTCCAGGGGACCCTCTTAATATAAGATGGCTGGTTTTGGTGCTCAGATAATGCCAAAGAGTCTAGATTCACCAAATCTGAATCTAGCCTATGCTACAAAATATACAAGTACTAGAAAACACAATGTGCAGGGAAAACAGGCTCAAACAGCAAACAGCTGAAACAGTGAAACAGCAAAACAGTTAAAATGGCTAAAAACAGTTAAAACTTGGTGGCAATTCAGTAATACACAGTTTAAAAGTGCAGTACAGTGAATAAAAATACTTACTTTTCTGAAGATTTCAAAGGATGCCTAGGATTTTGTTTGGATTCACTCCAGAGATGAGAGAGAGCACACCAATCCTAGAGCTGCTCCTGTAAACTGAGCACAGGCCCTTGCAAATGTGCTGCCTAAATACAAGCTAAGTTAAGCAATTTTCAAACAAGTTGGCCAATGGGAATGCTCAATACAGAATAATCCTTATTATGGCAGCCAGAAAAAATGTCACCTAAAGACTTTCTACATTAGCATATTTAATATCATGCTTATACTCCCCAGGCCTAAAACGGAACTTTCCTTTGCTGACCCCATATAAAAAAAATAACAAGTACATTTAATAGTATAAACAATGGCTTCAATATTACAGTTAAAATGACCTATAATTTCAAATCTAACATTATTAATTTTAGAAAAACCAACACAGAACAACATCAGCACTCACCAAAAGGAGTGTTCCCAGACAAACCTGAGAAATAAAACAATGAATATGATACTCAAAAGACAACTATGTATTAACTAATATATATCATACAAATTAGATCCTCTGTGAAATGAAAAATAATGTACAGTATATCATGTAACATAGTCTGAAAAAAAAATCATCACTAAGTAATATATTCCAACATTTTTACCAACATTGTAATATTATTTGGTAATAAATAAGATTCAAAAACAAAATACGTATGATGCTTAATACAATGTTAATCTAACACAATTAATATAATAACAGCTGCTATCTATTCTAAGTCAACAGAATACTTCTTCAAAGAATCTAAATGGAAGAGAACACTGTCTTTCTTATACAGTGGATATAAAAAGTTTACACACCCCTGTTAAAATGCCAGGCTTTTGTGATATAAAAAAATGAGCCCATAATAAATAATTTCTAAACTTTTCCCACCTTTAATGTGACCTATGACCTGTACAATTCAATTGAAAAACAAACAAATCTGTTAGGGGAAAAATATAAAAAATAAAAAACATACAAAGCAATGGTTGCATAAGTGTGCACACCCTTTAACTAAAACTTGTTGAAGCACCTTTTGATTTAATTACAGCATTCAGTCTTCTTGGTTAGGAGTCTATCAGCATGGCACATCTTGACTTGGCAATATTTGCCCTCTTTTGCTTGCAAAAGTGCTCCACATCTGTCAGATTGCGAGGGCATCTCTTGTGCACAGCCCTCTTCAGGTCACCCCACGGATTTTCTATTGGATTTAGGTCTGGGCTCTGGCTGAGCCATTCCAAAACTTTAATTTTCTTCTGGTGAAGCCATTATTTTGTTGATTTGGACATATGCTTGGGGCTGTTGTCATGCTGAAAGGTGAAATTCCTCTTCATCTTCAGCTTTCTGGCCGACACCTGAAAGTTTTGGGCCAAAAGTGACTAGCATTTGGAACTGTTCATAATTGCCTCCACCTTGACTAAAGCCCCAGTTCCAGGTGAAGAAAAGCAACCCCAAAACATGATACTGCCACCATCATGCTTCACTGTGGGGAAGGTGTTCTTTTGGTGATACGAAGTGTTGCTTTTGCACCAAACGTACCTTTTGGAATTGTGGCCATAAAGTTCAACTTTGGTCTCATCAGACCATAACACATTTTCCCACATGCTTTTGGGAGACTTGATGTATTGTTCTGCAAATTTTAGCTGGGCCTGGATGTTTTTCTGTGTAAGAAAAGGCTTTTGTCTTGCAACCCTACCCCATAGTCCAGACATATGGAGAATACGGTAGATTGTTGGTACATGTAGTACACAACCAGTACTTGCCAGAAATTCCTGCAGCTCCTTCAGTGTTGCTGTAGGTTTCTTGGCAGCCTCGCTGACCAGTTCTTGTCTTGTCTTTTCATCAATTTTGGAGGGATGTCCAGTTCTATACAATGCCACTGTTGTCCCATATTTTCTCCCCTTTTTGATGACTGTCTTCACTATGTTCTATGGTATATCCAATGCTGTGGAAATTTTTTTGTACCCTTCTCTTGACTGATACCTTTCAACAATGAGATCCCTTTGATGCTTTGTAAGCTCTCTGTGAACCATGGCATTTGCTATAGCAGGCAACTGAGTCAGTGTCAGGAAAATCCTACTTGGACAGCTGAACTTTATTTGGGGTTAATCAGAGTCTCTTTAATTGATGGCAGGTGTGTACCCAAGAAGACTGAATGCTGTAATTAAATCAAAAGGTGCTTTAACAAAGTTTTAGTTTAAGGGTGTGCACACACAACAAAGTATTAGTTTAAGGGTGTGCACACTTATGCAACCAGCATATTGTACGTTTTTTATTTTTTTATATTTTTTCCCCTAACAGGTTTGTTTGGTTTTCATTTGAATTGTACAGGTTATAGGTCACATTAAAGGTGGGAAAAGTTTTGAAACGATTTACTGTGGTCTTATTTTTATATATCAGAAAAAAAACTGGCATTTTAACAGGGGTGTCTAAACTTCTTATATCCACTGTTAACTTCATAAATACTGTGGACAGAATAACCTCAATTTTTAAACATAGACATAACTTTTTGAACTTCACCAAGAAAATCTTCCCTCATACTACAAGTTTTTGTTATATGTGAAATCTCACCATAAAAGAGAGAATCTAAAAGATGGGGTGGATGAAAACTACTAGCATGTCAATAATTTAAAGTGCTGGTAGAGTTTCTAAACTATTTAAAATGAATACCATTATCAGACATAGTAAACAAAGTAATATCTCAAAAATAATAATCTGATATCTATTAGACTCTCCCACAAATTTTAAACCAAACTTATTATTATCAAGGCACAATAAAATATAAGGGACTGTTTATAAATCACTATTACATAAAATAAGATTGTCTATCTTACTGTAATATCTGACCACATTCTTAGAATAAAAATCAGAATTATAAATTCCAACTCATACAGACCCATCATAAGATTAACATATGAAGGGAAAAAAGTGCCTGTACTAGTATCAATAAATTAAAGAACAATAAGATGCTTTAAAAACAAAATTATTTTTAAACAAAATTTTGTGAACTCTATAATATAATGAGACATGGAAGAATTATTTTAAAATAAAGCCTCTATCCAAAATTGATGTTGAGTATTGGTATACAAACTTTGAACATCAGATACAAACCAATATATAATTATTATCCCACTTCACATCACTGAATCATCCTAGTAATACATAAGATGGACTCATGTTAGGTCCATCAGTAAGTAAGCAAGTAAGTTTTGCACATGAGGCAAAGCAGTTGGAATAAGCATATGACCCAATTTCACAAGAGAAAATATTATATCAAGTAAAGAACAAAGAGTATTATTAATTATCTGGGTCTCAGTAACAATGAGTGGTGAAATACAAAAAATGAGGTGGACAGTGGATGGTCACATATAGACAGGTGGCAACTATTGATGATAGAGAGAGCTAGATAAAAACAAACAATGTACAGTGAAAGACACATAAGACAGGAGTACTGGGAAGGGGATGAGAAGGGCTGCTGACATGATTGCCGGGCCAGCCCGAAGGGCAACACATCCAGTTATAACATAGCTGGCCAGTTGATTTCATGTACTGGCTGATCACATGGAAGCGGGATGGTTAGAGCCCACCAACTGATATTAGGCAATGCAATCCTGACGTCCTACACCAATTAAAGAATGACTAAAATATTTTATATATAAAAAAATATAAACAGTGTGTGCATAATTCATTTCTGGATTTCAATTTCATCTATCATACCTGTATACCTATAGCTGAATTATCAGTCTAAACTAGATTGATAATTGAATGTATCAGAATGCAATTTATTAAAACAAATGTCATCCACAAACCCATCAAACATAACAAAATCTATTAAAACAATGCTTCTGCAGGGGGACAGTTCCCCTGTACTCCCACGCATTTGGAACTTTAAATATACCAACTCTGGGGCAAAAGGGTAAGTGCCCTTAACCCACTGTCACCCTGTCTCATTAGAAACACACATTGCACAATATCTTAGCAATGTATGATGATAAATAATAAAACAGAAATCAGGAAAATACTGAATACAATAAACAACAGTTTCAGACACAGAGATATAAAAATTATACAGCTGGATAGTTTTTCACAGGTGCAAAAAACAGTTCTCACTAAATGTCCCTGACTGACCGAGGAATTGCTGTTCCCTGACTTCTTACTAAAGCAAGGCAAGCTGATTTGTGCTGAGTGTCTTAACACAGCAAAAGCCAGATAATGTCTATCCTTGTCTGTATGGATGTGTGAGATATATATTATGTCACTCTTCATTGAAAAGCCACATGGATGAAAGATAGTGCTCACATAGATATATATATAGGTTCATAGGTTCATAGGTTCATACTAGGCTATCTGCCCTAGGGCATTTATAAGCCTAGCCAGAATGTGTTTGGCTTTCGCCACCCATTTTAAATTTATTTTGCTATGCCCTTTTTCAAGGTTAGTATACTGTGCCTCTGTCTAACAGTGACACAGAAGTGATACCCGGGGTAAACCTACGATCTCCCATCCACTCATCAAGATTCCTCTTGAAGAGAGTCAATGAGGGACGCTGCCTAACCTGTACTGGGATTTTATTCCAGAGTGAAGGGAGCCTTGGGGTTATGAATCTGTCCCTCCAGCATGTCCTATGTATATAACTATATATATATATATATATAGAGAGAGAGAGAGAGAGATAGATAGCTATAGCTTAGAGGTAGATATATACAGGTATAGATATAGATGCAGATATACAGATATATCAGTATAATGATATCTGTGTATATAATAGTTGACTGAAAGAATGCTTATTGAATGAATACTACTTATTACAAATAAAGTGACTGAAACACAATCTGTCACAACTCCCATAGGGGCTTTAACATGAGCCTGAAAAAGGGAAAGTTCACATTTTCATATTCACCAACCTCCCTACAAATCAGAAACTAAGCTTAGCATGGGAGCAGAACTGGGGCATATCAAATACAATTTATTTATTCAGATATGCTGGACCACTGAGTAGTTGAGTGCAGCTGCTTCAACTACTTGGTGATCTGTTAGTAACTTGTAACCCATATATATATATATATATATATATATATATATATATATATATATATATACATATATATATATATATATATATATATATATACATATATATATATATATATATATATATATATATACACACACACACACACACACAAACACACGCGCATGAGTGCACAATTATGCATATGTTTGTGTCTCTGTGTGTGTGTGTGTGTGTGTGTGTGTGTGTGTGTGTGTGTGTGTGTGTGTGTGTGTGTGTGTGTGTGTGTGTGTGTGTCTGTCTGTGTGTATGAGCATGTGTTGCGTGTGAATATGCCAGTCATCTTGCAAAATTGTTATAAACAGAGCTAAACTTGACAGGCAGAATAGCCCACAAAAATGTACAGTCCCATCAACCTTTTGACTAATATCCTGCTGAAGAAAACATTATAATATAGCAGATCTGCAAAGCAGCTGTAAGTTTTGTATGGAAAAGGGACTACTGCCATGTGTTTTAAATGTGTTTTGACCTTTAGGATCTTTTGAAAACAGTGGAGAAAAGCATGCTATGCTACAAGGCACTGGAAGCCATTACTCCTGTCCACTTTTGTAACACGTTTGGGAAATTATCTTCATTAGATGTAGCTGCTGTGCTTTTTTTTAGTGGCTGCAGCAACATTACTACTAGACGCTGCCTTCCCACGCAATGCCTATAAAAAACAAGATGAGTCACAGTCTTGAAAGAAATGTTATGGAAAATCTATGCAGCAGAATTAATACATGACAAAGTTTTTAAAATGTACATTCTAATCCAGGCAGATGGATTAAAGAGTACTTTTGCATTTCCTAAAAGTCCTTGCTAGTTGCAATACCTTATGTATTTTCTCTCCATTGTCTAGTAGCCTTTCCTTTGGTGCCCATCCCCAAGGGTCAGGTTCCATGCTCTGTTGAATTCCTTCTACAAATTTCTTTCACTGCTTTTAGTGCAAACCATGCTAAGATGATACATCCTTTCCTTGAAAAACATTGTGTAATTATATCCTAACTCCCATCCTGCCAAGGTTTGAAGACCCGCTACCTGTTACCATCTCAGCCTCTGTTACACTGACCCTAAATAAACCTTCTCCATCTGACCCTGCAGATATCTGAGGTAAGTGAAAATCAGTCAGCATATTTATTCTAGTGATAAAGATGGAAATACATGTACAAAAGTGAATCATTGACCCACTTAAACCTTTACGAAGTTTAACTTTTCTAGGATGGAAAATAATTTGGTAGCCTCAGTTTGTGTTCATGTCTGGCAGAGACATTTTGAGTGTGCATCTAATTGCCTTAATCTTTTCTTCAGAATTCATAGCGCAATATCAGCTATGATGACCTCAGCGTGATTGAGTAATTGTGCAGATACCACACAGGCTTGTGTCACTCCTTTAACAGGCCTTTGCTAACTCCGACCCCTGCATGTGCAAGCAGGATCAGCTCCTCACATCCATTTCTCATTGGCCGGCTCATCCAACTGCTGTCTACTAGCTGAACTTTGATTACTTGGGATACACACAAGGTTTTGTCATGTGCATCATGAAGCCAGCTGCACACATGCATAGTATGTATTAAAAAAGTATTATCTACTTTTTTATGCTTCATAGATGCAAGCCTTTGCTTACATGTTTTCTCTAGAGAAAAAAAGACATTGAAGTTTCTCAAATATTTTACAATGCCAAAAAAAGGATGTGAAATACACCAAATCCAACTCATTACAAGACTGATGACGTAGGGCTTTATATAAGAGAGAGGGTCAAATGAATGTAGCTGAGGTGTTTCAATATATAGCAAAGGAATTAGAGCAGAGCTAAAAAAATAGGCTAAAAGGTTTTAGCAATCTGTTAATGCCTTTCTATGAAAGTAAATTGGTTAAAAGTATACAGCAAACTGTTTCACAAGATGCCAAAAGATAAGACATTTGTAATACATTATGAGACAGGCTGTAGAAACTGGTCTATGCACATAAACAGGAGCATAAGTCTAATATACAGATATCTCTGCATTCTTAGTACATGTTAAAGTTATTGGGGAAAAATCAACACAAAGGCAGATAACAAACACAACTTTTCACCAGTTTCTGATGGTCTGAGCACACTACTGTTTCACCAGATAACATGCTAATTTGCAGTACATCCTGGCAATCACCAGATAGGATCTGGTAGTGCCAGGCTATAATGTCACTGTGGTGAGAGGAGCTGCAAATGGATGCAGAGAGACTGTTGAGGCAGCTAGGAGGCATCACTAATCATGCACAATAACAAAGCAGTCAACATTCTCCCACCATGTAGCAAAAATATGGAACTAACTTCCATTAACAGGAAACTCAACAAACAAAACAACCAGGCCTGAATAACAGGCCACTATCCATCTATTATTGCAATGAAATAAATGTAAGAAATAACTAATTTTGCTCTTGGAGTCTTAGGAAATTTCTGCTTTGTCCAGTGATGAATCACCACTCCACAGCCTGCTAAAAACAAGCACAGCCCCCTGCAGACACAGAGTTTCTGGCCGACAGATTCAGTGCTAACTTTACCCCCCCCCAAAGGACCAATCTCAATACCAGAAGAATGCCAGGCACCCTGCATTACTGCAGCACAGGTTAAAGATGCATTGTCTAAGGCCAAGAATACAGCTTCCATGGGACCCAACAATATCCCTGGCTGTGTTCTACATGAATTACAAAGTGAATTGGCACCACATCTGTGTGCTCTGTTTACTCACAGCCTCACGTCAGGCTTTGTCCCTACTGAATAGCACACTGCTACAATCATCCCTCTCCATAAAGGAGGAGCGAATATAGACCCTGGAAAGTATCGCCCCATTAACCTGACGAGTCTGATATGTAAGGCTATGGAGCGCATCATCATGGATCTAATTAGCAAGGATATCTTCAAACTCTAGAGCCCACACAATTTGGTTTTGTGAAAGGTAGATCATGCCTGCTCAACCTGGTTGACTTTTTTAAATCAGTCACCAGAGTGGTGGATGAAGGTAAGGCAGTTCATACAGCCTATCTCAATCTGGCCAACCCCTTTGATACCATTCCTCACTCAGGAATTATTGAAAAACTCACCAAACTACACATCAACCCCTATATCGTTAGGTGGATTACAAATTGGCTCATATATAGATCACACAGTGTGAAAGTAGCGGACTCCAAGTCAGATTGCTGACCAGTCATGAGTGGAGTCCCACAGGGATCAATCCTGTGTCTTTTCCTGTTTGGCATCTAATTCTCAGAAGTCCAGGCCAACACGGAGGGACTCTGGCTGACCAAATTCACAGATGGCTGCAAGCTGGGAGCCATTATTAACTCCCCAAGTGATGCAGACATCCTACAGAAAGGCCTCACTGAGACCAATAACTGGTGTTGAAACCATGGCCTTAAGCTTAATGCCAAAAAATGTGTTGTCATTCCATTTGGGAAAAACTCAATTCCCACTAATTACCACATCGATGGCAACACACTGAAGGCATTATAAAAGATCTGGGGACACAGGTTGACAGCAATCTCTCCTTCGACCACCACATTGCCACTGTGGTCAGAAAGTCCTTCTATGTGGCCCATCTCATTACCAAGGGTTTTGCATCCAGGAAGAAAGAGGTCATCATTTCTCTCTACTCTTCCCTCATTAGACCAATCATAGAGTATAATGCCCATTTGGCATGTACCTCACTAGACACCTGCAACAGCTGGAGAAGCCACAAAAGTACCTCACAAAGAAGATCCCAGGCCTTAAACACATGTCCTACATGGACAGACTCAAAAAACTCCAGCTATTCTGTCTCATATCATCTACTAAGAGGTGTTCTCTGCTTGACTTATAGATTCATAGGTTCATAGATTAGTACTAGGCTAACTGCCCTTATGGACCATTTTAAAGCCTAGCCAATTATCCCATGTGAGACTCAAACTCTGCACCTTCGGTTTATAAGGTAAACATGTTAACCATTATGCCAACCTCCCACCCCATTTACAAAGCCATGTCTGACCCAGCTCTGTTAGAAATGCTACATCTAAAGAAATCCCAATCCCTCTGCACCACATGCTCCAGAGACCACAATCTCATTACAATAAATCAACAGAACATGCTGGAGGCACAAGTTCATAACCCAGAGACTGCCCATGCTCTGGAATACACTTTCCATACATGTCAAGCAGAGCACCTCACTAACCCTCTTCAAGAGAAATCTTGATGAGAGGATGGAAAATAGAAAGTTCACCCTGGGGATCACTCCAGTGGCTCTACTTGATAGAGGGACTGGGAACTAACGACAGGTGGCACAATGCCAGAGCACTTCTGTGGGCTAGGCTTGTAAAGGCACCAGGGCCATTAGCCTAGCGCACACCTATGAACCTATAAACATTAGAACAACTACTCAAAAACTTCCTTGCTGATTCTTGGTTTTGTACATGTACTACTTCTGGCTAGTGCAGCTGCAAACCTTCTCAAGCATAAAACTCTCTGTAATATGTACTATCAAATCATCAGCATATCATGTCTAGTACCTTAACTATCCTGCAGGTTTTTGTTAGATTCTAATACTTCTCTTTTGTGACTGTTACTAATGATGTATATTGTATTTTATGTATGTAACAGCTGTAATTTCTCAGTTCTGCTATGTATTTCTATATGTGGAGCTTTTTTCCCTGGGCCTCCACTGAAAATGGGTTATTTTACCCAGTCGGACTATCCCGGTAAACAAATGTTAAATAAAATAAATAATTCTTAACTGCTACACACTAGTGTCTGCTATGGTTATATCTGCATGAACCTGATCATTTTGTCTGTCAGCCCACCTCCTCCAGATATAAGCTTCACAACACCTCCTTTTTTAGAATCTTGATGAAAAACAGTGGGCTTTATTAGATGGTCTTAAAGCCAAACATCTGAGAATAGTGCAGCCAGGCAAAGGTTGTGGCCTGGTCATAATGGACCAACTCGATTATGAGCAGCGTATCTTAAACATTCTTTACGATGGTACATACCTTGATGCTCCTATTAATGAGATCAACATCTCATATCATAAAATAGATTGTTGCTTATACAATATGCTCATGCAAGGCCAGATAACACTGCAGGAGTATAATTTTATGCACAGCAAAACTCCTAAATTACCAACAATATTCAGTGTGCCTAAGATTCACAAAACCTTAACTGACCCATCTCTTAGACCTATTGTGTATGCTAGCCATTCCAAAACTAGCTGCATAGCTAGATTTATTGACCACCAATTACAAGCCAAAGTAATGAACATCCTACATCCCTGCAGAGAGTCTTGGGATTTTTTGACTAACTGCCAAGTCTCGGATGCGTCCTTGAATTTTGTCTTTATCACCATTGATTTAAAAGATCTATTTAGCTATCCCCTATGTCACGTGGCAACAGTGGTTTTCAGAATACTTGACCCAAAATATGAATGTAGACCAGGACAAAATCAATGTATTGGCTACATTGGTGGAACTAGTTCTTAACAATAATTTTATTATCTTTCAAGGTCAGTACTTTCAGCAAAAATCTGGTATGGCAATGGGGGCAGCCTGCAGGCCACTATTTGCCAACACCATCATGGCTGCGTATGTGGAAAAAATATACCCAGAGAGTTCCAATAGTAGTAGGAGCAATGGGTCTTATAAAAAAGAATCTACAATTCTCTTTAGATATGCTACCAATACATGTAACTCCATACGAATTGCAGAAGGAGTCATTACTGGGCACATTGCGGTGCTGCAAAGAGCACTTTTGGTTGACATCAAAGATTGAAACAATACAAATTTCATGAACTTTAATTGTACTTTGACTTAGGAATGGGGTCCATTCCTGTCATGGTATTATAAACCCAAAAGATTTGGAGAAATTAAAAGAGAGACCAAATTCTTTTTTACTAGTGAATTTGCTAAACATATCCATATGTACACACGCTTTTTGGACAATATGTTTGTCACTTGGACAGGTCCCATTGATATCAGTGAAGTATTTATTTCATATATCAATGGCACTACTTCGTTCTTGAAGTTCACCCATGCCATTGTCCACAATTTCATTGATTATCTGGATGTTACCTTAACAAAAGATCCCTTACATCAAGCTTTCACATCTAAAATTTACAGGAAACCCACCTATTCCAATACACTCCTGCATTTTAATAGCAATCACCATTACTACCAAAAATGAGACATAGTTAACAGCCAGATGGTAAAGGCTGCCAAGAGTGATTGATGAATGCCAAATATTGTGTAACATGTTTGCAAACAGGGGTTATCCCGCGGGGTATGGTATAAGAAGGACTCATATATATATATATATATATATATATATATATATATATATATATATATATATATATATATATGTTCCACTACTCAGCTCCAACAACAGCTTTCTAACACCTGGTAACAATGTAGCATCACTAACTAGTCCAATGGATGGATTGAGACTTCCTAGCTATCTTACTAATTATCTGCCTGAGGTAAACTTTGGACATTCCTTCATCACTACTTTCAATATGGACAGCAAACAGATCGCTGAAATCTTAACAAAGAACTGCAAGTTATATTGAACAATAGAGATATTTATGAGAAGCTAGATGCACCCCCAAAACTGTATATAAATGAGGGCAAAGCTTCAACATTGTTTTGATAATGTCTCTCATGGCAATCCTTGTATTAGTGGCAAAATGCTGAGCATGTGGTCAGTGCCAATATATTATGCAAAGTGACCACATCAAAGTGGGGATCAAGAAGCTAAGGATCAAGGGATGGTATAACCGCCATACACAGCAGGCTGTGGTATACATCGCTCTGTGCAAACAATGCCCTGCATTTTACATCAGAAAGACTGAGCGCAAGCTCAAGCAGTGCATCTATGAACATATTTGTGAAATAAAAAAACACTAATGCTTTATATAAATACTTGTCTAGAATTAATGATCACAATTTTGCCTTTCCTGAAAAGGGGAAAGTTCACATTCCCATATTCTTCAACCTCCCTACAAATCAGAATTGCACCTTAGCATGGGAGCAGAAGTGGGTCACATCAAACGCAGTTTATTTGTTCAGATATGCTGGACCTCTTAGTATTTGATCGCAGCTGCTTCAACTACTTGGTGATCTGTTACTTGCTTGTAACCCATATATATGTATACACAGACACACACACACACACACACACACACACACACACACACACACACACACACACACACACACACACACACACACACACACACACGGGCGGGTGGGTGCATGCATGCACAATTATGCATATGTGTGTGTCTTTGTGTGTTTCCTTGTGTGTGTGTGTGTGTGTGTGTGTGTGTGTGTGTGTGTGTGTGTGTGTGTGTGTGTGTGTGTGTGTGTGTCTGTGTGCATGAGTGTATGCTGCATTTAAATATGCCAGTCAGATTGCAAAATTATTATAAACAGAGCTAAACTTGACAGAAAGAATAGCCAACAAAAATGTACAATCCCATCAACCTTTTTACTGATATCCTGCTGAGGAAAACATTATAACATATCAGATCTGTAAAGCAGCTGTAAGTTTTGTATGGAAAAGGGACTACTGCTATGTGCTTTAAATGTGCATTTGACCTTTAGGATATTTTGAAAACAGTGGAGAAAAGCATGCTACGCTACAAGGCACTGGAAGCCATTACTCCTGTCCACTTTTGTAACACGTTTGGGAAATTATCTTCATTAGATGTAGCTGCTGTGCGTTTTTTAGTGGTTGCAGCAACATTACTACTAGACACTGTCTTCCCACGCAATGCCCATAAAAAACAAGATGAGTCATAGTCTTGAAAGAAATGTTATGGAAAATCTGTGCAGCAGAATTAATATATGACAGAGTTTTTAAAATGTACATTCTAATCCAGGCAGATGGATTAAAGAGTATTTTTGCATTTCCTAAAAGTCCTTGCTAGTTGCCATACCTTATGTATTTTCTCTCCATTGTCTACTTGTCTTTTCTTTGGTGCCCAGCCCCATGGGTCAGGTTCCATGTTCTGTTGAATTCCTCCTACAAATTTCTTTCACTGCTAAGATGATACATCCTTTCCTTGAAAAACATTGTGTAATTATATCCTAACTACCGTCCTGCCAAGGTTTGAAGGCATGCTACCTGTTACCATCTCAGCCTCTGTTACACTGACCCTGAATAAACCTTCTCCATCTGACCCTGCAGATATCTGAGGTAAGTGAAAATCAGTCAGCATATTCATTCTAGTGATAAAGATGGAATACATGTACAAAAGTGAATCATTCACCCACTTAAACATTTACGAAGTTAAACTTTTCTAGGATGGAAAAGAATTTGATAGCCTAAGTTTGTGTTCATGTCTGGCAAAGACATTTTGAGTGTGCATCTAATTGCTTTAACCTTTTCTCCAGAATTCATAGCACAATATCAGCTATGATGACCTCAACGTCATTGAGTAATTGTGCACATACCACACAGGTTTGTGTCACTCCTGTAACAGGCCTTTGCTAACTCCCTCTCCTGCATGTGTAAACAGGTATCAGCTCCTCACACCCATTTCTCCTTGGCTGGCTCATTTAGCTGCTGGCTAATAGTTGAACTTTGATCACTGGGGATGCACACAAGGTTTTGTCCATCTGCATCATGAAGCCAGCTGCATACATGCATAGTATGTATTATAAAAATATTACCTACTTTTTTTATGCTTCATAGATGCAAGCCTTTGCGTACATGTTTTCTCTGGAGTAAAAAAGACATCGAAGTTTCTCAAATGTTTTTACAATGCCAAAAAAAAAAGAATGTGGAATACATCACATCCAACCCATTACAAGACTGATGAAGTAGGGATTTATATAAGAGAGAGGGTGAAATGAATGTAGCTGAGGTGTTTCAATATTTAGCAAAGGAATTAGAGTAGAACTCAAAAGAAAAAAAAATAGGCTAAAATGTTTTAGCAACCTGTTAATGCCTTTCTATGAAAGAAAATTGGTTAAAAGTATGCAGCAAACTGTTTCAGAAGGTGCCAAAAGATAAGACATTTGTGATACATTATGAGACAGGCTGTAGAAACTGGTCTATGCACATAAACAGGAGCATAAGTCTAATATACAGATATCTCTGCATTCTTAGTACCTGTTAAAGTTATTGGGGGAAAAAAACAACACAAAGGCAGATAAACACAACTGTTCACCAGTTTCTGATGGTCTGAGCACACTATTGTTTCACCAGATAACCTGCTAATTTGCAATACATCCTGGCAATCACCAGATAGGATCTGGTAGTGCCAGGCTATAATGTCACTGTGGTGAGAGGAGCTGCGAATGGATGCAGAGAGACTGTTGAGGCAGCTAGGAGGCATTACTTATCATGCACAGTAACAAAGTAGTCAACCTTCTCCCACCATGTAGCAAAAAATTGGAACTCACTTCCGCTAAACATTAGAACAACTACTCAAAAACTTCCTTGCTGATTCTTGGTTTTGTACATGTACTACTTCTGGCTAGTGCAGCTGCAAACCTTCTCAAGCATAAAACTCTCTGTAATATGTACTACCAAATCATCAGCATATCATGTCTAGTACTTTAACTATCCTGCAGATTTTTGTTAGATTGTAATACTTCTCTTTTGTGACTGTTACTAATGATGTATATTGTATTTTATGTATGTAACAGCTGTAATTTCTCAGTTCTGCTATGTATTTCTATATGTGGAGCTTTTCTCCCCGGGCCTCCACTGAAAATATTTTTTTTTACCCAGTCGGACTAGCCTGGTAAACAAATGTTAAATAAAATAAATAATTCTTAACCATTAGACACTAGTGGCTGATTCTGGTTATATCTGCATGAACCTGATCATTTTGTCTGTCAGACACCTCCTCCAGATATAAGCTTCACAACACCTCCTTCTTTAGAATTCAAGTCCTAGGCTGAAGTCAACAAACTACTCCTCAGTGCAAATAAAAGAAAAGTGGGGAATAGTTAGTTTGCCTGCATGAAAAATGAGTTAAGCACTGGGAAGAGAGTCGCAATCTGTCAGATGGAGTATTATCTTCCAGCAATGAATACTGCATCCAGTGGTGATAAGTCCTCTGACAATTTCTTCTGAACGATATTTAAAGGTTTATCCTAGTGTCATCTAGGAAGGCACATCAATGACAAACCTTGAGCACAGCCAACAGGCTGCCTGTAAAGGAATATGCTGCTGTAGCTACTAGCCTGTAGAAATTAAAGTACTGCCATGCCCTGTTTGCAGATTGTCAAACTACATAATTTAAGCAACTGTCTTGTAATGTCTTGTAGATCTTTAAGCAACAGAATTTAAAATGGTTGACATGCTCTGTCTGTAGATCTATAAACTACATAATTTAAACAACTGCTATTTTATGTCTGTAGAGCTTTAAGCTACAGAATTTAAACAACTGCCATGCCTTGTCTGTATACCTTTAAACTACATAATTTAAATAACTGCTATTTTATGTCTGCATATCTTTAAGCTACAGAATTTAAATGATTCATATACTCTGTTTGTAGATCTTTAAACTACATAATTTAAAACTACTGCCATGCCCTGTCTGTATATGGTTAAGCTACAGCATTTGAACTCTGCTGTGCTCCACATTTAGATCTTTAAGCTACATAATTTAAATTACTGTCATGTTATGTTGGTGGATCTTTATGCTACAGAATTTAAAGTACTGCTATGGTCTAACTGCAGCCTGTAATTGGTCATTGTTTGATCAGTAAACAAATCTAAATAAATATATAGATTTTTAAGCTATGCAATTTAAATGACTGCTTTCACCACCTGTATCCACAAGTTTCCTCAGCATGGGTTTCACTGTTTTATTAAAATGTTCTACTGATCCACCAGTCTGTGGATGGTAGACTGATGTATTCATAAAAACTCACCAGGCAGGGGTAACTGAAAGCTCAGATATGGTTTAATAATCCACAAAGCCACAATAAAAGATACTTTTGAGCAGTTTTGTGAACTTGATGTCCGGCACTTGCTAAATAAACAGTGTATGAATTACAACCAGAATCCTGATGAAAAATAATAGGCTTTATTGGATGGTCTTAAGATGCTGTCCGGTTCGATTCTCAGCTAGAGCGTCTTCTGCGTGGAGACATGCATGAATGGGCATACCTTTGTTGAAGGTTGTGCATCAGGGCTGGTAACTCGGCACGTAAAAAATCAACTACCAATCATTAGCGGACCGCAGTTCCGCTGTGGTGACCCCTAACCAGGAAAAGCCGAAGGAAACAAACAGACAAACAAACGAACATTGTATGGTCTTAAAGCCACACATCTGAGAATAATGCAGCCAGACAAAGGTGGTTACCTTGTCATAATGGACCAACTCAATTATGAGCAGCGTATCTTAAACATTCTTTACGATGGTACATACCTTGATGCTTCTATTAATGAGATCAACATCTCATATCATAAAATAGATTGTTGCATATACAATATGCTCATGCAAGGCCAGATAACACTGCAGGAGTATCATTTTATCCACAGCGAAACCCCTAAATTAACTATAACATTCAGTGTGCCTAAGATTCACAAAACCTTAACTGACCCACCTCTTAGACCTATTGTGGATGCTAGCCATTCCAAAACTAGCTCCATAGCTAGATTTATTGACCACCAATTAAAAGCCAAAGTAATGAACCTCCTGCATCCCTGCAGAGACTCTTGGGATTTTTTGACTAAGTGCCAAGGCTCTTTATCACCATTCATGTAAAAGATCTTTTTAGCTATCCCCTATGTCATGTGGCAACAGTGGTTTTCAGAATACTTGACCCAAAATATGAATGTAGACCAGGACAAAATCAATGTATTGGATACATTGGTGGAGTTAGTTCTCAACAATAATTTTATTATCTTTCAAGGTCAGTACTTTAAACAAAAATCTAGTATTGCAATTGGGGCAGCCTGCAGGCCACTTTTTGCCAACATCATCATGGCTACGTAGCAGAGTGATGTGGAAGAAAGATACCCAGAGAGTTCCAATAGTAGTACGAGCAATGGGTCTTATAAAAAAGAATCTACAATTGTATTTAGATATACTACCAATACATGTAACTCCATACAAATTGCAGAAGGAGTCATTACTGGCACATTGCGGGTGCTGTGAAGAGCACTTTTGGCTGACATCAAAGACTAAAACAATACAAATTTCATAAACTTTAATTGTACTTTGACTTAGGAATGGGGTCCATTCCTGTCATGGTATTAGAAACCCAAAAGATTTGGAGAAATTAAAAGAGAGACCAAATTCCTTTTTACTAGTGAATTTGCTAAACATATCCATATATACACACGCTTTTTGGACGATATGTTTGTCACTTGGACAGGTCCCATTGATATCAGTGAAGTATTTATTTCATATATCAATGGCACTACTTTGTTCTTGAACTTCACCCATGCCATTGTCTACAATTCCATTGATTATCTGGATGTTACTTTAACAAAAGATCCCTTACATCAAGCCTTCACATCCAAAATTTACAGGAAACCCACCTATTCCAATACACTCCTGCATTTTAAAAGCAATCACCCCTACTACCAAAAATGACCTGTAGTTAAGGGCTAGATGGTAAGGGCTGCCAAGATGGTTCCAACTTAGAAGATTTTCTTGATGAATGCCAAACATTGTGTAACATGTTTGTAAATAGGGGTTATCCTGCGCGCATGGTACAATCCATCATGAATGAAGTTATTTATAAAAGGAACTCTAATGTGTGTGTGTGTGTGTGTGTGTGTGTGTACATATATATATATATATATATATATATATATATATATATATATATATATATATGTTCCTCTATTTGGCTCTAACAACACCATGCCTAGCTTTCTAACACCTGTTGTGAAGGCTGCCAGCCTAGCCAGATAGATTTTGCAGATAATTCTGGCATTTGTAAATATGAATGTAAACTACAGGCTTGTTGTCTTAAATGTAAAGAAATAGTGTTACATGTGGAACTGGAAAAAATTGTGACAACAGTGCACTCTACTGACCAAAGTAAAGCATGTGGTAACCCTTTGATGTAGACAGTGTTGCCGAAGAGTCTAGATAAAGGAATTCTTGCTACTGTTTTAACCAAGAGTTAAATTGCTAAATTTAAACATGCAAATGTATTTTTATTGCTCTGCTTCTTGACCAGCTGCAAGATAACAAAAGGAGATGTTAGGAATGTAAATGCAGTTTCTGTTAGCCTGGGAACCCAGGGAGTGTGAAGAATGATGTAACGTGTAGCCTGGGAACCCCAGGAAAGTGTGAAGAATGATGTAATGTGAATCAGAACTGCAATTTCAATTTAAACAGAGAGAACCAGAGATTATTAAGCATTTTTGTCTTGACCATCCAACTCAGCACTGTCTTTACTCTATAAGTAAGTTTATCTTAGACTTGTATTTTCTCTTAGAAATAGCTAGGAACTAGAAAGATTAGACTATGTGTTTTTCTGTGATGTCAGAACTGTACTACTGAATTATTTTAAGTATTTCTCAGTGATCTCTGAACTCTTGACTAGCACTGTGTAGTAAGAAGTATTGTCTTGTGTTTTTATTATTTATTATTGAATATTTTAACTGTGGCTGTTTTGTGTAGAGATAATTTAAGCACTAGAGTACATTGTATATTTATAGTGATTACTGTACCAAGTCACTCTAATAAGCCTTGGCTGTTTAGTTATACTACCAATTGGATAATAATATTGCACAGTAATAATTGGACACCCTTTTAAGGGCCTTTGAGTAGCTGATAAATATTAGCCGGATGGGGGCAGGTGATACTACTGTATAGTCTGGGTAATAGGGGCACAGCTGGAAAACCTGTGCCAGCCTTCTCCAGGAGTGTCTGTGTGGTTGTATAAAGTCTTATCTCAAAGTGTGTGTGTGTCAGCTACTTGGGCAGGGACACAAGGCACTGGTTGGACAGAGAGGGTGCTGGAGGTTTTAGCTTGCCCAGCTAGGCTGAGATCTGGACCCTATAGCTGTGCTTGTGGGGAGTCTTACTGGGGACCTGAAGAGCAAGGGAGCAACCAGCCCCAGACTTACTGTGATTTCTGTGTGCTCTTAAGGGAAATTGCACTTTACTGTGTGTATTTGTTATCCCTTCCTTCATATATGAGACACCCTCTCTGGTGTTAGTGGTGAGGATTGAGGCTCCTTGATTGCTGGGCCAGGGCACAGGCATCACATATTTATTGTTTGGCAATGGTGGGATATCCACATCACATATTAATTGGTTGGCAAATACTAATTGGCTTGTAGTGGTGTGGGTAGACTGAATTCCTGTAGCTTGTGTATGAGCTTTGAAGGTGTCTTGTACTCTAAATCAGCCATGCAGTCAATCCTTAGAGTTCAGATCACAATTGTTTTATTTCTTTTGTTAGCTCAGTTAGTCAGGGTGAGCAGGCAGCATGTCAGCAGAGGAGTATGGAAAGCTGACAAGGAGCCAGCTGGTGGAGATGTGCCAGGCGAGGGGACTGGTGCATGGAAACCTGACTAAGGCAGACCTGATTGCATCCTTGGTTACAGCTGCATCAGAAAACAGCAACCAGGAGGACAATTGGACTGGCAGTGGAGATATAATACCCTCAGAGAATGAACAGCTCAATCTTCCTGCAGAGGACTTAAAAATCTATCTGGAGCTAAAGAGACTTGAGTTGGAGGCCAGGCGTTTGGAGATAGAAGCTGAGGAAGAGAGGCAGAGGAAGCATGAAAGAGAAATGCTGACTCTTCGCCAGAATCATGGAGGTAATGGAGAAGGGAGTAACTGGACCCCAGAAGGACAACAGGTCAGTAAATTTCTTCTGCAGTTTAAAGAGGGGGATAATTTTGATAGTTTCATTCATAAGTTTGAGAGGGTATGCAAACAGTATAGTGTTGACCAAAGGCACTGGATATGATTCCTGATCCCCTTACTCCATGGTAAAGCTGTAACTGTATTGTCTAAAATGTCTGACGTTGCATGTTTTGATTATACTGCTGTAAAAAATTGTCTATTAGAGTTTTTTAAGCTAACATCTGAAACGTATAAGAAAAAGTTTCATGACCATAGACGCAAGGCAGATGAAAGTGTGTGTGAATATGTTGCTGAACTGAGCACTTTTTTCCATAGGTGGGTGAGTGGATGTCAGGTCACCACTTTTGAAGGGCTGGCAGACCTTTTGGTGAGGGAACAAGACCTTAGCACTTTGCCTGAGGACATGAGGATATGGTTAGTTGATAGACAATGTGCTACTTCAGATGAGTTGGGGAAGAAGGGAGACCTATACCTGGCAAGCAGGGCAGCCCTGCACAGGAAGGGGACTCCCAGTACTGCTCATTGGTCTAAAGAAACCCATGGTGGGAAGCACAGACTGACCCAACAAAATCTGCCAGTAGCAGGGGAAGCCACTAGTCCAGGTACACATCCAGGAGCTAGGGTTAAATGTTTTGAATGTAACCAGTGGGGCCATGTGGCATACAGGTGTCCACAGAGGCAAGGTGGGGAATAAAAGATGAGAGAGCCAGTAATTGGGAAAGACAAAATGCCAATAGTAGGTTGTCTTGAGGCAACAGGTGTATTAAACTACCATCCTGCAGATGTCCTGAGAGGGAAGGATTTGGATGAGGCAGTACCATATGCTTATGCAGTTACACACAGTCAGGCTAGGGGACAAGCATATGGGACTGGTAGCCTGGATGAGACTTAGACAGACTGCTTACTTGCAGCCAGGACTGGTGAGGTGGTTACTTCAGGGAGGGAGCTACTCTGTAGCAGTGAGACTGAATGTGAGCCACAGCTGCTTGGGAATACTGATGGTCCCTTGGACAGAGTGACTGCAAAGGTAGAGGTGAGTAGAAGTACCCAGGCTGACAGTGAGGCACCACTGTCAGAGGATGCCAGACTTTCTGTGGAAGGGGAGCTGGGAAGGGTTACAAGGAGAGAGTTGAGACAGGCTCAGCTCTCAAACCCTACATTGCAAGGTCTAAGGCAGGTAGCTAGGGAGGCACCTGATTCTCAAGGAAAGGGGTAATCTGTATACTGGGACAAAGAGTTACGGTACAGAGAGTGGATTCCTGAGGCAGGGCTAGAAGGTAAGAGAGTACAGAAGTTGGTAGTGCCTAGAGCCTACCATCTGGCGCGTCTAGCCATAGCCCATGATATTTCCTTTGCAGGTCATATGGGCATAAAATGTACAAAGAGGTGTATTATTCAGAACTTCTATTGGCCTTGAATTTCCAGAAATGTAACAGGGTACTGCAGGACCTGTAAGCAGTGCCAAATGATAGGCAAGGCAGGAGACAAGGTGAGAGCTCCTTTGATGCCTTTGCCTGGATTGAGGAGCCATTTCAGAGGGTAGATATGGATATTGTGGGTCCTCTGAGTACCCCACGTTCCACAGGGAAAAAGTATATCCTAGTGGTAGTGGACTATGCTACACGATACCCTGAGGCAGTGGCTTTGTCCTCCATTGAGGCAGAGAAGGTGGCAAATGCTTTGTTAGTGATTTTCAGCAGAGTAGGTTTCCCAAAAGAAATGCTGACTGACAGAGGTGCCAATTTCATGTCAGACCTGCTGGCTTGTCTGTGGAAGTCCTGTGGGATGAAGCACATGAAGACCACCCCCTACCATCCCCAGACTAATGGTCTTGTTGAGAGGTTAAACTCTACAATCAAGTCCATGCTACGGGCATTTGCAGATCAGTTTAAGAGGGAATGGGATGCATATTTTCCCCATCAGTTGTTGGCTTACAGAGAGGTTCCCCAGGAATTCACTGTTTTTTCACCCTTTGTGTTGCTGTATGGGCATAGGGTGAGGGGGCCTCTAGATTTAATTCGAGATGAGTGGGAAGGTGAGTGCAAGTCTCACAAGGAGTCTGTTGTGGCATCCATCCTAAACCTCAGGACAAGGCTCAGGGAACTCATGGGCTTGGCCCAGGAGAACCTGGCAGAAGCCCAACAACAGAAAAAGGTGTGGTATGACATAAATGCTTGAGCTAGAAAGTATGCTGTGGGGCAGCAGGTAATGGTTCTCATTCCTGTCAGACACAACAAGCTGCAAGCAGCTTGGGAGGGACCCTACAAGGTGGTAAGAAAGGTAAGTAATGTTAACTACATGGTGGAACTGTTAAGCAGAAGGCAGGGGCACAAACTGTACCATGTTAACATGATGAAACCTTACCATGATAGGGAGGCCCTTGTGCTGAGCATTTGCAGTGGATTGCAGGAGGAGTCTGAGGGAGATCTGGGGACTGATCTCCTCAATGAGGCTCAGGCTGATACCTCAGTGGAAGGGATAGCAATGTCCCAGCAGCTATCTCCTACCCAGGTTCGAGAAATCCAAACAGTGTTGCAGGAATTTGGGGACATGTTCACTGGGAAATCAGGGTGCACCCACCTGCAGCAGCACCAGGTGGATACAGGACCCCAAAGGTCTACTAGGCAGGTCCCTTATAGGGTGCCTGAGAGAGTCAAACAGACTCTGAGGGGAGGAGGTACAGGAAATGTTAAAACTAGGGGTGATTCAAGAGTCTAACAGTCCCTGGGCCTCCCCAGTGGGGCTGGTGCCAAAGAAGGATGGCAGCACCAGGTTCTGTGTGGACTACAGGAAATTAAATAGTCACACAGAGTCGGATGCTTACCCCATGCCTAGGACAGATGAGGCCCTAGAGCAGCTGGGTGGGACTAAGTATCTTACAACCATTAATCTTACCAAGGGTTACTAGCATGTGCCCTTGACTCCCAGTGCTAGAGAGAAGTCAGCCTTTGTGACTCCTTTTGGCTTGTATGAGTTCACAAAGATGCCCTTTGGGATGAAGAATGCCCCAGCAACTTTCCAGAGGCTGGTAGATCATATCCTAGCAGGAGCAGGAGAGTTTGCCCTTGTTTACCTAGATGATATTGACATCTACAGCCATTCCTGGCCAGAGCACCTTCAGCAAGTCAGGGAGGTGCTGGGCAGACTACAGAGGGCAGGGTTGACCATTAAGCTGAGCAAATGTCAGGTGGATATGGCAGAGGTCTCCTACTAGGGCACAGAATAGGGAGTGGTAAGATAAGGCCAGAATCTGCCAAAGTGGAAGCCATTCAGACATGGCCTGCACCTGTTACTAAAAATCAGGTGAGGACATGTTTAGGGACAGCAGGGTGCTACAGAAAGTTCATCCCCAGTTATAGTACCATAGCTGCTCCCCTCACAGACCTGACAAGGAAGAACAGGCCAGATAAGTTAGTGTGGACCCCAGCATGTGAGCAGGAACTCCAGAAGCTTAAAGAAGCTTTGGGAGGACCCCCTGTGTTAGCCAGTCCAGATTACAGCAAAGAATTTGTTGTGCAGGTGGATGCTTCAAACCATGGGATGGGGGGCTGTACTTAGCCAGATTTCTTCAGAGGAAGAGCACCCAGTAGTTTATCTCAGTTGTAGGCTCCAACCCAGGGAGGAATGTTATGCAGCTGTAGAAAAGGAATGCCTAGCCATAGTGTTGGCACTGCAGAAACTTCAGCCTTATCTGTATGAAAGAAAATTCACTGTAATGACTGATCACAACCCCCTAATATGGTTAAACAGAGCCAGCCAGCAAAATGCCAAGTTGCTAAGATGGAGCCTGGGGTTGCAAGCATATGATATATCCGTGCAGCACCGCAGTGGGAGTAGCAATGCCAATGCAGATGGGCTCTCAAGACAGGGAATGGGATAGGTATACTCAGATAGACCTGACCCTCTCAAGCAGTGTTTCTCAAGGGTCACTTGAAAAACTAGCTTGAGTTCTTCAGGTAGGGGGGAGAAATGTGAAAGCTGTCAGCCTAGCCAGATAGAATTTTGCAGATAATTCTGGCATTTGTAAATATGAATGTAAATTACAGGTGTGTTGCCTTAAATGTAAAGAAATAGTGTTACATGTGGAATTGGAAAAAAATGTGACAACAGTGCAATCTACTGACCAAAGTAAAGCATGTGGTGACCCTTTGATGTAGACAGTGGTGCTGAAGAGGCTAGATGAAGGAATTCTTGCTATTGTTTTAACCAAGAGTTAAATTGCTAGATTTAAACACGCAAATGTATTTTTATTGCTCTGCTTCCTGACCAGCTGCAAGATAACAAAAGGAGATGTTAAGAATGTAAATGCAGTTTCAGTTAGACTGAGAACCCAGGGAAGTGTGAAGAATGATGTAATGTGTAGCCTGGGAACCCCAGGAAAGTGTGAAGAATGATGTAATGTGAATCAGAATTGCAATTTCAATTTAAACAGAGAGAACCAGAGATTATTAAGCATTTTTGTCTTGACCATCCAACTCAGCACTGCCTTTGCTCTATAAGTAAGTTTTTCTTAGATTTGTATTTTCTCTTAGAAATAGCTAGGAACTAGAAAGATTAGACAAAGTGCTTTTCTGTGATGTCAGAACTGTACTACTGAATTATTTTAAGTATTTCTCTGTGATCTTTGAACTCTTTAGCACTGTGTAGTAAGAAGTATTGTCTTGTGTTTTTATTATTTATTATTAAATATTTTAAAACCTTTCAACTGTAGCTGTTTTGCATAGAGATAATTTAAGCTCTAGAGTGCATTGCATATTTATAGTGATTACTGTATCAAGTCGCTCTAATAAGCCTTGACTGTACCAATTGGATAATAATATTGCACAGTAATAATTGGACACCTTTTTAAGGGCCTTTGAGTAGCTGATAAATATTAGCTGGGTGTTGGCAGGTGGTACTACCATATAGTCTGGGTAATAGGGGCACAGCTGGAGAACCTGTGCCAGCCTTTCCCAGGAGTGCCTGTATGGTTGTATAAACTCTTATCTCAAAGTGTGTGTGTGAGCTACTTGGGCAGGGACACGAAGCACTGGTTAGACAGAGAGGTTGCTGAAGGTTTTAGCTTGCCCAGCTAGGCTGAGATCTGGACCCTATAGCTGTGCCAGTGGGGAGTCTTATTGGGGACCTGCAGAACAAGGGAGCGACCAGCCCCAGACCGATTGTGATCTCTGTATGCTCTTAAGGGAAATTACACTTTACTGTGTGTATTTGTTATCCTTTCCTCCTATATGGGATGCCCCTCACTGGTGTTAGTGGTGAGGATTGAGGCTCCTAGATTGCTGGGCCAGGGCACGGGCGTCACACCTGGTGACAACGTAGCATCACTAACTAGTCCAATGGATGGATTGAGTCTTCCTAGCCATCTTGCTAATCATCTGCCTGAGGTAAACTTTGGGCATTCCTTCATCACTACTTTCAATACGGACAGCAAATGGATCGCTAACATCTTAACAAAGAACTACAACTTATATCGAACAATAGAGGTATTTATGAGAAGCTAGATGCACCCCAAAACTGTATATAAACAAGGGCAAAGCTTCATCATTTTTTTGATAATATCTCTCATGGCAATCCTGGTGTTAATGTCAAAATGGCAAAATGTGGTCCGGACTTGTTCTGCGGAGATCAGTAAAGCAATTTATATACATAGGAGATTGATCAACAAAAATATATACATGAGAGATGAGATTAACACATAAATAAAGTACAAATACAGTACAGCATGTCATAGATTTTGTTAAGCCTCTACAGTACATTTAGTATGTCATCTAACAGACTACAGTTTACAACTGCAAGGCAGACAAGGGGATACAGGTAAGGGAGGAGGAGGTTACAGGAGTTACAGAGTGGATAGAAGTGTAGTTAGAGCTTATATCTGAGTGAGAAAGATAAGGAGATATAGGTAAGGGAGAAGGAGGTTACAGGAGTTATAGATGTGATAGAAGTGTAGTTAGAGGTTATATCTGTGTGAGGAAGACAAGGGGATATAGGTAAGGGAGAAGGAGGTTACAGGAGTTAGAGTGGATAGAAGTGTAGTTAGAGGTTATATCTGAGTGAGGAAGACAAGGGGATATAGGTAAGGGAGAAGGAGGTTACAGGAGTTATAGGGTGGATAGAAGTGCAGTTATAGGTTATATCTGAGTGAGGGAAAATTATCCAGGATTAGTACTGTACATGAGCAGAGCCAGGTAGATGTTAGGTGACCTTGTAGTAGTTTCTTAAACTTGGTGGTGCTGGAGGTGGATCTAATATCGATGGGTAGGGAGTTCCAGATTTTGGTGATACTGCTTGAGTATAGTGAGTCACCAGCATTATTGCTACTTTTAGTGAGCTTTACTATTTTTTTTTTTACTGGAGTGCAGGGTCTGGTTATTGGAATAGTGAGTAAGTAGGCCTTTGTGATGCAGAATAACAGGAATAACTTTAATGTTAGCTTTGCATAATGGCACCATTTCTGGAAATTTGTTAGTTTATTCCTTTATGATTGGCATGCACTGATACCCATTGCTGGATTTCACCAATGCATCCAAGATGTACATGATAATATGCTCAAACAGTACTTCTATATTAGGTATTGTGATCAAGGAACATATATATTCTGGATGAAGTGCAGTGCTTTCTGACATTAAGGGAAAGAACATAAGTTCTCTATCTGTTTCATGATGCCTGACCAATGCCATCTGGCCAGTATCCTCTCCTTATTTTGTCCATCTCCATCCCACTGACTTCTTAATATGTGCCTCTGGGCTAGCTTCATTACCAGTGTCCTATAAGGTTTTGGCACTGGTAACCAATGCAGAATGTCTTGCCTTTCATTCCTTACTCTCTATATGAAGCCATCTTTCAACTCAAATGAGGATAACAAGTAATGGGGACATCCTGTCCACTACCTTTCCTTACAACTTTAGTTATGTTCTCTACAAGTAGAATCCTCTTATTCTGCTTTTTTATGTGACTTGCATGTTATTCCAGTAAGTCAAGATTACGTTCTTCCCTAACCTGCCTGGAAGTGAAAGGTGTAGCTTTTCCTTATAAAAATACTGACACTGCAGCTTCTTTTACATCTTCCTGTACAAAGGATAGTTCTGAACAGCAATCACATTCTGCTTTACTTTCTTGGTGAGCAGCACAGCCCTATTAAGTGCACCCTTTTCGTTTAGGCTGACCTCCCCTACTTTAGTGTGAATCAGGGGCGGCCCGTGCTATCGGACTGCCGGACTGCAGCCCCCTCATCTTCAAACTACTGATAAAATAAAAAATAAAAATAAAAAAAAATTTTAAATTTCGCGCATGCGCACTGCTGCTGAGACAGTCTAGTGCATGGAGCATGCGCACAGCAGTCCTGATTGAGAATAATGGACAAGAGCACTCCCACAAGTCTATGCAGTTTTAAACTGCATAGACTGCCTGGGGAAACACGTGGGGCTGCAACGTCGGCAGTCAGGGGAAGAATTGGATTGGAGTTTGCTGCAGGGGAAGATCTCGCGACGGGCAGGGTAAGGATTTGGATTGGATTGGAGTTCGCGACGGGCAGGGTCAGATTTGCACGGGATTTCTGCTGCAGTCTCGTCAGGATTTACTTACTGGATGTATGGTGGTTTTGCAGACAGGGATGTGGATTTACTACAGGACCATGTGTGTGTGTGTGTGTGTGTGTGTGAAAATGCCTCAGGTGGGATGTACTGGTGATTAGACTTCATGGTGGTGTGGTAGGGAATACCTCAGGCTTGAACCCTGTACCTTGTATGCAGGTGTTAAAGACCTGAATTCCCTACCCACCACCATTTGTAAAAAATTGCAGATTTTTGCCTCATATTTGATCTGATCTATTCCTCATAATATCTGTGTTTTTTAAATATTGCAATGCTTGAAATTTGATGGTGCAGTGGTAGCAGTGATGCCTCATAGCTGTAGGTTCTTGGGTTTGGTTCTTGGCTGGGGTGCCTTCTTTGTGGGGGGGGGTCTGTATCTTCTCCCTGTGTTTGTGTGGGTTTGCTTTTGTGTCCTCCCATGTTACAAAGACATGTCTGCATTATTTCTTCCTGGGCCTCTGCTGAGAATTTTTTTTTTGTTCCAAGTCAGACTGTCCTGATTAACAAATTGACAGGCATTTAAATTTCAGACTTCAGGTTTCTGAATGTTTACTTCCTTACATATTTGATGGTGCAGTGGCAGTATTGTTGCCTCACAGCTATAGGTTTTCTGGTTTGCTTCTTGGCTGGGGTGCCTTCTGTGTGGAGTCTGCATCTTATCCCTGTGTTTGTGTGGATTTGCTCTGGTGTCTTGCCATTTTACAAAGACATGTGTCTACAGTATTTCTCCCTGGGCCTCTGCTGAAAATTGTTTTTGTTCCGTCAGAAGTAAAATTGACAGGCATTTGAATTTCAGTCTTCATATTCTTCAGAAAATACATAGTAAAACAACTTTTTATTCTAGTAATAAATATATAGTAACACAACCTTTTATTATAGCAATTTTTTAAGTTTATGACTATCTGAAATTTGTCCTTATTTTTGGGACCGTAATACCCTGTTATTGGCTTTGTCCAGGTTTTTTGTGCTAAGGTTGACAGCTATGGCAAGACCTGAATTCACTGAATATGTTTGAGGGCTGTATTCCCTCATTACTGGGTTTGTCCATGTGTTTTGTGCTAAGAAGTTGACAGCTATGGTGAGAACTGAATTCATTAAATGATAGCCATTTAAGTTTCAGTCTTCCTCTCTTTCACAAAGCAGCTGATTTGGCGTAGTGGTATGTTGCTCTTGACTGTTTTGCACAGGGACCTTGGCAGTAAAATGTACTGTGGTAACACAGCATTTTTCTTTCACAAAGCAGGTGATTTGGCATAATGGTATATTGTTCTGACTATTTTGCACAGGGACCTTGGCAGTAAAATGTATGGTGGTAACACAGCATTTTATTCTAGCAGCTTTCCAAGATTATACAAGCAATGTTTAATGTGTCCCTGGTTTTTGCCCTTTTGACCCACCCCAATAAATTTGGCTTTTTCCAGACTTCTTGTGCTGCGAAGTTGAGATGTAGTTGAGTATTGCATAGATTTTACAAGGAGCTGAGAGCTGCAGGGGAAGAGAAGTTTAGTGCTGATTATGCTAAGTCGGCTCACATTGCTAATAGCACAACATGTTGTGTACTTGCTTTTAATGCAGAAGGTTGTTGGTTCTACTCCCATAAGGGGTGAATGCTGTTGTACTGAAAGTTAAGATACTAACTATGAGCCTGTTATCAGTTTGCCATCCATTTCCTTTTGCAATATTACTAGCTTATTTTTAATGTAATTTAGGCAATTTATTCCTCAGGGGCATCAGACACTTTATTTTTTGGTGAAGCCATGAAATATAAAGGCGATTGCTAGCAGCAACCTCTTCATTAGTTACAGATTTAATTAACGTGGAATTATTTAGATGACTTTTTTGCTACTTCAGAGATTGTGCATATTATTTACTGATAATGGTGGACTGTAGAATTGTGCATATCTACTGATAATAGTGGACTGTAGAAGTTTGAGTAGACTTTTATGATGGAAATGTTCTGAATTGGGCAGTTTTGTTTCATTGTTTACTGGAAAAATGTTCAAAGCAATAGGAAGGTGTTTCAAAGAGCACATGTATGTTTCATATGCAAGGGGCCTATGATTTAAAAGCAGCCCAGAATTAATTTTTATCTGCCACGGGTAAAATGTATTTTTCTTTGAATGTGGGTTTTAATGTTGTTTCAATGAATGTGAGTTTCAAGGGCAGAGAAGTTTTAATGCCAAGTTTGTTTAGCAGATGTCTTAGTGTTTGTGCTGCAAAATGCAAAATAAAACTTTCAAATGAAGTTCAAATCATTATAGAAGTAAATCAGTATGCACATTAGTGTTTATGGTAAATGGAATGAAATAGCAAAGTAATGGATCATTGGAATGGCTGCAGGGGGAGGCTCCATTCGACCATGGTTTTGTGAGGGGGAACGGCAAACTTAGACAGCCCCAGCTGAACTATACCTCCCAACTGTCCAGATTTTCAAAGAATGAATAGATTTTTTGCTTCTTATTTTTAGTTTGTTCCTCAAAATTTGTGGTTTTCTGGCAAATCATTTAGGAATTAAGTCACTAAATAATGACACACTAGTTTCAGACTTTATAACCTTCAGAAAAATGCATGCTAAAATAAGACCTGTTCTATCAACTGTTCCAGTTTATACAAGAGCAATTTTTAGTACTGTTTATATGTTCCCTCAATATATTTGACCTTGTCCAGATTTATTGCATTAACAGGTTAAGAGGTACATGCAAATAAATTGCTTTATAGAATTAGGCATAGCTAAACTCTCAACTGTCCCTGATTTTGGCTCAAAATGTTGCTCTTCCCGTAATGATCCCTCCACAAAATAGCAATTTTGGAAGAAAACATGGAGGGTTTATAATTAAGAAATAACTGTAATAATCAGATTACTTTTATTTCAGAAATGCATGTAGATTATTTTATTTTGTCAGCTGATCAAGTTAGCAGTACTAATATTAAAGTGTCCCTTCTTTGACAGGTTCCTAGCTGTATTGTGTTGCTATTTTATATTTTTACATCACATTTTTGGTCCATTTTTCATAAAATTGTGTTTTTTTGGCAAATTAGTGACAAATAATTAAAGACTGAAGTTAGAAAATAATGACAGACATTTGAGTTTCAGATTTCATACCATTCAGAAAATTCATACTAATGCAAGACCTCTATTAGCTTTCTAAGTTTATAAGAGCAATATTTTAAAAATTGTTCTTATTTTTGGGCCTCTGTCCCATTTCTTTGTATGGCTTTGTTCAGATTTCTTGCTCTGAGGATGAGAGGTATGACAAATGTGTCAGGGCCATCACAAGTCAGCCAGAGACATTTCAAACCGTGACATACTTGTTGCACCCCACTCCCCCATGTAGTGACTCTGGATGTGTTGAAGCAAGGCAAGGAGTAGTTATGCAGTGTAAATGTGCAGAGAATCCCACCCATCCAAGGTAGACACAAGTACTAGAGTGGCTTTTCATCTGTCCTTGATTTTTACAGAATGGTCTGGTTTCTGCATATTTTTTGTACTGTTGATTTATGCTTATTACTCAAAGTGCCTGCTGCTCTGTGTTTAAGTAGCAATACATTAATGACCATCGGGTAAGCTTGGCTGAGATAGCAAGATGCAAGTAAGCTTTAATAAGCATACTGTTAAAGAATTGCCAACATTGAAAGCCTTTCTGTTGCCATGTAGAGAATACTTAACTAGATAATGTATAAGCCTTGGGTATTGAAATGCATATGCCAGTATTTGTAATAAAGGACAGAATTACATTAAGAGTCTCATTACACTTGGAGACTTCCAGTCATCTCTGCAGGCTTTACCCGTAAACCGAATGCCAATCACGTGGTCCATACCCTGTACAGTAATCCTTTTAAGCAATGTATCTTGAGCTTATTTCTTGTTTGCTTTTCATTTTTTACTTTGATCATGTTTTCCCATGAAACAAGTAGATGGCAGGCAGCACGTCGTTTTTTGGATAAGGAACATTTTTACAAGTGGGGGGCATCAGAGATTTCTACTTTCAGCATGTTACTTGTTACTTTAATAAAGCTGAATATAAATTATAATTAGAACTGCAGTGCAAGAAGTGGTTTGAATTGAGTGCTGCTTGTTTTTCTTATACTTGATTTTGACTGGCATTCCATTAATGTATTAAAAAAAAGTAATTTATTTTTTCATGCCTCACAACCTTTTTTGTTTCCATCTAGATATTAAGCTGTCATGCAGCCAATGCATTGAAATATTTTTATTCTTCTACACTTCATTTTGTCTTGATTGGACTCTCATAATGACGGTTTGGCACCCAGTGCAGTATATTTAGTTTTTGTGGTTTGCTACTACAGGTGTGTGTGTGTGTGTGTGTGTGTGTGTGTGTGTGTGTGTGTGTGTGTGTGTGTGGTAGGGAATACCTCAGGTTTGAACCCTGTACCTTGTATGCAGGTGTTAAAGACCTGAATTCCCTACCCACCGCCATTTGTAAAAAAAAAAAATTGCAGATTTTTGCCGCATATTTGATCTGATCTGTTCCTCATAATATCTGTGGTTTGTAAATATTGTAATGCTTGATATTTGATGGTGCAGTGGTAGCATTGCTGCCTCCCAGCTGCAGGTTCTCAGGTTTGATTCTTGGCTGGGGTGCCTTCTTTGTGGGGTCTGTATCTTCTACCTGTGTTTGTGTGGGTTTGCTTTTGTGTCCTCCCACGTTACAAAGACATGTCTGCATTATTTCTTCCTGGGCCTCTGCTGAAATTTTTTTTTTGTTCCAAGTCAGACTGTCCTGATTAACAAATGTTAAATAAAATTGACAGGCATTTGAATTTCAGACTTCAGGTTTCTGAATGTTTAATTCCTTGCATGTTTGATGGTGCAGTGGTAGTATTGTTGCCTCACAGCTATAGGTTTTCTGGTTTGATTCTTGGCTGGGGTGCCTTCTGTGTGGAGTCTGCATCTCCTCCCTGTGTTTGTGTGGATTTGCTCTGGTGCCCTGTCATTTTACAAAGACGTGTCTGCAGTATTAATCCCTGGGTCTCTGCTGAAAATTGTTTTTGTTCTGTCAGCAGTAAAATTGACAGGCATTTGAATTTCAGACTTCATGTTCTTCAGAATACATAGTAACACAACCTTTTTTTCTAGCAATTTTCTAAGTTTATAAGATGAATATTTGAAATTTGTCCCTATTTTTGGGACTGTATTCCCCTATTATTGGCTTCGTCTAGGTTTTTGTGCTAAGGTTGACAGCTATGGCAAGAACTGAATTCACTGAATATGTTTGAGGGCTGTATTCCCTCATTATTGGGTTTGTCCAGGTGTTTTGTACTAAGAGGTTGACAGCTATGGTGAGAACTGAATTCACTAAATGATAGCCATTTAAGTTTCAGTCTTCCTCTCTTTTACAAAGTAGCTGATGTGGCGTAGTGGTATGTTACTCTGACTGTTTTGCACAGGGACCTTGGCAGTAAAATGTATGGTGGTAACATAGCATTTTATTCTAGCAACATTCCAAGATTATATAAGCAATGTTTAATGTGTCCCTGGTTTTTGGGCTTTTGACCCCCCCAATACATTTTGGCTTTTTCCAGTTTTCTTGTGCTGCGAAGTTGAGATGCAGTTGAGTATTGAGTAGATTTTACAAGGAGCTGAGAGCTGCAGGGGAACAGAAGTTTAGTGTTTTGCCTTGTTAATTGCACAACAGGTTGTGTACTTGCTTTTGATGCAGAAGGTTGTGGGTTCTACTCCCACAAGGGGTGGATGCTGCCGTACTGAGAATGTTCTCCTTGGTGAAGATACTAACTATGAGTCTGTTATCAGTTTGCCATCCATTTCCTCTTGCAATATTATTACTAGCTTATCATTTTTTAATGTAATATAGGCAATTTATTCCTGAGGGGCAACAAACACTTTATTTTTCGATGAAACCATGAAATATAAAGGTGATTGCTAGCAGCAACCTCTTCATTAGTTACAGATTTCTTTAATGTGGAATTATTTAGATGACGTTTACTTCAGAGATTGTGCATATTTACTGATAATGGACTGTAGAATTGTGCATATTTACTGATAAAGGTGGACTGTAGAATTTTGCATATTTACTGATAATGGTGGACTGTAGAATTGTGCATATTTACTAATAATGGTGGACTGTAGAATTGTGTATATTTACTAACAATGGTGGACTGTGGAAGTCTGAGTAGACTTTTTTATGATAAATGTTCTAATGTTCTGAACTGGGCAGTTTTGCCATTATGGGTGCATGCGTTTTGTTTCATTGCTTACTGGAAAAATGTTCAAAACAAATTTAAAACACCCTCTAACAACTGTACTGTATTGTACAAGGAATATAATTTTAGTACAATGAGGAAGGTGTATCAAAGAGCACATGTATGTTTCATATGCAAGGGGCCTATGATTTGAAAACAGCCCAAAATTAATCTTTATCTGCCACTGGCAAAATGTATTTTCTTTGAATGTGGGTTTCAATGCTGTTTCAATGAATGTGAGTTTCAAGGGCAGAGAAGTTTTAATGCTAAGTTTTCATTGTGAGACTGCATTGCTTTGTTTAGCAGATGACTTAGTGTTTGTGCTGTAAAATACAAAATAAAACTTTCAAATGAAGTCCAACTCATCGTAGAAGTAAAGCAGTATGCACATTAGTGTTTATGGTAAATGGAGTGAAATAGCCAAGTAATGGTTCATTGGAATGGCTGCAGAGGCTCCATTCAACCATGATTTGGTCAGGGGGGAAGGGCAGCAAACTCAGACAGGCCCAGCTGAACTATACCTCCCAAATGTCCAGATTTTCAAAGAATGAATACATTTTTGCTTCTTATTTTTTGGTTTGTTCTTCATAAAATTTGTAGTTTTCCGGCAAATCATTTAGGAATTAAGTCACTAAATAATGATACACTGAGTTTCAGACTTCATAACCTTCAGAAAAATGCATGTTAAGGTAAGAGCTGTTCTATCAACTGTCTCATTTTATACAAGAGCAATTTTTAGTACTGTTTATATGTGCCCCCAATATATTTGGCCTTGTTCAGATTTACTGCATTAACAGGTTGAGAGGTACATGCAAATAAATTGTTTTATAGAATTAGGCATAGCCAACCTCTCAACTGTCCCCGATTTTGGCTCAAAATGTTGCTCTTCCCCCTAATAATCCCTCCGCAAAATAGCAATTTTGGAAGAAAACATGGAGGGTTTACAATTAAGAAATAACTGTAATAATCAAAGTTATAGATTACTTGAAATGCATGTAGATTATTTTATTTTGTCAGCTGCTCAAGGTAGCAGTACTAATATTAAAGTGTCCCTTCTTTGACAGGTTCCCAGCTGTATTGTGTGTCTATTTTATATTTTTGCATCACATTTTGGTCCATTTTTCATAAAATTGTGTTTTTTGGCAAATTAGTGACAAATCACTAAAGACTGAAGTAGAAAATGACAGACATTTGAGTTTCAGATTTTATACCCTTCAGATTGTATACCCTTCAGAAAATTCATACTAATGCAAGACCTATTCTGTTATCTTTCTAAGTTTATTAGAGCAATATTTAAAAATTGTCCTTATTTTTGGGCCTTTGTCCCACTTCTGTGTATGGCTTTGTCCAGATTTCTTGCTCTTGAGGTTGAGAGGTATGACAAATGTGTCAGGGCCATCACAGTCAGCCAGAGACATTTCAAATTGTGACATACTTGTTGCACCCCACTCCCCATGTAGTGACTCTGGAAGTGTCCAAGCAAGGCAAGGAGTAGTTATGCAGTGTGTTTCCCCCATCCAAGGTAGACACAAGTACTACAGTGGCTTTTCATCTGTCCTTGATTTTGCAGAATGGTCTGGTTTCTGTCATATTTTTGTACTGTTGATTTATGCTTATTACTCAGATTTATGCTTATTACTCAAAGTGCCTGTTGCTCTGTGTTTAAGTAGCAATGCTTTAATGACCATAAGGTAAGCTTGTCTGAGATCGTAAGATGCAAGTAAGCTTTAATAAGCATACTGTTAAAGAATTGCCAACATTGAAAGCCTTTCTGTTGTTGCCATGCAGAGAATACTTGACTAGATAATGTATAAGCCTTGGGTATTAAAGGACAGGATTCCATTATTTTAAAAAGCTCATTACACTTGTTGGAGACTTCCAGTCATCTCTACAGACTTTACCCATAAACGAAACAGAATGCCAATCATGTGTGGTCCATAACTTGTACAGTAATCCTTTAAGCAATGTATCTTGAGCTTGTTTCTTGTTTGCTTTTCATTTTTTACTTTGATCATGTTTTCCCCATGAAACAAGTTGTCAGGCAGCAGGTCTTTTTTGGATAAGAAACATTTTTACAAGTGGGGGCATCACAGAGATTTCTACTTTCAGCATGTTACTTGGTACTTTAATAAAGCTGAATATATTATAATTAGAACTGCAGTGCAAGGAGAAGTGGTTTGAGTTGAGTGCTTCTGGTTTTTCTTGTACTTGATTTTGACTGGCATTCCAGTAATGTATTTAAAAAATAGTTTATTTTTTCTTGCCTCACAGCCTTTTGTGTCCATCTAGATATTAAGTAAGCTGTCATGCAGCCAATGCATTGAAATATTTTTATTCTTCTACACTTATTTTTGTCTTGATTGGACTTTCATAATGATGGTTTGCCACCCAGGGCAGCGTATTTAATTAAAGTTAGTTTTTGTGGTTTTGAGCATAGCTCCTCCCCTTTCTAGTTGACCACACCCCTTCCCTTGACCCCACCCATTCAGCTGTCTCCTGCAGCCCCCCTGTGATTTGAAGTCACCAGCCACCACTGGTGTGAATCAATGCCAACCTCTCACTTCCTTTTCCTGCCTCATGGTGCCCTGTTACTGCAAAGCATATCTCAGAATAACATTTATCATCAGTCCTACTGCTTTCTTGCTTCACAAATTACTACTTCTTATAGTTCAACTTCAGTTGCATTCTCTGCTTCATATTAGCAGAAATAGCCTCAGAATTCTGACTTATTCTATCTCCCTTTCTACACTCACTTTTATTCTGAGAATCCTCATTCAAGTGTCTTTCCATTTCTATATTTATCCCATATTCTGTGCTATCCCTTCCTGTACATTTCTGTGCTGACTTTGGTCTTGTTCTGATTTTTACTTCAGAATTTCATATGCTTCATCTTTAGTTCACATGCCAACATTTCTTAACGTATTGGATTTCTGTTGGTCTATCCCTATGGCATGCTTCTGACAACAAACAGGATCCTTTTTACTAACCACACATTGTTCTGGCTCTTTTTTGGAGTTTCCTGGCCACGTTTCTTTTTCTGAGTTTGATTCTGAATCTCTGTGAGTACCTTAGTGCCTCACTGTGTCAGTGAAGTCTCCCTCCTCACAGATTTTCCATATTGCTTTAAAGTGGGAAAGTCTTTTCCTAATATTATATTATGGGTTAAATCAGGGCGTACAGCCACAGGATACAAAATTTTGTCAGAAGTGTCTAAATTTCTACATGTTTAAGGGAATAATTCACAGCACAGAACTTAGCAATGTAGCCAATTTCCCCTCTACTTAAAGCAAATTAATACATTACTCACTGGGGGAGGGGGTTCACAGAAGGAGATGCAGTATTAGCCTTAGAAGCAACAATTCACGTTTTTAAGCATTCTACCATTAACTAACAAGTGTTGTACTAAAGTTACTAACTAATCAGAGTCCTTGGGATCACTTTGAAGTACCAATGTTCTTAATTTACCAGGGACATTTTTTTGAATCTGTGTACTGATAACATTTCTAATATTTTTGTTTTGTAATTGCTATCAGGTTCAAGCCAGGGCTTTAAATATGCTTTAAGTCATGCATCTGTATACTTATTGGTTTATCTACATTAAAAGTCCAGTTATGAAATTTTCTTGCTTGTACAAAAACAAAGTTGAAAACTACTAAAGAGGCCAGCTTAGACAAAGGGTACAAATGACGCATGATCATAAAATTCAGAAAACAAGGGGATAAAGATTAAGAGGTGACAATACACAAAAACGCAGTTGTTTAATTCAGTGACAGACCTCACATATACATCTGTAATAGTATGTAACCTCACAATTAGAAGATATAAATATGGGATGAGAAGCACAAAGTGCGCAACATAATGGATATAAAGGGCTCTGCTCTCCGGCCAAAACATGTTCTCATAGTCTATATCTGAAGAGTTGCTATCATTGTTTATCCAGGTGAAGTTTTCCAGTTCTTAGTTAAACTGTAGAACCTTAAGTCTATATACACACAGGGAATGAGCAGGTGACCACCAGCACCAGAAGTTACCGCTACAAAAGCCTGTCTGACTCATCTTCCTCACCGATGGGTTTGTTAATAATCTGATGTGGAAGTCCAGCATGTCTCTCCAACACTTTTGTACGGGAAAGTCAACACATGAATTATACAAGAAAAACAGATATAATAATAACAATAATAATAATAATATGTTCAAGAGGCCCAAGTCACTGACCTTATCAAAAAACACAAACGAAACTGAAGAGCAATCCATAACAAAAATGAAATATTAAAAATTATAGTCATCAGTTGTACTCCTTGCATTCTGCATTACCACAGTGAGGCCATGTCCTCTCCTAGTGAACAAGACACCTAGCACCCCATCAAGAATAGATTCTTAGCTGGTTCTGTGCCATAAATGGATGAAGTTCTGACTATGACCAAGATGACCCAAGTTCAATTAATTAATGGCCTGGGCACTGGAAGAGCTGGCTGAGGAGGGAACTGCACAATGAAATGGAGCCTACTTACCTCTCCAAAAAGGAGAATAGGGGGAGTGTATGTAACAGGCTGTGCACTTCACTTACAATCCTCAGTGAAGACTAAAGATCACCAGAGGTACCTGCCATCAAGGGGAAAGGGGCTACAGAGATAGACTCACTTGTGAAAGCAGAGGACAAGCTCTTGTATCACCCCATTGCACACCCTCCCCTTGGAACTTTTCAAGCCGGGAGAGCGGAATCATAGAGTGACCATAACACAAGCACCCTGCTGGTTGCCTGGCTGATAGCCACACTAAGATCATTTCTCACTGAGTTAGGAAATTAAAAGGCAGAGTCACAGCAATCAGCCAGATGATCAGAAGATATGGGGGTTTGTCCTAAAATGGAAGTTACTCTTACACCTCATATGATCTATGTGTACTCCAAAGCAACAGGCATGCACTTGTAAAATTGCTTGGGAATGAGTCGATCATGAGTCAGGAATGAATAACAAAAGGAAATATTAAATGGACACATACCTCTTAACTGCTTTGCTCAATAATTCTGAACAAAGCCAAAAATAAAATGGTGGGGGAGGACTAAAATTATTACTCTAATTTACTTTAAAAAGTAACACCAGGCTTTGAATCAACATGCATTTCTGGAGTAGTAAGACATGTAAAACCCTAATGATTGCCATTATTGATGAACTAGAATCCCCAGTGATTTACCAGAAAATCGAAGACTTTGTAAGGGACAAGATAAAAATTTAAGACAAAATCAGTGATGGTCTGGGAAATCAGGACAAGTGAGAGGTATGAATGGACAACATATTGTGCAGTAACAGTACACACACACACACACACACACACACACACACACACACACACACACACACACACAGACAAATGTGCAACTGCATATCATTTACAGCAATTAATTACTATATTTGCTAACTTGATAGGTGAGCTGATAATTCATGCTTCTTTTCAGCAATGGACCAGCCATTGGGGTCATGAGCAAATGCAACATATTTGACTAGTTTAGAGTAGGCAGTTTAGCAACAATTTTTGAGAGGTGAAAGGAAAAAACAGAGTACATATGAAAGCAGAACCAGACAGATTCAGAAGATACAGACACCATGCAGGCATTGACCAGGACTAACCACTGGACCTTGGAGCTGTGAGGCTGAAACCTTAACCACTGAGTCACTCAATGTATTACACATGTGAAAAAAACTCACCCATAGCAACACAAAACAAACACACACACACACACACACACACACACACACACACACACACACACACACACACACTCACTGCAAATAATACACATAGACTGACTCACAATTTATTGATGGAAAGAAATTCATCCTTACACAGTCCATTAAACACAAATTTGCCTAAGAGGTGTTTGTATACCACTAAAAAGTCTAGAATTTCACAAAATGATCAAATTGTGCATCTTATTTTTAGTCTGTGCTTTGTAAAATTTGGTTTTCTGGCATATCTTTTAAGATTACAGTCTCTAGAAAATGACAGTCATTTGAATGTAAGATTTCATATCCCTCAGAAAATGCACGCTAATGCAAAACCTGTTATTCTAGTTACTTTCTAGGTTTACAAGAGCAATTTTTAAAACCTGTCCCTATTTTTGTCCCGATTCTTGCACTAAGAGGTTGAGAAGTACTGGTATCAGACCTTTTCTATCATCAGCTTGAAAAATGATTTACCTGTCTAACCCATCTATGTGCCACCTATTTTCTTCTGTTAGCTGTACCAAAATAAACAGAAGTACACAACAGAAAAATCAGTTTTCTGGATTTCTGCCAAGCTCTTTAATCATTTTCCTTCTAAGTATATTGCAAAAAAATATCTTCAAACTAGTGCTTGACTGGAACACTAGCAGCACCTAAAAATTATGCTATTTTCAGTGTAAGGCAGTCTGTTTCCCCATTGTATTTTCGCACGGGCGTGTGTGTGTGTGTGTGTGTGTGTGTGTGTGTGTGTGTGTGTGTGTGTGTGTGTGTGTGTGCGCGCTTGTAAGATGCCTTTAAAAGCCAGCTGTTTCAGATTATGGCAGAAGTGTAATAAAGACACTGACTGCCAATGACACGCACCAGAAGTATACTTTGCATGCATTTGAAGAGTTTAATTGAACAGCAATCTGGAATCTATTAAACGTTAAAGGCAATATTTTTTTCTAAAGTGACTTAGATGTGGCACTTTAAATTGTTTTGCTTCTTTAGCATACAGAACTGAGAATAAAAAGAGAATTAATGCCTACAAACAAGGAATAAGTGCAAAGTATAAAAAAAAGAATAACACAGGAGTACTGACTGTATCTGTAAATCTTTGAGAGACATCATTGCAGTGGTTTTCATGTAAGGTCATCTTTTTTTTAGTCACTGCACATGACCTTTAAAAAAATCTCAGCATATGTGTTTGAAGGGTCATGTCATATACAATCCATATGGGGATCTCACCCGTCTTAAACAACATGTACTCAGTAGCAGTCCCGAGTACTGATCACCAGCCATTCTAGCAGCCAGAAATTCAGACTAAATGACTGATACAGTTTTAAAAATAACTGCAGTAATATATAGTGTAAGAATATCTAGAAATGCTGAATAAATGCAAGATTATAATCTAATATACTAGAATAAAATGAATAAGCCAGAAAGTTTGATTTAAATGATGGCTTCAACAGATATTAACCATGTTTTTTGACACACTACCTTTTGGATCAAAGAACGTTTCAGCATTTTGCTCTGGAGCTGTTATCATTTTCAGTACAGTGTGACATTTTTTGGCTTATCTTTCACATCAGTGGTGTTTACCAAATACCTTATGGTGATAGAAGAGGCCAGCCAATGTAGGAACCATCTGGTACTGTTCCTAGCTGGATGAGTGGAAGATGATGACCTATTTCTTAAAGTCTTCATCTTTAGACCTTTTATGAGTCCCATGCTAGCTTCAGTTCTTAATCAGATCGATGAACCAGAAGAAATCATCATAAAGTTTAGCCAATACCACCACATTTACAAATACTATACCGGATTTCAGCTAAAAGAAGTTTTTTACTCTTGACACTGTTATGGGTTTAGCTGCCTAGAAGCCCTGAACAGTGGACATCTGGTTTACTTTGCACACATACCTTTCCCAAGCTCTTTCCTACTGACTAGTCCTTGTGATGATGGCCATTTCCAATTCACTGTGGTTCACTTCCAAATAAGGATCTTACAAAGGATAGTTTGCTGTCAGTTGCTGTATCACCATCACTACTGTGCGATGGGGTAAACCCATTTGTAACCCAAGCCTGAGGCTTGTAGTATTAGTGAGAACCTCTCAAAAGGATGTGAGGGTGTGTTAAGAAGTATTCACTCTCTCAGGATCCTGAATTCAGTCAGACCACAGAGTTCGTATCAGTTTTAATGTATCCTTGTGTTAACTGGATTAGTCCCACTAGGCTTTTAGCTTTTTTTAGGGAAGACCTAACGTGTTATTTATTCTGCTGCAGGGAAATTTGGAAATTCTGTTACTTCCTAGCAGCTGCACATGTAAGAGATAAAAATTTTTGACACAGAAATGTTGGTTTCTGTTAACCTGGGAACTGAAGGCAGGTGACAAAAAGTGATGTCATCCAGCTGACCCAGCAGTAATGTTTTGATATTAATTTGGGAACTCACTCACAGACTGTGCATTTTGTATTGTCTTTGGACCTAGAAACATCCCACTCATCAGCACTTCTGCTTGTGTCTTGCTAATAGTAAGTAACTAAGGAAAAGTAATTTCTTTTAGATATAGATAAGTATATAGTAAAGATTAGTTTAGATGTTTTCTGTATTTATTTGAGACTGTCCTGCAATGTTGTTTTAAAATAGTTCCTGTGATTTTGAACTCTGTAGTCACTGCGCTGAGTTATTGAATATTGTCTTGTTCTTTTATTATTTATTATTAAATATATTCAAACCTTTTAAGTGTGGGTGGTTTATTTAGGGATATTTAAACTCTTAGAGTATTTGCATATGTATTTGGTGACACTATATAGGCCACTCCTAAATAGCCTTGAAAGTCTTGGTTACACTTACCATTTGGATAATAGTAACATTACACAGTAAGATTGGTCACCCTTTGCGAAGGGCCTTAAAATAGCTGATAAGGGGTTCTGGTGGCAGTGATAACTACCTTATGGTCTGGACAGAAGGGGGCATAGCTAGTAAACCTGTGACAGCCTTCCCCAGGTGTGTCTTTGTGTTTGTATATAAGTCAAATCTCAACGTGTGTGTGTGTGTGTGTGTGTCAGTTACTTGGGCAAGGACACAAAGCATTGGTTGGACATTGATGGTGTTGGAGGTCTTAGCTTGGCCACTAGGTTGAGATCTTAACACTATAGCTGTGTCAGTGGGAGTCTTATTGGGGATCTGGAGAAAGAGAATGAAACCAGGCCCAGACTGACTGTGATCTCTGTGTGCTCTTAAGGGAAATTGTACTTTACTGTGTGTGTACTTGTCATCCTCCCAATGTGTACATCCCTCACTGGTGCTAGTGGTGAGGATTGAGGCTCCTTGATTACTGGGCCAGTGTGGGGGCTTTAGTAACTTAAATGTTAAAAAAATGTTACTTTGCAGTCTACAATTGATGAACTGGAAGAAGAAGATTTTAAAATGCATGCAGGGTCTATGTCTGTGTGAATCTGGTGATAATACTGTGAAAGTTAGAGATGAGAAAAACCTATGGAATGGAGGCTGGAAGTTGGAAGCTGTTTTTAAATGTAAAAAAAAAAAAAAAACATGGTGAAACACTTGTTAGGGGTTACTCCAGAAATATAATGAAGAGACGGTATACCTCACCTTCACGTTGTGTTTAAGAAAGTAGCTTGCTGGCTCACTCGAATAAGGTATAAAACGGAGATCTTCTTTTATTAAAAAATGTAGGATTTAATATACTTATAACACCAACCACAAGATTAATGTACAACAATTACTATGTTAAGCGCTTTCATCCGCTTATCGCAGACTTCTTCAGAACAGCTGATCAGTATGCTAAACAGTCCATTTAAAAACATTTTGGCGCCATTCTCATCATCATTTTTAAAGTGCCATTGCATCATTTTACTTTACATCCAATTTTTAAAAAAATAAATAATAATTTTATGACAACTATAGCCTAAAAATCACATAATTATAATTACAGTCCATAAAAATACTTCTAACTATACATATCGTATTCTATATATTCTATATATAATTCATGTGTCATATATTGTCGCTTATGTACTACCTAATTGTATTAAATACTTACATAATAAAACCTTAAAAAATATATATAATAATACAATAATATAATATTCCAATCATGCTAATAAAAGAAATGGTTTTATTGAAATAGAGATTCATTAATGCCCGGTTCCCTAGTTGAATCTGTCAATACTTGCCACATACTTTCTTTTTTACTTAATAATACTTTAAAATTACCTCCTCTATTAGATGTGACAATTTTATCAATAATAGCAAACTTAAAACTATGTTGTTCACCATTCTTTTCTATATATCTACATAGTGCATTTTTTTGATCATGCACCTTAATCCTATACATATGCTCATACATTCTTCTCTTAAATTGTCTCTCAGTTTTACCTATATAATAGACTGAGCATAATGTGCAACTGGCTATATAAATAATATTTTTACTATTACAATTCCCCCTTCTAAACCTTATATTGGTCTTATTTAAATCTTGTAGTCTAATTCCATCATTCTCATTAATCAGATAACACTGATTACATGCCCCACATTTAGTAGTAGCTTTGTTATCCTTGATTTGTAAATCTTTCTTAGTATACCCTATTTGTAACAACCTCGTTATATTCATGCCCATCTTATACACAAAACATGTTTTTTCTCCTAATATGTCTTTTATCACCTCTGCAACTATTAAATTCTTCCAATATCTATATATAATTTCCATTACATTTTTCACATATGGAGAATATGTTAAAGTGCAAACTCTGTTTATGGGTACCTTTTCCAATTTTACTTCTTTCTGTTTAATATTTTGTCCTATTCCTAACACAGGTATATACTTATTACCCCATTCCTTAATGACATATTTTGACACATCCTTTAGTAACCCCTCGGGGTAGCCTCTATTCCTGAACATAGAAGTTATAAACTCAATTTATTTTTCCATCATACTATAATCTGAGGACATTCTGGCTGCTCTTATGCACTGTCCCTTGAATATATTTTTTAACATATGTCGTGGATGATGGCTAGTAAATTCCATATATCCATTCGAAAAGGTTTTCTTTCTATATATCTCTGATTGAAACCCCTTATCTGTGTGCCTAATGAATGCATCCAAATATGGAATCCTATCATGACTGCCATTATGTGTAAATTTTAAAAAGCTACTAGAATTATTCAAATAATTTATAAATTCATCAATCATTTGTACAGGACCTTTCCAAAGGACAAACATATCGTCCAGAAATCTCGTATAATAAGAAATGTATTTGAAATGCTTACTCCCAAATAAGTAGGCATTCTCCCACTCTAGCATAACAATGTTAGCGAAAATAGGGGCACATGATGCCCCATAGCTACACCTCTCTTTTGTTTAAAATATTCACCTTCAAAATATATGAAGTTATTATTTAATATAATTTCCATCATATCTGTAATAAGGTTTATACGGACCCATGTCATACCAGAATATTTTCTTAGACTATTACAAAAATCGTCCAGTCCCTGATCCTTAGGAATGCATGAATAAAGGTCCACGACATCAGTAGTAATGTATGTTAACTTGTCTTCCCATTTATCCAAAGTCAACTGGGCTAGGAATATCCAAGAATCCTTAATAAGGTGAGAAATGTTCATATAAATGGGTTACCCATCTATCTATTACTACACCAATATTGAAAGTCTTGGACTTACTTCCAGATATGATGGGATGAAAAGGGGGTTTCCTTATATTCTTGTGCACCTTGAGTATGCCAACTATGGTAGAGAGAGTGGGATATTCTACTTTCATAAACTCGAAAATATCTTCCGTTATTCTTTGATCTAATAAATATTCATCTAAGGCTAGATCTATTTTTCCATAGCTTATGTTAATTTTATTAATAGAAGTGATTTCATAGTTTCCTGATTCCATTAATATCTGTTGTATCTCATTAATATAATCATTTGTGTTGTATAATACAATCCCCCCTCCCTTATCAGCCTTCATTACTCTGATACTTTTATTATTCATTAGTTCCATCAGACATTCTCTTTCCTTAATAGTCAAATTATCCTCAACCTGTTGTTTCTTTATATTCTGATTGAACTTATAAATGTCAGTACTTACTAACTCTTCAAAATTTTCTATTCTTTTATTAGGGGGGGGGATGAATGTGCTCTTTACCTTTAACTTAATTCCTTCCATAGTACTAAAATCGTCTTTTTTACTTTTATTATTAAACATTAGAGCTAAATTCAATCTTCTACAATAAAGTTTAACATCAATGATTGTATCTGTCAACTTAAACTTCTCAGTTGGTATATATTTCATTCCCTTTATAAACAATGACCGCAGTTCATCTTTAATACCATAATTAGTGTAATTATATACCGTCAGATCATTAAAATGATAGATTATGTCCTCGGTTTCATAATCTACATTTATCTCATTTCCCTTTATATTTTGGGAATCCTTAATGATATTGCTTGTGTTCACAACTTGTGTATCACTCATATTTAATGCCAATTTTGATTCCCCTGACGATAATTTTGTTTCACAGGCGGGGTAAAATATTGACCCCCCCTGAAAATTCATATGACTGTCCTTATGAATACCACCATGATCATCCATTCTTTTACTATTATAATTATTTTTATAATTTTTGTGTTCATTGCTCCATAAATAAGCTCTATTATCTTTATATTGTTCTATATCATGATATAACTTTTTTACATTTCCTTTCATACAAATTCTCTGCAGTACTATCTGCATATTTAAACTGTTTATCATATAACACACGCCATTGTGAGAACAGTAAATCAGACACTATTTCGTTATTCAAATTTTCCACTTCCATAACAACATTACTTAATTTTGTATCATTCTTTTTAATCAGTACTTTAAAAATGATGATCAGAATGGCGCCAAAATATTTTTAAATGGACTGTTTTGCATACTGATCAGCTGTTCTGAAGAAGTCTGCGATAACCGGATGAAAGCGCTTAACATAGTAATTGTTGTACGTTAATCTTGTGGTTGGTGTTATAAGTATATTAAATCCTACATTTTTTAATAAAAGAAGATCTCCGTTTTATACCTTATTCGAGTGAGCCAGTAAGCTACTTTCTTAAACACAACGTTACGGTGAGGTATACCGTCTCTTCATTATATTTCTGGACTTGTTAGGGGTTGTTTTTGTGGTTGGTCAGAGTGAGAATTTAAGATATGCTGGCCGGCTTAAATCATGTTTCTTTTGTGAGGCATTTTCTAATTTAATTAATGATTGTGACAAGGTGTAAATTAATCAGTGTGGGGAGAAAGGACATACAACAAGAAGGTGTGTGCCTGAATGCAGGTTATGTAAAAAATGGACTTGTTTGGATGGCTTAACAAGAGCAAACAGTAAATAATGAAAAAGAAGGTGAAATAGAGGGAAAACCTACATGAGGAAAGTCAACAAGAAGCTGAGGGAGAAGGTAAACTAGGCAAAGCAGAAACTGTGTATGAAGAAAAAATATGGAGGGGAAAAAATGAGACGAGAGAGAACACGCAGAAAGAGAGGTGAGGTGTAGGGACTGATACTAATAATTTTTTGAAGTTCAAGTCAGTGAAAAATCTGATTCTTGGGATCAAGAATTATTTGTAAGTAAACCCAGGAAAAATATTAATTTGGGGAAAGCATAAAAATAAGAAAAAGAAAATTTTAAAAATATTTCCCCTAAATTTAGAAAGTAAAGTAACAATTATAGTAAATGTAAACAGTATTATTAACACTGCAAGAAGGATAGGGATATTGAAATGGTCTGTTAAATGTGACATGGATGTTATTTTGTTAGAGGATGTAAGATTCCTGACAAGTGAAGAAAAACTGCAAACAGAAAAATTGTCAGCTGGAAATATAATATGGAACTTAGGAAGTGATAGTTGTTCTAGAGCGTTGTTGTAAAGAAACAATGAAAATACTAGATGTAACATTGGTAAGGCTGGCAAGGTTAACCGTTGTGGACGTGAGGTGGAGAGAACATGTTTATAGAATTATAGCATTAAACACATGTAACCATCAAGGAAAGAGAGAATCCATATCAACAAAGATTAGACTATGTGGTAGTTAACATGAAAATTATAATTGCAGAGGACTTTAATTGTGATTTAAGTGGAAGATTTAAAAAGAAAAGAAAATATATAAAAATAAATACAGGAAGTGATAAAATGTGGTAAATTAGCTTTGTGGAACAAAAGTCAATGGTCTTATAGAAGGGGGCACTAGGATCTGAAATTGATTATTTTGTATTATCAGAAGGTTTGGGGTAGCAGAGAGTGATATAGTTGTGATGTTTTTTCAACCCATTTAGCAATATGGATGGAGGTGATTGAAATAAGGGAGCATGTTAAAATAGTAAAGGAAATAAAACAAATGAATGAGAAACTATGGGATGAAACTGGAGAGTGGGAAGTATTGCAGTTATGGAAGGATTATATAACCATAAAGGACTTCTATAAAAACTGATCTTAATGGTGGATTGAATTAAAAAAGAAACCATCCTTACTATACAATAAGTACATCACCAAATTTATTAAGTTAATGGCACACATTGCATCCAGGCTGACACTCAGCGGAGACAGTCATCCAAACCCAGGCCCTTTTACTCCTTCTAGTAACCCCCACACAACAAATTCACCTTACAAAACACCCTGTCTCTCCAAAAATACAACTGATCTACTATTACTAAATATTAATATTAGAAGTGTGTCCAACAAAGTCCATGACCTGCATGCTAACCTTTCCTTATATTCACCAGAGATAGTACTACTAACCGAACCTTGGCTGAAGCCAGACACTACCAGTAATGAAATTATTGCCCCAGGCTATAACCTATTACGCAAAGACAGAATAATCAAAAAAGGAGGTGGTGTTGCTATATTATTCAAAGACCATCTGAACATCACAACACTAAACATACCCACTCCATTCCTACATACTGCTGAGATTTTACTTTCCAAACTAAAACATAACAGTAGAAAATCTATTAATTTAATTGGATGTTACTTTCTGCCCAGTATAACCACCCTCAAAAACCTACTCCACTGGGCATCAAAGGCACTACCTCAAGAAACCATTATTCTAGGGGACTTTAACATTGATTGGTCACAATGCATCTCTACTATACCCACTACCCATATTAGTCTCCATGGATTTACCCAAGTAATCGAAACAGAATAGACAACGCAACAAACAGACAGTCTATCCTAGATTGGATACTGACAAACAAACCATCCCAGATAAGTCAGTCTGGCTGCCTACCTGATAGCCTGAGTGACCACATGCCTGCCTATATAATTAGACACTGACCAACTTTAGAGAAACTAACTACCTATCAACAAATACGTAATAAAAAAAACTTCATCCCAGTCAACGTCATCTCAGCTTTAAAAGCCTGCAATTGGAAACCCGTCAAGCAACTCAACCTAAACAAAGCCACTAATCACTTTAACTCCACATTCCTAAACATGCTAAACACCCATGCCCCTCTTAGAACCATTAGAATCAAATCTAACTTTGCACCCTGGATGACCAAAGAAACCAGGTCTCTGCTCCTTGCGAGAGATAAAGTGTGGTCTAAGTTCAACAAAGAAAAAACAAGTCAATCAAAACAAACATACCTAGAACTAAGAAACAAAGCCAAAAAAATGATCAAAGCAGACAACATAAACTACTACCATAACATCCAAATAAAACACCAGCATAACCCTAGATTGTTTTGGACAGCTATCAATAATGTCCTCCAACCAGGTAAGTCCAAAACCCCTCCCCCCACTACTACAGACACCTCAACTAATATTGCAACCCAATTTAATATATTTTTACCGAATCCATACTGGCACTAGCAAATTTTCAAACCTCCCCTGTCACCGATGTAGAGCATAAACCCCCTACTAATGAACACAGCTTCACCCCTCAACCAGTGTCTGTCACCCTGATTAAAAAATTACTCAAAAAGCTAAAACCAACCACTGTGGCCGCAGACAAACTCCCAGCAGAATTTTTAAAAATTGCTGCTGAGGCAATAACTTACCCGGTCGCCATCCTTATCAACCGCTCCATCTCTGAAAAAATAGTCCCACACCTCTGGAAAATGTTACATATTATTCCCCTTCATAAAGGAGGCAACTCAAATGGACTAACAAATTACCGACCCATAGCCATACTGCCCCCTTCTCAAAAATACTAGAAAGGTGTATTCACTTACAAATTATGGAACACCTCAACACACAGAATCTGCTGACCAGCACTCAACACGGGTTCAGACATCACCATAGCACAACCACAGCCCTCATGTCATTCACTCACATAGTTAACAGCTATAGAAACAATGGTAAATATGTTTCAGCTATCTTCCTAGACCTCTCCAAGGCCTTTGATAGGGTCAGTCATAGCAAGCTAATAAATGCTCTTCAGAATTTAATCTCAGCCAGGCCACTCTAACATGGTTTCATAATTATCTAACAGGGAGACAGCAGGAAGTAAAGTGGGGCCAACAGCTATCACCCCTGTTCCCAGTAACAGTAGGAGTTCCACAGGGCCCCATTCTTGGACCTCTGTTTTTCACTATTTTTACCAATAACCTTTACACCTCTACTCTCCATTCCACAGTCATCCAGTATGCGGATGACTCAGCATTAATCTGCACCTCCTCCTCCCCACAGGAACTACACAACCAAACTCAACTATCCTTTCTCTCTGGCGAATCGTGGATAACTGACCACTAGCTGATACTTAACCCAAACAAAACAAAACTTATCATCTTATGACCCACACAACATGACAATCTTGACCTCTCTTTTAACATCCAGTCCCATAACAAGACTATCATATCTCTCGTTACCCATACTAAGCTACTTGGGGTTGTGATTGATTGATTGTAACATGAGGTTTGACACCCATATCTCTCTCACCATAAAGAAGGTCCATAAAAAACTAGGTATCTTATATAGGAACAAACAGTTCCTAACAAACACTACTAGGTCCACAATTGCCCCTACACATCTTATCTCTGCAGTACTATACGCCTCCCCAATCCTCACCACTCTCAGAAAATCAGAATTAACCAAACTACATTCCTGCTATAATAAAATTGCCAAATTCACCATCAACAGCTCCTACAGATCCCACCATTGTGTAGCACTCAAACAGCTCAAATGGTTGGAATTTCCTCAACTTCTTCTATATAATCAACTACTCCTGTCACATAAGATTATACATCATCCCCAAAAAAAAAAACTTCACTTCAAGTCCTGATAATACCTTACTCGACCACCAGAAATCTCTGCTCAAACAACAATCTACTCCTCAAAGTATCTAAAGATAACAATACCGCTGGCTCATCCCTCTATTCTAACACAATAGCCAAGCAGTGGAATAAACTTCCCCCTTTCATCACAGCCATGTCCTCCACAAATGAATTTAAAAGGTCCCTAAAAACCCATTTGATGAACTCTTGGCTCTGCAACTGCAACAGCCCAGGTTAATGCAAACACCCCTCCTCTCTCAGTCTATTACTTTACCTATATATCCACCAGTCCCCCTCCATTCCATTCTACTATACTCCGCACAGCTACAATTCCACTCAGCTGCTTCACTCCACCAGGTTACTGACTGGCAGATGCTGAAGTGCAACACCAGCACCTGTTAAAAGAAATAGATCTAGTTACATCATATATTGTTAGGCCACATACCAAACAGTAGTTGTTTATCAGCAATGTACTACTATGTGTATTTATAATTGTGTATAAACTGAAGACAAAAAATTGTACAAGACATCTTACAATGTTAATCCTTATGCTAAATTATCTATCTGTTCGCCAGAGTATTTGTCATCACTTATTTACTATATTTACTTGTCATTGCTTTATTGCTGTGAATGCTGCAAACCAGGTGATTATTGTATAATGTACTAAATATCCCAATGAACCAATGTCAAGTCAAGATTGTAATGTTATGTTATACTGTTATTCTGTAAACACTGTTTATTTTCTACTGTCTATGTTAAACATTGATTACTATCTATGTAATTGTTTATGTTGACCATTTCTCCCCGGGCCTCCACTGTAAAAGGACCCATGTCCAGTTAGACCATCCCAGTAAACAAGTGTGAAATAAATAAATAATAAATAATAAAAAGTTTTTTTTTTTTTTCCAATGGCAGGATGATGTAAGGAAAGAATAGAAAGTGAAGCATGGGAAAATGTATAGAGCTGTATTGGAGAATTTAGAGAATAATATATGAGAGTATTATGATATTGAAAAAAATATAAAAGAGATCGAGAAAAAAATAAGACATTACTGTTTAGGCAGAAATATTATTTACAAGGAGAATGGAGGATGTATTTACATATTTGGGTAAAATAGTAAAGGAGAATATTAGTATAGTGAGGGCAATGAAAACTGTAGAAGGAGAGGTAAAAAGAACACAAGCAAATTGTGAGTATTGCAGTACAGTGTAGAAAATATGTATAAGAGTAAATAGAAGGAAAATAAGAAAGAATGGAAAGTAAAAAAAAAAGTCCAGAATGAGTTAAGGAAGGATTTGAAAAATAAATTACTATTACTGAATTGGGTGAAGTACTTAGGAAAGTAAATGTTGACTCAGTATCAGGCCCAGATGGAGCAAGGTATGCAATGTGCAAGTATTTATAAATGTACTGAATGAATGGTTGAAGGAATGGTTTGTTTATAAAGAGTTATTTAGTGGGACATTAAAATTTATATGGAGGAATAAAGAGAAGAATGAAATAAAAAAATGGAGACCCATCACACGAAATAACACAGATTATAGCATTTTTTGAGAATAATACAGAGGAGAATGGAAGGAAGGATGGGGGATATTAAGAAAGAAAGTGCATATGGTATAAAGGGAATGCATGTCAAGAATTGTTATTGATTGTGGGAGAAATAATGGATGATATTATAAGCAAAATGGGGAACATGAATGTTTTGGTATGTGATTTAGCAAGGTGTTCGTTACAGTAGGACATGATGCTTTGTGGGATGTTATGGAAAACCATGGGCTAGGTAATAGAATTAGGAGAGTGTGGATGTCTCAGCCTATCACAATAATAGAGTCTCAGTGTTAGCGAATGGTTGTCTGAGTAAAGAAACATGCATGAAGTCTGGTATAAGACAAGGATGTTGTATGAGTGGAATATTGTTTGCATTGGTAATCAATGTATTAATGAATGAAGTAGCTTATAAAATGAAAGATATAGATATGTGATGCAAAAGAAGGTGGTGATTCCAGTAGTTTTGGCATACACAGATGATACAGTTGTAGCTGTTAAGAACAAAATAAGAATGAGGGAAGTGTTTGCTTGTCTGCATGGATATTTAAATGAACCGGGAATGACAATGAATAAAGATAAAAATAAGGGTTTGAGTGATGTGGTGAAAATTGTGAGGGAGTTATTTTTCAATGAATGACGTGAGTGAAGTAGCTTATAAAATGAAAAATGCTAGATATGTAATGCAATAGAAGGTGGTGATGCCAGTAGTTTTAACATACGCAGATGATGTAGTTGTTAAGAACAAAATATGACTAAGGTAAAAGCTGGTTTGTCTGAATGGATGTTTAAAGGAAATTATCTTCAGTAAAGATAAAAGTAAGGATTTGGGTCATGTGGTAAAAATTGGGGGGTGTATTTTTTTAATGAATGAAGTGTCTTTGCTAGGATAAAAGTTTAGGTAAAACGGTGCAGTTATGATGCAATGTGAGAGTGTGATAAAAGAAATGGAAGAAATTTATTTGTCTTCTATGGAGGATGTATAACTTAGGGGTTTATATTACTTCATTAACGATGCACATCATCGAGCAACATTTCATAGGAAATACTGTCACCGAACCCTCCACACCCCCCTCTAATTATATATACCTACTTCGAGATCACACTACAGTGGGGAAAGGGCAAATTTACTAATCCCACCATAATACAATCTCAGTCAGAACAGTTCAACGAATGGCATGTTCGATAAAATGCTATCCAAAACATCATTCAATGATGTGATTTTTCAATGAAGTAATAGGGACCCATAAATTAGCATTCAGGAAAAAAGTATATCTGGTAAAATCTGTATTAATGGGGAAAATAACATATATGTCAAATGTTTATATGATACTAGAAAACTATGAAAAGAAAATTGTGCAATTCATGTTTCTTTCCATATAAAGTTCAAGATTAAACCCAGTGAAAACAAGTGTGCTATATATGAGTGAAGACAAAGGGGGATTGGGTTACTAAATCCATTTGTTTATTCTACTTCTTTAAACTTGTGTAGAGTATTAAAGTGGGTGAAGGAAGAAAATGAGAAATTAATAGTGAGAATGTTTAAATATCAGTACAAAAGTACTGGGAGAAGATTATAATAAGAAAAAGAGAAAAAGAATATGTAAATGAAGACATTAAAAATTATCACGAAAAAATACTAACATGGAAAATAAAAAATATGATGATATAGAGAAAGATAGAAGGGTGTAGTATAATAATGTGATGAACTGTTGTGTAAATCCAAAGAAAAAAGGTACCAGAATAATTGATTAAAGCCATTAAAGTAAGGAAAAGTAGTGTACCAAAACAGTAGAGTGTCAGGATTTCCTATGGAGACTACTAATAAATAAGTTACCAGTAAAGGGAAATATACCATATAAAAAGAAAGTTGAAAGAATGTGTTTGTTTTGAGGGGAAGAAGAGACAACAGAGCATGTGGGGTCTTTTTGTTTGTTTTGTTTTGTTTTGTTTTTAAATGTAAGAGTTGTGAAATTCTGGAGAAAGGTTGTGTGAAGGATTATTTGAGAATATTAACAACATAAACAATATAGACGTGAATATGATTGCGATGACAGGAGGTACTGCCAGCCATGAAAGGAGAAACAGGGCAGTGGACGTGTAACATATGCCAGCACAGCTAGCTGGAATTTTGTAAATAATTATATTTCATTTGTATATCAAACTGATTTGTACAGATACTTGTGGTAAAAATGTATTTGTGAGGTTTGCTTGTGTTAAAATATATCAACAATGTGCCCTTCTGAAAGGAAAAGAAATGTGCATGAATTATTGTAATTGTTTAAATGTATACATTGCAATAGCATATACTGGAAGTGAAGAGGATAATCTTAATATACCTGGCTTTGCAAAATATTCTTGAAATTAAATTACTTTATGGGTTAAGCCATAAAGATGTTATACCACAGTTTTGAATGGAGCCAGAGGCACAATGTCTGTGCTAGAGAATAGTTGATAGCTTATGTAGGAAGAGTGAAATCATTTTATGGTTTTATAACTTCCAGCAGCTGTATCACATCTGAGCAAAGCTCTATCTGTGTGTATGGTAACACATAGGTGCTAAAACCTGGTAGCTTCTAGTGATGAGAAATAGCGTGGGAAACAGTCAGATGACCAGATGTGTGTGATGTAATTCTGTACAGAAATAATGCTTTAATGTTAGAGGGGACTGAAGTCTCAACAGCATTTTGTATTCTGTCTTGGATCCGGCAACAAGAACCACTCACCCATCTTGCCTTGCTATATGCAGTAAGTAGGAACAGTAATTCTTTTAGACAATCAGGAATAGATAGTGAGATTAGCTAAATACTGTTTTTCTATAACTGTGTGAAACTTTCCATCTGTGTTATTTTTAATATTTCTTGTGGCTAAAACTCTGGTGTTTACTGTAAATAGATATTTAGTATTTTCTTGTTCTTTTGTTATTTATTATTAAATATGTTTAAACATTTCATTGTGGCTGGTCCCTTTTAGAAAATATTTAAGCTTTGAGAGTATTGCATATATTTACTTGGTGAAACCTCTGGCCACTTCTGAAAACCTTGCTGTTTGATCAACATTACTATTTGTATTAATATTAATTCACTCAGTATAATTGAGTACCCTTGTAAGAACCTTAAAGTTGCTGGCAGGGGTTCTGGTGACAGTGATAACTACCTTATAGTCTGGGCAGAAGGGGGGTACAGCAGGTGAATCTGTGCCAGCCTTTCCCAGGTGTGTGTATGAGCACACACGTGTGTATGTGTATGTGTGTGTGTGTGTGTGTGTGTGTGTGTGTGTGTGTGTGTGTGTGTGTGTGTGTGTGTGTGTGTGTGTGTGTCTCTGTGTGTGTGTGTGTGTGTGTGTGTGTGTGTGTGTGTGTGTGTGTGTGTGTGTGTGTGTGTGTGTGTGTGTGTGTGTGTGTGTGTGTGTGTGTGTGTGTGTGTGTGTGTGTGTGTGTGTGTGTGTGTGTGTGTGTGTGTGTGTGTGTGTGTGTGTGTGTGTGCGTGTGTGTGTGTGTGTGTGTGTGTGTGTGTGTGTGTGTGTGTGTGTGTGTGTGTGTGTGTGTGTGTGTGTGTGTGTGTGTGTGTGTGTGCGTGCGTGTGTGCGTGCGTGTGTGTGTGTGTGTGTGTGTGTGTGTGTGTGTGTGTGTGTGTCAGCAGCTTGGAGCAGGCACACAAAGCACTGGTTTTGTGTGTTCCCCGAGTTCTCTTAAGGGGAAATTGTGCTTGATGTAGAGAGTTCTGCATCCGGAAATACTGAATGCATCCATTTGTATTCAAAGTGAACGTCCCTCTCCAGTGTCAATGGTGAGAATTCAGGCTCCTTGATTACTGGCCCAGCATGGAGATGTCACAATGATTATGTATGGCTGTTATAAGATCAAGAAGAAAGAATATGTGAGAAGGATAGATACAACTTTATTTTATGTAATAAGGGTTATGTGGAATGAAATACTTACCAGGAAAGTAGTCGAACTATGAAAATCAAGAAGCACACAGTGGCACGAGGACAACGTAAACTGCAACTTTAATTTCAACGATAATCCAGTATTGCAAAGCGCTTTTTGTGTCTAACAATGAAGAGACTTCTTCAGGCAAATTATCCAAAACAATTAGTGTTGCTTATATATACACAGCACCCCTCCCGTAATTACCGCTAATTGACATAGTTAATTCCATTCCTCTATACTAAAAATAAAGTTATAAACAAAAGTTACACTTTTCACTAAAATACATATGTTTCATAAACAATACATGTATTACATAAAAAATCATTCACAATCTGTATTACTGTTCCTCTGACATCTAAAAATACTTATTTTTACACAGAAATTTTGTTTAAAACACTTATTAAAAACAATTTTATTCTACAAAACAATTCTTATTACATAAATAATGAAAGTGCATATACATAAATATGTATAAAAATGTGTATAAAAATGCATATATAAACATAGAAATGCATATGTAGAAAATATATTATTGTACTATAGAATATATGAGTAAATGTTAAGTTGTAATGTTATGTTGAGTAAACTGTTAATGTTCCTAATGTGGAAAAATGATCTACCACTTGGTTAAAAGAACCTCCCCTCATGCAAACAGCTGCTTCCAGCTCAACAGTAGAACATTCGGTTCATGGGACCCCGGACATTACAACCTTACTACATGACTTTGACCAAAAACATTTTAAGATAAAAAAACTTCAATTGGAAATTGCGTGCTTCCAAGAATGTATTGGAGAAAGTATAGTCCCTATAGGGCTAAGACTGTGTTTATATCCAACAGGGATTCAAGATGGGTCTGATTTTCACCGTGAACTTCTAAAAATGTTTGACAGGCACGGCATTGAAATTTTAGAAATGATGTGCAAACATTACCAGTAATCCCTAGATGTCCTTTGCAATGAAGCAGCAGTCTAAGACATCGCAATAAAAGAGAACATGGACTTTACTAGATATCGTTTTGATTATGAACGGTTGTTTTCTAGCATTGACCAATACATAAATAAACAGAAGAACATTAAAATTAAAAAAATTTAATCGTGACAGGCAAGCCTATGATTCCAGCACAGCCTATCCGAAACCACCGTTTACTCAATTTACGTAGGAGTTACACCCACGTACATGTGTGGGAGGTCCTCACAGAGTAGACACTATAGTGGAGGATGCTTACGGCGACATAGTTACAAACAACCAGAGTTCCAGTAATACAAGGAGCGATCAACAAAGACGCCGTAATTATAACAGAAACAATCCTGATAATAATTCTAATACAAATTCAGGTGTCCAAAATTTTCATCAGACAGCCTCAAATTACAACTTGAGGCAACAGCCGACGAGAACTTATTACAACAGCAGGAACACAATGACGAATTAAATGTATTTTCTGTAACTATGATTCTTGTAAAGTGCTTTATAATGAGGCTAAAGATTTTAGAGTTTACAACTTTTCAAACATTGACATTGCACCAGTTTCAATTAATTTGTTGGCAAAAGGCCCTACATTTGTTCCATCCAGTAAGGCTGATGTTTCAACAACTTTAATTGATTTGAAATTATTTATAAGAAAACTAAACTTGAAAATTATGTTTGGTAAAAATACTACAGTTACTGATGTGTTCAGAGTAGCTAGTACTTTTAATCCACCCATACATCCTTCTTTGTCCCTGTTTGAACGTGCTTGTGAGTTAGACATTGTGAATTGTTTAAAAATGAATACTAAAAACAGCAGGAATGTCTTTAACACAACCAAAGATGAAAGGGATGAGCTTAAGTCACTACAACATGCCGGTATGAGAATAATGCAGCCGGACAAGGGAGGTGGGGTGGTTATAATGGACTGTGACGATTACATTCATCATATGGAAAATACCACAGCTACTGAAACTTATGAAGAAGTGTCTAAAAGTGAAATGAATACTGCATACAATAGAATACGTTCATACCTCAATGACATGTTTATAGAAAATAGAATTGACCTTGATATGTTTAACTTTTTAAACATGCCAGCACCCAGGCTGCCTTTATTATTTGGGATACCAAAGATCCACAAATGTTTAAATGACCCCCAATGAGACCTCTTGTGGATGCTAGAAACAGTATCACCTACTCTTGTGCCAAGGTAGTTGACCACATCCTGAAAAAATACGTTATGAGTGAGAAAAAAATTTGTAAGGATTCGTGGACTTTTTTATCAAATATTAATGATCTTGAATTTACCGACTGTAACTTTTTAACAGTAGATGTAAAAGATCTATATTCTTCTATACCCCAAACAATTGGCATCGAATGGGTGAAAGATGTTTTACGTACTAGAAAAGCACCCGAATCAGAGATTTTTTTGATAGAGGAACTGCTTGACTGATCTTGAGTTTTAACTTCATTACATTCAATGGTAAATATTATTTACAAAAAATTGGGGTGACAATGGGTTCTCCATGTGGTGCCAGTTTTGCCAACCTTGTCATGGCCCACTGGGAACATGAGTATATATTTGACATAGCCCATATATCACACCAAATCCAATTTTATACACGTTATTTGGATGACATATTTATGTTAATCCAGGGGAATGAAATTGATGGTAGACAGTTAGTTTCCTATTTCAGCAGTACAGCTGACTTTTTATCTTTTACCTATGTTTTTCATCACAGTCAAATTTCTTACTTGGATGTACTTTTGAAAAAAGATGTTGAAAATCGCTGTTACACAGCAACTATATTTCGCAAGGAAACTTATTGTAACAACTTTTTACATTATAGTAGCTGGCACCCCACATAACAAAAAAGATCTGTGGTCAAGGGAGAACTAGTAAGAGCTGCCCGTATGGTTTCTAAGGAAGATGAATTTAAACAGCAATGCAAAAAACTGGTATCTATGTTCCTTAAACGAGGATACCCTCAGAATTTCCTAGATCCCTTGACTGACGAGGTGACAACTAAAAGGACACTAGGAACCTACAAACCAATCTTACTTGTTAGGGAAAATATCATCCCCTTAGAAACTGGAACAATGCATCCTAGTAACATTGAAGGTTCATCTACCCACGATGATTTAAGTTTAGCTTTCATCACACCATTCAATATAGACAGTTTTACTATAAGGAATACTATATCTAAGAACTGGGAATATATTATTAATGACCACACTATTCAAGATTATTTTAATATGTCACCCGAATTTGTTTTTAAGCATGGTAAAAATTTAAAGAACATTTTGCAATGTAAAAGCAATCAGTTAGTACATGGGAGAAATAAAGGTATGTTCAAGTGCTGTATGTGTAGATACTGTGCCCATATGGCAACAGGAATTTCTTTTAACATCAGGGAACATATTTACACCACGAAATACAAATTTAATTGTCAGTCTAAGGGTGTGATTTAACTAGCACAATGTCAAACGTGCCCTTCGTATTACATCAGCAAGACTGACAGGAGACTAAGAGAGAGAGTGTATGAACATTTATATTATATCAGGAATCATAAGTTAGAAAATGCATTAGCCAGACATATTGACGTCCACCCAGACCACATTTTTAAGTTCAGGGTAATTGACTGTTTTAATAGTGATGGTAGAGGTGGTCCAGAATATTTTTTTGTGGTATCTTTCGGCTTTTCCAGGTTAGGGGTCGCCACAGCAGAACTCCGGTCCGCTAATGATTGGCAGCAGATTTTTTTTACGTACCGAGTTGCCAGCCCTGATGTACAACCTTCAACGAAGGTACGCCCACTCACGAATGTCTCCACACAGAAAACGCTTTAGCTGAGAATCGAACAGGACAACGTCTTACTGTGAGGCGACAATGCTACCGCAGCACCACCACTGCAGTAATCATTATTGCTTGAAAAACTAGAACTATGCTGGCAGCTACAAACTAGGGCATGTCTACCACCTGGTTTAAATGAAGTTTATACTATTACTTATATACTTAAACTGAAAAATTTGTTGAGGTAGTTTAAAGTAATAGTGATAAATTTATTTACTCATATATTCTATAGTACAATAATATATTTTCTACATATGTATTTCTATGTTTATATATGCATTTTTATACACATTTTTATACATATTTATATATATGCACTTTCATTATTTATGTAATAAAAATTGTTTTGTAGAATTAAATTGTTTTTAATAAGTGTTTTAAACAAAATTTATGTGTAAAAATAAGTATTTTTAGATGTCAGAGGAACAGTAACACAGATCATGAATGATTTTTTATGTAATACATGTATTGTTTATGAAACATACGTATTTTAGTGAAAAGTGTAACTTTTGTTTATAACTTTATTTTTAGTATAGAGGAATGGAATTAACTATGTCAATTAGCGGTAATTAGGGAAGGGGTGCTGTGTATATATAAGCAACAGTAATTGTTTTGGATAATTTGCCTGAAGAAGTCTCTTCATTGTAAGAGACGAAAAGCGCTTTGCAATACTGGATTATCGTTGAAATTAAAGTTGCAGTTTACGTTGTCCTCGTGCCTCTGTGTGCTTCCTGATTTTCATGGAATGAAAGACTGAAATTTTGTTTAATGGGAATTGGACTTTGGCAAATATATTGTGGAAAATTAGATTATGGTTGTGGAAGAAGGAGTGGGGTTCAATTATGGAAGAATAACAATAAGGATGTTATAAGAAAAATGATAAATAGTAAAAAATAGAAAGGTGTATATATGTGTCTGTAAATATGTAGATTTTATAAATGTGTCAATAATGCTTTTTATGTTGTGTTAAATAAAGGAACCCTACTCTTTTTGATAGGTGCTGTGGGATCCTTTACATCCACCTGAGCTACCACCAACTCATGGAGATGGAACCTCAGTTTAACATCTCAGCCAAAGGATGCCACAGTCAGAAGTGTAGTACCCCACTTAAGCTACACTGTCAACAAGCCATCTATCTGGTGTAGGAATAGAACCCATTGCCTTCTGTACCAAAGATAAGTGTATTACATGTTGTGCAACTGCCACTTAAACCACAAGTCGTTCTTTATTCCTTGCATGTGCTATTGGAGTGACTTAGCCTATAATCAATTTTTTATCAGGATGGAGACACATCTTGATAGTGTGAAATTTGAACAAGTGACTGAAAAGAGAAGGTTACAATTTCACCCTTAGCATTTTGGGAATGGGCCCTGGACTACAATAAGGTTGTGCTATTGTTCCATGTCTCATGCTAGATCATAGGCTGAACCAAATAAATGTTGAGGCCCTCTTTGGGTGCAAATATCAGTCAGAGACAAACCACAAAGTGAGAAAGAAAATTGCAGTGTTCCTTGATTCTGTTCCCTCTATCTCAACAAGTGGAATCAATATATTTTCAGTTTGCTGTGAAGGGATGTTTTCGTCTACACTGTCCTCTCTCCACCTCAGCCTGTTTCTTTCATCCCTTGCACTCTGGTAATATTTTGGATGGAAAGATACAAGATGATCTAAGTAACTCCACAAAGGTTTAATAGGCTTGACTCTCTGTTATCAAATTCTTGTCCATGGCAAACCCAGTTCTGGTCCAAACCAGGGGAGACTCCTATGAATTTAGGTAAAGACAGATCTATCTTCAGAGTAGGCTGTATCTTTATATGTGATGCTTTACATGGGTTAACCATGGGAACCTCTGGATGTTAGATGTCACTCACAGAGTTCTGACCAGATCTGCTACACTGCCAAATGGAAACAGTTATTTTTGTAAACAGATAACTTGTGCCTATACCCACTGTTTTTGGGCCTACGTAACTGTGTGATTTATCTCTGACACTCCTGGCTGGAGTCTGAGCTGCACTTCTCACAGTGTCCATGTTTTAGCCTCATCAGAGTTCCACAATATGTTGAAGGGTGGATATGTAGTGTGGCATAAACTCATTTGACTGAGAAAACTGTTATTGAAAGCAGAACTTTCATTTGTCTCCTCTTAATCTATTATTGTTTTGGGTTCTGAAATTCAATCAAGTGGCAGGCATATCCTTCCTCTAAGTTGGCCTCTTTGGTTGTTTCCAGCTTTGTGTCTTTAACGTCTCTGTGCTTTTTAGCTCTCACTGCTGCCAGGATGGTTTCAGAGCTTCAATCCCTATGTGCAGGAAACACTGTTTAGTCTTTCCCTGGGACAGAGTATCTCAAAGGACTAATGCATTCTTTCACCCAAGAGTGCTGCAGTCTAAGGTTTTATTTAACCTACCCATTCATTTCATAGTCATCTTCCTGGAAGTTAGGGCAGAGCATCTTCACCATGTGCTACTTATAACTTATTTATTGAAAGCAAATGTCTTTATTGTTGCAATTAACACAGACATTTACATTTCAGTAGAGCATTAGTCAGATACACATCAAATGCAGTCACATACATTTTGGTGATAATACCATTCATATAATCCCTGTGGTGTTATTGCTTTTACTATGCATAACTCTATACTTCAGAGGGCAGACTTCTATTTTTTTTTAATTATATTTATTTTAAAGAGAAATTGCACAACATTCAAAACTAAATAGCTTATTCCCAGTTCAATACTTTTCTCATTTGGGGTGAATGCTAGATTTATCATTCAATGAATGAAATCTCTTTACAACCACTCCACTCTCAGTGTCTGTAATTATCATTTGATGCTCTATACATTTAATGACAAAATGCACCATATTCATTTCCTTTTTCACTACTGTTGTTCAGATCCCCTATTTATAATGTGGTGCTTCCAAGCCTATCTCCCAACAAGCTCCATCAACAAACAGGCATCTTTTCCCATTACATTGCCTATTACAGCACTGTGCTGAACCTCTGCAAAACCTCCCTTGGTAGCTAAAGTTATTGCAAATGGAATTCCACTTTCAATGTGGAGCTCATCGGGCTTTTAATGCCACTATTGCAATGAATCTAGGCAGCCTCCCTCTCTCCAAGATGGCTGAGCCAACATTGTCCTCTCTCCTATCCTCCCCCATCCAGTTCCTCCAGTGTCTGTGCCACTAGTCAAATCAATGTCATCTGGGGTGCAATAAGGGCTTTATCCCTCTTCCCCATGGGATCTGACTTTTTCTTGGTTTCTTTCTCAGTATATGATTGCATACTATTTTCAGTTATTAAGTGACCTATATAGTTCAAAGAAGTGACACTTATTTGATACTTGGCTTTGTTGATCTTCAAACTTGCTACATCTGTCTATCCAGTAAGCTGAACTGTCATCTATTATGTTCCTTCTCTGTAGCAAACCAGGCTAGAATGCCATAAACAGTACCAATAACTTTTTTTTAGCCCCTAAGTCATGTATGCTGTGGCACATCAAACATCTGTGGTTCTGACAAGACCCTAAAAGGTAACGTTAGAAATCTGAGTCTATCTAAAACTATACAGAAGCAAAAGAGTTTAGAACTTGCTTCATCCAATTTAATTTGCCAAAGTCTGAGGTTTGCATCAAGTACTGAAAATAATCTGGCATTAAGCATCATTGCACCTGCTTCTTCAATAGTCTGTAAAGGGAAATGTTTTCTCCTTGATCTACTTATTGAGATCTTGTGGAGCAATACAAATTCTGACTTGTCTGCTTAACTTCAGCCACCAAACTAATAAACCATTTTGTAGACTCTGTCACAATTACTCCTAGTCATGTCAACCAGCACCCTCCTCATCTCAACTTAAGGAATAAAAAAGGTCCTTGTCAAAGTAGCTCTTGTGCTCTAAAACCACAGATGCTGATACTGCACTTTTGTACCACTGCACCTGCTGACTGCACCCACTGTCACTATACAGTGACAGATATTGATGACATTTAATACACATTATGTCCACATTGACAGTTTCCCAGTAATAATGTTTAACTTGCACTTATCCTGAAAGACAGTTTCCTAGCTAAAGGGAGCAACTGCAAACTGTCCTGTACCCAGCTGAAGGTTGGCACACTCAGGACTCCTGAGAGGCTTGAAGAATGGCAGCATTACATTAAAGTGATATGGCAATAGGCCAAAGGGTAGAAGTGTGGCCTGGTGGTTCAGACAGTTCTACTGAGTCCTTGGTATGTTCTTCATACAAAGTTTTTTGAGGATGTTGAGCAGTCACATCAGAAGTGTAGAGCCCTTGTATGAATGAAAAACCTTTGCATCGCTAATGAAGGTTATTTGTGATCTATTTATCAAAATGGCCCTCTATCACCACCATAATAGCGCATCTACAGTCTCCACCATGGTTAAGCTTCCCATCCCTGCTCTAAGATCTACCTCATTTTGTCTGCGTCTTAGGCTTTTCTGCTCTGCTCTTGCTTACTAATGATAAACTTATAATGCATTCTTAAGTTATTAATCTTCTGTCCTACTATACTTAATGTACATTCCATTTCTAACTATTGTCCTCATTTTCAAATTTGTTTATGCTGTATATTCGACTCTAATTCTTTTTCAATGTCTATTTATCCATTCTGTGTACTAAAATTTTGACCTACTTTTACAGTGTCATTTTGTCTTATAGACTGGTATGTACAGTTGGCTTCACCCTGTCCAACATTTCTATTACCCATGCATTTATATTTATACATACATATATTCTGATCATTTGTTTGTGTATTTACAGGTGTCCCCTGTTTTCCTGTCTTTCTACTGTTTATGCAACAATGTTTTTGCATTCACTCTTTCATCGCTTTACCTTGATGTATGACTGCATTGTATGGTACTGCTATGTGCATCAAATAGTCATCAAATATTGATTTTAATGTAGTTTGCATTGTATAGTCATTGGAAATTGTACATGTTGCCTTTTTTGATGCCTCTGGGTCCAAGTTGCTCCTGGAAAAGATCCTTGGACCAGTGAACTTACCTTGTCAACAAATGTAAAAATAAATAAATGGCTCTTCACTGAGTAAAGCACATGGAACTACGGTGTCCTTCTTAGATAGATGCCAACATAGTTCTAGCCACAGACTCACTGGCATCATACATTCTTCCTCCCTCCACTTGATAACTCATCTTAGCAGTTATCAGCCAATCCTTTCTTATGCCTATGTCGTCTGGAAATTCGCATGGGCAAGAGAGTTTTTTTAGGGCTTGTAACACCAAAGTGACCCAGAACTGGGCCATGTGAGAAGTACTATTCAGGGACCAGAGGGCGCAGGTGAATGAAGACTTAATAAGATATTCTTTCTGGCTTGTCAAGGACTCCTTGCCATGGAGGAAGGGAAAAAAGTGCCAAGGTGAACAGGATTTATTTTGAATAGCCAAGATGGCAAACTTGTCAGCTTTGTCAGTTAGAATAAAACAAAAAGTCATGATCAGCTTGAAGCACATGGTCTATGCTTTTAAGAGGAGAGGCTCATCAACCTGAATGCCTCCAGACGTTAAGTATAGTACTACAGGAAATCTGCACAAGACGAGGGTGTCACTTAGGGTTCAATATATACTTTCCCTACAAACCATTATCTCCTAGGAGCTGAAAAGAAATATTCAGGCCAGTGTATGCTTCTATTCATTATATTAAGTGCTTCCTCAAAAACAAATTTCTTAATAGCATGAGTTAGAATAACAGAAACATTCATTGTCCTGATTAATCTCCAAGTGCATGCTGTCTTTGTGTCTTCTCACCTCCATTGGAATCTACTAAACAAACAGCATAGTCATGTCTAGAGCAGAGAACTCAGGCTTAACTCAGTAGCAGGTGCTAGGGCGCACGCCAAGGAATGTGACTGGAACCAGATTAAATAGAGAATACAGTCATCATGGTAGCTAACATTAGGCCAAGCAGTGGAATGATATGAAACATCCTGAACTAAAATGACTTGCTTACTGAAGGCCAGTTTCACAGACACAGTCAATCATCTTCTACCACCCTGTAAAAATATGTTCAAAATTTATAACCAGTGAAGCAAAGACCAAGGGCCCAAAGACTTGTTTAATGAGACCCTTGGCAATGTGAAAACCCTCATTCCTAGGAAGTAAACAAACTTCTGTTACTTGTTGGAATGAGCTGAAGTGAGTACCACATGCACCTGAAGTCAGCCCCATACTTTACATACTTGAGAGTTAGCTGAGATGTGTACTACTTTCATCCAAAGTCACCCCCATGCTTTCTACAACAGGGGATGAGCTGAGGTGAACTCCACATTCTCATGAAGTCATCCCATAATTTTTACACTGTGGTGGGGGGATATGCTGAAAAATATGGGCAGAGATGAACTTTGTTTTATGTGGATGGGAAGTCTGTTCCACAGCAGCCACATCTTCTGCAAAATATAACTGTCCCTCCAACCTATTCTGCTGATATTTCAGAAGTGGTTTAATTCCCTAGATTGAGCTTTTCTGATGCTATTTGACTTCCTAATGTGCACTAAATTGATCAGTAGTGGTTCAGAGGAAGCCTTGTATGCCAGACACAGGTCACCTCTTATCAGTCTGTATGATAGCAAGTAGAGTGACAGGGCTTTGAATCAGTCCACGAATAACATGTTTTTTAGGCCTTTTGTCCTTTTAGTAAAGTATCTCTGTTGGCATTCCAGTTGTTGCATATGTCGGGACAGATACATGCCAAAGGGGGCATTTATATTCAATTATTGGCCTAATGATGACTGAGTAAAGGGGGACAATGACATCCCTAGATCTAGACACAATCCCTTTGTTTATAAACTGTGCAATATAAAAGGACTTTCTTATAACAATGGACACATATTATTCAAAAGTTACATCACTCTCCACATAAGCTTTCAAATTCCAAACAACTGGTCAACTCTTGGGGTGTATTGTCAATGTGGTAATTCCCTAGGGTAGATGACTTCCCAAAGGAAGGAAGTTTTTCCATTTAGTTTCAGTCCAAGATTTTGGCACCAGTTATTTATTTGGGATAAACCTTCCTGCAGGATGGCAAAGTCATTTGGGGATTTAATGAATGCTCTTAGCCTGCAGTCATCTGCAAACTTAGTCAGCCTGATCCCTTTGGTATTGTCTTTTACTTTAGAAAAGTAGATGCCATACAGGAAAGGATCCAGCACAGCACCTTGGGGGACTCCACTGGTGATTTGTCTCTTTGTGGAGGTAACTTTCCTTATTTTGATTATCTGCATTCTACCTGTGAGCCAGTTGGCAAACTAGGAGGTGACATATGGGTTTATTCACAGTTTATTTAGCTTTACTACTATGCCTGAGTGGGGAATTGTGCCAAAAGATTTGGTCAGGTTGAGGCATGAGGTGTATACTGTTTTGTCTTCATCCGTTTCTTTGGTGAACTTTTCAAAAAAATCTACTAGGCTGAATAAGTATGACCTCCCCTTGACAAATCCAAACTGAGACAGGTCAAGTCTTTGGAGGTTCCCCTATGTCCTGAATGATTAATTCCATGATAAGTCTTTCCATGGCTTTGCAAATGAGGTTGGTAAAACTTATGGGTCTGTAATTGCCTGGGTCTGTGGAAGCTCCTCCTTTATGCAGGGAAATGACTGTAGCTGATCTCCATCCAGTTGTTACAAAACCTGTATGAAGGCTGAGAATGATACATTTTATTAACTCCTGAGTTGTTTGTTTATTTCAGTGACAAGGGCTCTAACATTTTGGGAATTACTGTTCTTACTTTTGGTAAAAATTATTTTCCTTTTATTATACAGCTTGTTGACATTATGGTTCCGCCATGTGGGTTTGTTTCTGGGGTTTGCCCTGTGCTCATTTCTACAGGGTACATCTGCATCTATGCAGCTGTTTACATGCTGGTATAGTGTGGTGGTGTATATTTCTGTGCATTCAGTGGAGTAACCTGTGTTTGGTGGGAATTTAAAGCTTGTCGATGTGTCACTTAGGAGTATGGGGCAGATTTCTAATGTTTAGTCAGAGTCTGTTCCATGCTAGGGCAACTCAGTAGCTACATAAGTGTTGTACTATTGTTCTTTTTGGCTTCTGAATTGCTAAGAGAAACTGATCATAGCTCCAAAGAGTGTATCAGGGGTTGTATAGTAATATAAGGGAAGAGATGGCAGGGCAGGAGGAGGGTTTGTTTAGGATGGAGTGAATCAGGGACAATCGGGGAGTAAGAGTAGATGGGGGAGTTCTAGCCAGTGTAGAATTTGTAGAGAAAGGCAGTGATGAGAGTTGTAGTGTTGGTTAGTGGCAAACCTGGTAACTTCCTTGTAGGTTGGTTAAAGCTTGGCCTTAAGAGAAGATTGTAGGTTGGTCAAGATAGGGGAGGTATAGAGAAGGGTGGGAAGAAGAAAGGTGTAGGCAAGAGAAGGTCTTGAGTCATTTGTGAGGTATTTTTTGTTTCTGTAAAGCAGTCCGAGTTTTTGATGTGTCCTCTTTATACAGTTTAGTACATGAAGATCAAATTTAAGTTGGTCGTCTATGATTGCACCTAGAAGCTTGGAGTGTGTTTCAACATTTATGACAGTGTTGCTGAGTGAGGTAATGGCAAATTATGTTTTATGATGAAAAAAGGACTTAAGTAGGAATAGGAGAAGTTTGTTTTTATTTTTTTTTTTTTGGGGGGGGGTTGAGTATAAGTTGATTGTTAGTAAGCCAATTTTTGATAGAGTGAAAGGAGTTTTGGATAAGTGAATGGAGGTCAGAGATATTGTCAGAGGCTGAGATAATAGTGGAGTCATCAGCATACGGTATGATAGTGGAGCGTAAGCAGGAGGTGTAAAGAGAGTTGGTGAAAGTGTTGAAAATAGTAATGGTCCAAGGTTGGATCCTTGAGGAACACCAGTGTAGACGGGGAGAAAGGAGGAGAAGGAGGAGAGCCATTTGACAGATTGCGGCCTGTTCAAGAGGTAACTTGAAAACCATGTCAGAGTACAGTTAGTGATAGTGAGGTCAGCCCGTTAGGAAATGATCAGGGTGAGAGACAGGTCAAGATATCGGCAGGAGATGGGTTTATTGTTGTCTCTGGCCTGTGCAATAGTTTGAATGAATTAAATTCAAACACTGTTCGTGCTGTGGTTGGAGAGAAAGCCATGTTGCATGGGTGTGAGTAGATTCTCTTGCCGGAAGTAGTCCAGGAGTTGCTTATGTATACATTTTTCCAGATATTGAAGAAACACGATAAAACTGTGAGAACCCTACTGAGTCAAAGGCTCATTGTAAATAATTAAATAAAAAGCTCTGATTAGAGGATCATTACCTGCATTGTACAGTACAGTATCAGTAACTAATGCTGTAAGTGTGGAGAATCCATTAAATCCATGTTGAAAGGGTGACATGATTCAATGCCAGTTAACATGGTGCAGGAGCTGCTGATATGCAATTTTTTCTGAAATTGTTAAGTAGAATGAGAATACATTATCAACTGGTTTAAAGTCCAAGGGTAGCTGTTTTGTTCAACAGCAGGATAGTGGCTGTGTTCTATGGATTATGAATTATATGTGTAGTAAATAAAAGATTAGTGATGTATTAAGGCCCAGGCAAAGACTGAGGTAGTTAAGTTTATTAACTTGTTATGAAGAATAATTGCAGATTTGAAATTTTTGACAGGTAATTCCAAAACCATATATTTTGTTTTACTAGAACTTAAGGGCACATTCATGGTAAGCTGAATTAGAAGAAACAATTAAAGGTCAATTTAATAAGGGTGGCAGTGAGGTCTGGTTTGTGGCAAGAAATTAAGACACACAGGCATTTGTGTACTCTGTATTAGATGAGATAAGGGTAGTGGTAGGAAATACAAAGAATAACAGAACTCGAGGCAAGGAGTAGTTTTCATATCAGAAATTCTGAACAATGCAAATGCAAGTTAATTTTGCACATTTAGTATACGTTTTACACTGTTGCAACTGAGTCAAATAAAAAATATGTAAAGTTGTGAGACATTTTTTCCAGAGAACCCAGGTGTTGTAATGTTTTTGAACTTTGGTCTTACTGTCTTTACTAAGCCAAAGGGTTACCTGTTATCTTGAATACAGCATCTGGTAAGAGGGAAATGTTTGCCCTGAACAAAATGCAAATTAAATGTAAGTGTATAAAGAATATTATGTGCAGCTGAGTTGCTTACAATGGGTGACCAGTCTATCATTAAAGAAATATTCAGGAGAAGGTCATGTGTTTGCTCTGTATGATAAAACTCTCAGTAATGATAGTAGATGGAATATTCTCCACCACTGAAATATAACTAGACAGGAGAAGTCTCCCCTGTTCACTCTATGTTGTGGTTAATCTAAGTTATTTTTGGTGATTAGATAAACTGATTCAGTGTGAACAATAGTAATTTATAGTGAGAGAAGGATTTAGCATCCAAATGACGGCAGAAAAACCAAAACTATCTGAAAACGTTATTATGGAGGAATAAATGTCTGATCATAAGAGTTAAGGGAAGTTCTAGCCAATGCAGCAATATTCCACAGAAGATAAAAAAATGATTCAGCTTAATGCCAATGAAGTAAAAAGAATTATATAGAAATAATTCCTTACAACCACACTAAGATCGAACAAGTTCACCTGGCTAAACTCCTAGGTGTTATCATTGATGACCAGATGAAATTCGATCGACACATTAACCAAGCCATAAAGAAAACACACCAGAAACTTGGCTCTTTATACAGAGTAAAACCATTACTCACCGATGAAGCCAGAAAATGTATAGCGTCTGCTTAGTTACTTTAATGCCTTCTCTAATGTATGATTCCCCCGTATTTCAATAACACGCAAGCCACATTTCTGGCAAAGCTAGAGCAATGTTGCAACAAAGCTGCTGAATTTGCCACAAACTATCATTATCAGTCACACCACTGTCTGAATTACCCCACTACCTATCTTTACCGCAACTTGATATCATACACAAAATCTTACAAAATCCAGAAAACTGTCTAACCATAAAAACATTATAAATCTCTATTCCTCTGAAAGACAACTAAGATTAAAAGACAAATCTCTACTCACCATAACAAAATCTTACAGTTCTGTATGGGACTCCTTGTACTCAAATGAAATTTCAGAAATGTGGAAATACATCCCTCTAGCACTAAAAACTGATCAACATAGAAATTCTTTAAAAAATTAAAATGTCACCTGAGAGAAAAATGGATCTGCTCCTGCATATCATAAGGCTGACTGCCATAATACCAACAATTTTCAACTTTTCTCATCTGTCGAATAATGCTGATTTTACTCCTTTTCTCACTTCTGATTTCTTATTATAATCATTTCCTCCTACTTTAACTCAGTTGCATCTTTCTAATTATTACCATCTTCCTAAAGTAATTTCTCTTGGCTCTTAAAAGTAAGTTTTCACAAAAAACGGATTCTACTTAATCAAGGACCTGTACTGAGACTAATGTATTCTCATAAAGTAAACTCACTGCTTCTCTATACAAATGTCTCCTTCTTATATATATGTGATACGTATGTTAGATGTGTGTTCTTGTACTCATATACTGTCTGACTTGGTTTTCTTAATGCCTGTAACGTATAATCTCATAGTTATATAATTCTACATTTTTGTTTACACTTTCATGATTGTTTCAAATGGTTGTATAATACATGGAGCTTTTCTCCTCAGCCTCCACTGAAAAGGGGTTCATGCTAAAACCAGTCACATTATTCTGGTAAATAAAGGCAAAATAAAATAAATACAATTTGGATTGTGGCTTCGTTCTGGACTATTAGGTCCACACAGTGGAAAAAAAACATCCAACATAAATCCAAAGAAACACTCCACTTCTTCTAGGTAAGCATGGAAAAAAATAAAAAATAAAATTAAGTGCTTTCATCTGTAGATTTCAACAGAACTAAATAAATAACATGAAATAACTGTTAAATAATACCTCATGAAATCATATGACTTAATTTCCACCAACTGAAAAGCTACTAATAGAAATGAAATCATTAATACTGGCGGGAGGGATCTACACCAAGTAAAAGTTGCCAACGTAAATCCCTATTTAATAAATGATTGTCCCAATTGTTACCACCCATTCCTGGCTACTTTGTCCATCACAAAGAACAAAAATGTATTAAAAATTTGACATTAGCCAGCATGTTTAGATAAGGCATTACTGTAATTTGTATTCTTAACGCAATAAAGAAGTTGATAAAATGTATCTTGCCTATAAACTGCAGGACAAACATGTGACAATGTAAATAATACCTGAAGGCTTACAACACTCTCTACCTTTGCTGCTATAAGAGGCATCACCTACTGAAATAAATTTTCCGGTATGAATACACCTGCAGTAGTTGGAAGGACATTTAAAAAGATTACGAATGCTTGGAGTTGTTGAGGCTGAAATTCTTCATGTTCAATAGGTCACCATGAAGCAGATTAAAAAGCAGGTGGTTGGAGTGTAAAACGGAATGGAGGAGTTGGCTGGCCAAGTAGGCAATGTGTATTAGTGATTAGATGGAATAGCTAATAATGTTAGTCAAAAGAACATGCGACTGACTAGAGTGTTGGAAGAACAAGAACTTATTGGACTTTGTGAAAACTAAGATGTCACAGTAGGCAGCTTTTATGAAATCATCATGGGAGTTGAGAAAGTATAAAGACCACTTTTGAATACAACAGAAAAAAGTTGTGGTAAACCCAGAATTATTTTGGTACAGTTTGCAACTACATTTGAAAAAGCATGTTTGTTGTGTCAGTTGGTAATGCTGGGGAGGAAATTTATTGTGGGGTGAATGGTGCACGTGGATCAGAATAACTTGGATGTAATGTAACACTTATAAATGCTAAGGAGTATAAGAAATGTAGATTGTAATAAAGGTTTACTTTCCCAGTTGTGTTGAAAGTGTTTTCTATGGAAGAAGAGCTGAATTGTACTAATGGTGATGGAATGTATGGGATTTATGGATATAAATCCAGGTGACTCAGCAAGGTCTGTGGAACTGAAATAGGATTGAGAGGAGTAACAGTAGTCAAATGGAGAAGACAGAAGGCCAGATTCATTAACTCCTACACTTAGTGTACAGGGTCTGTAATCAAGAACATCTCTACCACTGCCACATTTTTTGTGCTTTCTATTCACTCAGAAAGATTGCACTAAATGCACATGTAATCTACACTTTGTGGTAACCTTTATGAATCCCCTCAGTATTTAAGGCTGAAAGAAAATCAGTAGGAAAACTAAAATTAGGAGGAAGAAGGTGTGAGTTATGCTTGTGTTGTCTGTTCACTCAGAACGGTGTACAGTTAGTGTCGGCATTAATGAATACCAGAATGAGTGTTTCAATGTAATTCAGTAAGAAATATATGGTATGAGAGGTTTTATATCATTATTTGACAGTGAGCTATCATGAAAAGAAATGTGGTTAAAATATTTTTTATTAAACTATGACCTAGAAGAATGATCATTGATAGGTGATGTTTCTAAGGTAGATTTGTTTGGAAATGTATCTGTGGAAGTAAGAAAACAAGCTGTCTATTATAATTATTGAAATTGAAGTATATAATAATTAAAAATTGCACCATTTATTTGTTATACTAATAACTTCAGTAAAACAGTTAGGTATCTGAGGATATTACAACTCTATGAAGGTAATTTCTGTGAGTCCCAAACATCTAAAACAGCTTCATAGATAAACTATATTCAGCAAAACTGATGTTGCCCTGTCCCCCAGTCTTGTATCACCTTTGCGTTAGTATACATAAGTCAGGGTGTTGGTTTAGGTTTATCAAATATGTTTTTCAGTAAATGATTTCAGAGTTTTGGGATTCATTGAAATTATCTTCTGCAAGTCAACATGAATCCAAGTATCTTATGATGCCTAATAAGTATAGTGACAGCCTATGCATTATAATAGTATAAAAAATACATTAGTCAAAGTGAGCACAAAAAAACAGTTTGCAAAAGGGAATATTCACAATTTGTGGAAGGGGCATGGATCAATGCTGGAAAATATTGAGCCCTATTTATTTCAAGTTTATTTTCTTGACAGAGTGGGAAATAATGTACTCCTCTATCAATAACGCATTTGTTATTATATTTCAGCAAGTTGCAAGAAAAACTGTATAATCACTGACATCACCTACTGGAAATTTAAGTTTCAAACATCTATTCAACATTGTTCTAATATAACTTTTTCTAAGCAAGTATGAAATTATGAAATGCTAAATACTGAGAATCTGTTATTGTAATGTCTACCTTAAGTTCATTATATGGGTAATGTTGAAGAATGGGCAGTGGTACATTGCATGAGCAGCATATCTACCTAAAGTTACTGAGAGCAGAAAGCTAGCAGAACACAGACCAGTCACCAAAAGGATCAACATAATTCTTATGTTATCAATGAGTATGGTTGGCATAATGGTTAAGGTCTTTACCTTCCATGCACAAGGTACAAAGCTCGATCCTGACATCTAGCCACTGCCGGTATGGAGTTTGGATGTTTTCTCTGTATCTCTGTGGGGACCCCCCCCATCTCCCAGAAGCATGCTGAGTGTTTCCATCTCAAACTCACCCAAAAATGGAGCTGTGGGCATCAGCACAGACTCTACATGGTGCCCTATAGGGAGAAGAGTTGTACAGACCAGCCTCTTTAAGCATCTACTGTGATGCACATTATCCATAAGATGGCAGAACAAGGATCACAGACTACACCTCGTGGCAAGGCTAGCCAGTGCAAAAACATAGCTAGCTCTAGGTGATCCAGTCATGTTGACTAATGTCACCAAATGGTTATGAATATTTGCCAGTGATAAGTGGGTTGAGGACCCGACCTATACCAGGGACACTTGCTAACAGTGGGAGGGGTGTATGTGACCCTATTGGCCATTGTGTGCCTGACTTAAAGCCCTGCAAACCCAGAGCCAGTAAGCTCCTAGCTAGTCAGTGTCCAGTTGCTCAGTTTGAGTTACCTGGGATAGCTCTGTTGAGCAGAAACTGAATGTAAAACCAATTAACCTGCTAAATATGAACTAAAAATTGCTACATTCAGTTTAGATTCAGTGACAAGACACAGCATGGAAGTTGGTGATATGATACTAAGGAGAAGGATGAACATCCTATGCATCCAGGACACAAGACGGAGGGACAGTGCAGCAAATTCATTTGTTATGGAATGCAGATTCAGGGGGAGGGCAGGCTAGAATTGATGCTGGAATTATGGGGAGGGAGAGGCTTCAGGAGACAGTGAGGAATGTCACCAGAATCAGTGGCAGACTCATGGCAATCAGACACCAGTGTAATGATAGGGCAGTATTTATTATCTCAGACTATGTCCCACAGCAGGGTTGTGATAGTAAGGAAAAGAATGCGTTCAGCCACCAGTTGTTGGACTTACTAGATAAAGCAGGAAAACATGAATTGGTGTTAACAATGGGTGACTTGAATGCATATATAGACTGCCTGGGTCCACATGGGTGGGGCAACAAAAATAAAGAAGGAGAGACCATTTTAGACTTTTGCCTTGCAAATGGCTTGATGGTGGTCAATGGTTCAGCAAGAGAGACAGTCAGAAGATCACATACAAGAATGCCCAACATACAGCTTAGGTAGACTACCTCCTAAAAAGAGAAGGCAGTGGGGTTGAATCAGCGATTGCAAAGTCACTCCCAGTGAAACAGTCAGCACACAGTATAAACCACTGGTTGCAACAATTAGCTGAAAGCAGTTGTCAGAAAGGCTCTAAGTAGTGTAAGGTTGAATGATGAAGTAAAGAGATAGGAGTGTTTCAGGGGTGTGGAGTAGTTTGTATGTTGTAATTAATAGAGAATTATTTAATTTGAGTCAGATTAGTTGTTTTAGGGATAGACAGTGATGTTATCTATATTGCTGGTTGGCTGCAAATTTAGCTTCTTTATTGTAACATTGTTTTGATTTGGCCGATAGAGAGGAGTTTAGATTGTTTAGGATAGGAGAAGCATATAATAGGGTGCAGAGAAAAAACAAATTCTCTATGTTTGCCTACAGAGTCAGTAAGGAAGTGTTTTACTCTATACAGGTAGAATAGCTTAAGGTGTGTCTTCTTTATGGCTTGCTGAAGGTGGAGATCAAATTTCAGGTGCTCGTCTATAATTACACCTAGTAATTTGGTGTGGGATACCAGTTCTACCTTCGTCTTGTTGGATGACAGCATATTAAAGGTAGCTTTTTTTTGGGGGGGGGGTAGAGTTGGGGGTGAATAGTAGTAGCTTAGTTTTTTTTTTATTTTTCAGGAGCAGTTGTGAGTTGCTGAGCCAAGTTTCTATGGTAGATATGGTTTTCAGTGAGCATTTGGGATATGGGTAGTGCCCTAGCAACTCATATTATAGTGGAATCATTGGCATGCTGTACTATAGTGGCCTTTTTGTCTGCTGTGTTTAGGTTGTTGATAAGCTAAACAGCAGTGGTCCTAGGATAGACCTTGTGGGACACCAGCAGATATAGGAAGGAAAGAGAAGAAGTCATCTTGCCATTTCACTACTTGGGACTTTTCAGTGGGGTAACTAGGAAACCAGTTATGTGAGGAGGGTGATAGCCTATAGGAAGAGAGCGTACTTCATAGAATTTGATGATCGACTGTGTTGAGTGCCTTGGATAGATCCAGAAATAGGGGTGAAGTTAGAAATCCTGAATTTCTATTCTGATTTATTATACCTGTGAACCTTAGAAAGGCAGTGGTTGTACTATGATTGGGTTTGAAGTCATGCTATGAAGGAGAGAGGAGGTTATACTAGGTAATATATGTAGTAAGCTGAGAATACAGCTTTACAAGATTTTGGATAAGGGTAAGAGAATGGTGATTGGTGTATAGATCATGAGCTCACCTGATGAGCCATCTCTAATGAAGGGTATTATACAGGATTATTTCCAATATAATTATAATTCTGTATACCTAGTGCTCATGATGGCATCCCTCTGTTATATTATCCTTTCTTCAGATTAAATAGAAAGTAGTATTACAAAAACAGTACAGATATTGTGTATATGCTTAAAGCAACATAAGATCTTTACTCAGATTGGTTCTAGACATGTACCACATAACATGTGCTTCCTATAGCTAAACACTGCCATATTTAAAAATATATATTCCATTATACACAGCACATCTGAAAAATTCAGCTTCACTTGGGGAATCACTAGCAACCCATTCTATTATAAATAATTAAAAAATAAAGTAATCAATTGATTTTAGTAATGCAAAAACAATACTTTTTTATTATTTGGCCACAGTTGTCCTTTAATCATCCTGCCTTCGTGATTTACAGGAGTTAAATTCTCATGGTCTGCACTGTTGCTGCCAATTAATATGCTTTCTGAATCACAAGCACCAAATACGATGTGAGGGAAGATGAAACTCAGCAATATATGGTATCTACATATATAAATAAATAAATACTGCTATTTGTGTAATAGCCAACACCTTACACACCTAAATAAGCTTTATACTGTACAACAGCAGATCATAGTTATGACCACTGGCATCCCATCCCAGAATGTCATTCACATCAGACTGAGCTCAGTGCCTCTTGTACACTTTCTTTATGAAAACATATTTATGTTTAATACAGCTTTTTGTATATTTTACTGAAAGACACAAGCTTTACTCTGTCACATTTCATCTCTGAAAGTAAATGCATTTACTTTAGCATAGTACCATTTCTCTACATTTCTCATCAATTGTAGACCTCAAGTGAGTTTTTGGGATGTGGATACATTTTAATTTATGACACCCAGTCTCCTGTCTTGATTGACCATCTGCTTTTGGATTAGTGACATCACTCTGGTGCTATATTATTTTATTTTAGGAGTGTAATCTTAAACATCTAAGAAACTTACTGTTGCGCTCCATAACTTTGTTTAACCACTTTAAGGAATTACTATCTGTGACAGCTGGGAATTTCCTATCTTTCAGCTACAGCTGAAGCTTTCTGAGAGGCCACACTATTCCCAAACAATCTCTCTCAACAGGTGCATATGATTTTGTCCTTTGTTTTGAGTCTCTGACTAACTTATATTACTGAGTGTTCTTCCTTTGAAGAGATCTGACTGAGTACATCCCTAGTTCTATGGTTTGATGTAGCCATCTGCATAGTAAACTACTGGCCATTCTGAGGGCTAACTAGTAGTGTGAGTCCATACAAAGACTGAGATTTTGAAATGTTTGCTCAGAAGTTAAAGTCCAGCTAATTTTATTTGGCCTATTCTTTATGATACAATCCCTGAGAGGAATCATAGCATTGCAGTGAGGGACACACTTTTTGTAATACACTTCTGCCCCAAGGAATGACCTCACCTGCTTTTTGGTAACAGTGGTAGGCATGACTAGATAGCCTCGACTTTGGTAGTCTCTGGATGAATTTTGCTATCTCCACTCCTAGTGACCAAAATAAGTTATTTTTTCCATTCTTGCTTGACATCTGTTTGCTTTGAGAGTCTAGCAACTCTTCCTTTTCTGTTCTTCTCTGGCATGTTACATGTGTACCTGCCAGTGCCAAGTAAAGATTACAGTATCATCTGTGCAAACAAAAACAGAGTCTCCTGCTAGGATGTAATCTGCCCACCTCTGGAAAGTTACTGATCCTCATCACAAAGGGGTTTTCATAAATTTGAACAACCCAAACAGAGTGACAAGTAACAGAGTAACCCAGCTGCTGGGATGCTAAATCTCTCCTAGGCATGGTGTCTGCATCTATTTCTGTGAGACTATTTAGTTTCCTTTAATCTGCACAAAATCTGGTGCTCTCCTTCTCCTTTGTCCACCGTGGGACTATTGGATTCCTGCATTGCCCTCAAATTCAGACCTCCTGAAGTTCCACTCATATGGTTTGCTTGACTTGCTCAGGCAGCCTGTAAGGAGTTTAATTTTTCTTTCTTTACCTTTCTTTTCTTTTTTCTTTTTTCTTTCTTTTTTTTTGGGGGGGGTGTGTCCACATGGTGCTTCTCTAGCTGTGTATACCCTGACGTAGTGATGAACAGATCCTCAAATGTTTGTAATACTTCTTGGACTTTTCAATCATGCATTGGGAATAACTACAGTGGAACCTCTACCTCATTTACTGAGATCCGAGTTCAAGCCTTATTAAGGACTTCTACCATCAGATCCCTCTGATTCCTCTTGTAACCTACTGCATATACTAACATAGCAAACAAAATATCCACAACGGACCACCACGGAGCTAAAATCGTTTTAATAAAACAACTTGAAAACCATAAAAACCAAAAGAAAAATAAGTTTCAGCTTCAACACAGAAAATGGATAAGCGCTTTCAGCTTAATAGCCTTCTTCAGATCCTCACAGTTTGTTCTGCTTCAGCAAATTGTTTAAGTACGACAATCAACCAATCAGAAACTTCAGAATGGGACAAATCCTTCTTTCTGACTATTCAGTACTTCTTAATAGGGGCTCCGTCCCTTTAGCACAGGTTTTACTGGAAGTACTGCATTCAAACCGGGCTTTTGATCAGCCCGCAAGTCCGATATCCATTTAACTTCATTGATCTCTGTTTTATTGTGCATATCACCTTCCCTCATATTTTTTTGAAGAGTCTCAAGAACCATAAAGTTAAACGAATGGCCAGCACGCTCCATAACATGATTTGCTAGAGCACTGATTTTCACACAGTTCTTTATATCACTCATGTGACGTAAAATCCGTTCTTTAAATTTTCTTTTGGTTTTACCTACATAAAAAGCTGAACATTTTTGGCAAGCTGCTAAGTATACAAGGTTCTTGGTGTTACAGTCAGCAGACCCTTTAAAACTATAAGACCTTCCAGTAACTGGATGAAGAAAACAGTTTGTTGTGTTGAGACAACTACATGCTTTGCAACGGCCACATATATAAGTAGCTTTTTTGGAGCTGATCTTCTTCTTGCTTATTCCATCTTTATTACACAATAATCTTTTCAGATTTTTCCTATTCTTAAAGACAAATTTAGGTGTTTCACCTACAATATTTTTTATATTTTCATCCACAGATAAAACTGACCAATATTTTCTCAGTATTTGACAGATATGTGAGGCGTCATTGCTGTAGGTTAGCATACATCGTAAATTATCAAAAGTTCTTTGCTGCTTTTGATATGTTTTATTAATCCTACATTCTGAGTATAGCAGGAGTCCTTTTTGACTTCTTATTTCATGTATCTTCTCCATGTTTGTGTTAAAATCTCACTTCGTGTAAACGCTATTCTTGAGTTGTTGTTGTTCTGATGTTCATGATTAAAATCTTCTTCTTCAGTGCACAGTCTGGAAATCCTTACCAGTTGATTTTTCATGATGTTAGAAAAAATATGTCTGGGATGCATACTACTCTTATGGAGTAAGTGATTCCTCCATGTTTCTTTTCTAAATATGGACGTGGTTATACCTCTATTCTCATCTAGGGTTAATGTGACATCTAGAAATTCAATCATAGTAGTGGACATATGGGTTTCAAATTTTAGGAATATACTGGTGGTAGTAAGATAAGATATAAATTCCAATGGGGACTCTTTAGGTCCTTGCCACACCATAAATATGTCATCCACAAAATGTCCATAATATTGGTTCATAGGTTCATAGGTTCATAGGTTGGTACTAGGCTATCAGCCCTAGGGCCTATACAAGCCTAGCCATAACAATTCTTCCCATTTTTCCCCTGTCTAGCAGGCAGGACTGGCGGGATGACTGATGGGGTCCCTGGTTCCTTTCTCCCATCCAATTGTCAAGGTTCCTCTTGAAGAGAGAGAAAGAGGCACACTTGCTTGACATGGTATGGGCATCTATTTCCAGAGTCTGGGAGTCCTGGTCAGGAACCTATCCCTCCAGCATGTTTTGTTTATTGCGATGACAAGGTTAGATCCCTTAGGCGTGTAGCTCTGAGGGATTGGGATTTCTTGTAAGTATGTAGCATGTCCAACAGCTGACATGGGGACATGGCCTTGTATGAGAAGCGCCTGAGTAGTGACGTATATATGACAGAGTATAGCTGGAGTTTTTTAAGGCGGTCAGCGTAGGGCATCTGCTTTAGGCCTGTGATTCTTTTATGATTCTATCTTTCCACCTGTTATCATCATTCAGAATATAAATTGCTTTCCAATGGGCTAGCACTAGATTTGAATAACTATTCACACTGGGGGTACCCATGGCTACCCCCCACTTTTGCCAATAGCGTTCATCTCCATAAATAAAGATATTATTGTTTAGCACCAATTCTAATAACATGCATAGTCTTTGTAAAGCTGGTCCTTCCATTTCTCAACAAATAAATATCCACTTTGTTTGAAGTATGTTATTCCCTAAGGATTTCACTGTTTCAGTAGCTGTTTCTTTCTGTAATACTTTCTTGTCATGAGTCCCATCTTTTTGTCTGGGCCAGGCAAAGATGTTTCTTTGTTTAAAGTCCTTGAAGTCTCTTGCAAGTTTCCGGCTTTTTACATTTTTTAATTTAGTATCATAAGCATTTAGGCTACTTTGTAGTGTTTCTAACCTGGAAATACAGGAGTCAGATAAAGCCATAGCTTCTAGGTCATGCTGCATTCTTTTAATCAAATTGGCTGTTTCATCCTCCATAGGCTTAAAATATTCTATAAGTAGCTTAATATATCAGAAACTAGTTGACAAATTTATAGCCTGCCTTCGAGCAAGAAGGTCAGGGTAAGTATTGCCATATATCGGCATACATTTAACTCTTAGACCTCTTGGAATTATTTTGTGGTGCATGCAGGCTTTTTAACTGATGGTGCTACTAGCAGTCAGCTAAGGAGTAAATTGAACTCTGCTACAAATACGAATAGAACTATGCCAGGACTGTTTATGAGCCAATGTAATCCTTTATTACCGTTAAAACTAGATACAGAAATGAGTCATTTAAATTAAAAGAATAAGTATACTGAAGCTTTTGATGCCATATTCTAAGAAGTAGGGCATGCAGCCTACCAGCTTAAAAGACTGCAATGGCAACTGTTTCATTTAGAAGCCTGCATGCACCACCAAATAATTCAAAGAGGTCTAAGAGTTAAATGTATGCCAACATTTGGCAATACTAACATTTGAAACCCATATGTCCACTACTATGATTGAATTTCTAGATGTCACATTAACCCTAGATGAGAATAGAGGTATAACCACGTCCATATTTAGAAAAGAAACATGGAGGAATCACTTACTCCATAAGAGTAGTATGCATCCCAGACATAGTTTTTATAACATCATGAAAAATCAGCTGGTAAGGATTTTCAGACTGTGCACTGAAGAAGAAGATTTTAATCATGAACATCATGCTTCAGAACAACAACAACTCAAGAACAGAGTTTACACGAAGTGAGATTTTAACATGAACATGGAGAAGATACATGAAATAAGAAGTCAAAAAGGACTCCGGCTATACTCAGAATGTAGGATTAATAAAACATATCAAAAGCAGCAAAGAACTTTTAATAATTTACGATGTATGCTAACCTACAGCAATGACGCCTCACATATCTGTCAAATACTGAGAAAATATTGGTCAGTTTTATCTGTGGATGAAAATATAAAAAATATTGTAGGTGAAACACCTAAATTTGTCTTTAAGAATAAGAAAAATCTGAAAAGATTATTGTGTAATAAAGATGGAATAAGCAAGAAGAAGATCAGCTCCAAAAAAGGTACTTCTATATGTGGCCGTTGCAAAGCATGTAGTTGTATCAACACAACAAACTGTTTTCTTCATCCAGTTACTGGAAGGTCTTATAGTTTTAAGGGGTCTGCTGACTGTAATACCAAGAACCTTGTATACTTAGCAGCTTGCCAAAAATGTTCAGCTTTTATGTGGGTAAAACCAATAGAAAATTTAAAGAATGGATTTTACGTCACATGAGTGATATAAAGAACTGTGTGAAAATCAGTGCTCTAGCAAATCATGTTATGGAGCATGCTGGCCATTCGTTTAACTTTATGGTTCTTGAGACTCTTCAAGAAAATATAAGGGAAGGTGATATACACAATAAAACAGAGATCAACGAAGTTAAATGGATATCGGACTTGCGGGCTGATCAAGATCCCGGTTTGAATGCAGTACTTCCAATAAAACCTGTGCTAAAGGGACGGTGCCCCTATTAAGAAGTACTGAATAGTCAGAAAGAAGGATTTGTCCCATTCTGAAGTTTCTGATTGGTTGATTGTCATACTTAAAAATTTGCTGAAGCAGAATAAACTGAGGATCTGAAGAAGGCTATTAAGCTGAAAGCGCTAGTATCCATTTTCTCTGCTGAAGCTGCACCTTATTTTTCTTTTTTTTTTATGGTTTTCAAGTTGTTTTTTTAAAAGGATTTTAGCTCCGTGGTGGTCCGTTTTGGATATTTTGTTTGCTATGTTTCTCCTAAGTTTCCTAAGGACCTTTAGTGACACGCAGAGGCTTATTCTTATTTTGTTTGCATATACTAACATGGTAGAGTTTGTGTTTCTGCTTGGCAACTTTGCCACATAACTAACATTGTTTACCTTTTTTCACAGCAGTGTATAGCTCCTGCCAAGCTTCCTGCAGCTTTTATTCTGTTGAAGAGGAATATGCCCCATTATCATTTGTCCACCTGTACGCTCTCACTGTCTGGTCATACCTGTCTTTTTTTCTGTTGTGCTTGTGTTCGGTATGTCTCTGCCACCCCATGAGCTCCCCCTAAACCTAGTTTTGAAATTCAGGACAGACTCAACAAGAACTTTGTAAGAATCACATACATCCTTGAACTCATCACAAATTAAGCCATGGTTACCCCTAATTCTGTGGCCATAAAGTAGCTCAAATGGCAAAATGCCTGTGTGTTTTTGGGATACATCTCTATATGCAAGAAAGAGGGACTAGATAATAATCCTGCTCCCATTAAACCTGTCTGGTTTTAAGAAATAAACCTCTGCACCTAACTAATATTTGTGACTGACAGCAGATACTTTTTAACTGTTTTGTCCCACTGCACTTCCATAAGCAGGTTAGTAGGTCTATAGCATAAATTTGTCTCTCTAACAGTATTTCCTAGGGGAAACTCCACCCTGTGGTAACTTTCTAACAGAGCGTTTGCTACCTTTTCTGTTTCAGTAGAGGACAAAGTTGCCTCCTCAGTGTAGCATAGCCTATCAATACCTAACAGACCCCACAATATGTTTGCCCACTCTCTGAAACAGTTCCTTGATAAAAATTAATGGCACTGAAGCAACCTTTGTTTAGTTTCCTGCCTTGCCAACCTTTAGCACTGCTCACATGTCTTGTACCATCTCACATCTTTTGCACAAGACCCCCTATTGTACAATTTATTCCCAAATGGCCTGAAAAAAAGAAATATCATGGGCCATGGCCAGAACTGCCTGACAGTAGACCCTTGGGACTGCCATTTGCTTTGTCAAGTTTCCTTTTAGACCTCCTGTAGGAGTCCATTCTCTATGCAATAATTCCCACATTAGTATATGGACTCTGTCCAACCTTGAGTGACTGAAGTCTCCTTGACTACCTCCCTCAAGGTGAGTCTGTGCCAGTTCTTTCATTGTGAGTCTTCCCAGTTCCCTTTTCAGTGGAGGTCTAGTATCCCTGACAGCTATGCCTCAGAGTTAGACATACTGCTGCCAACAATCCCTTCAGCAACCACCAGTGACATAGAAACACAAGCCCTGACTAGATTTCAGGTGATGTGAGTTTGAATAGAATCTTAGGCACTAATATTGTTGGCAGGGAAGGATAGCTGTGTCCGTCTTGAGGAGAGAGGCAGAGCAGGGATGCAAACTAGCAGACTCCCTCATTGGAGATGTTGCATTGCAAACATTGTCCCTGGATGTGTTTTTTTTTTTTTTGGCTCAACAAGCCACTGCTTGGAGGTAACCTTTGTTAGCAAGTGCATAAATGCATACAGTTACAAACAGAAAGGGTCTTCACAATTATGCAGGTAGCTTACACACACCTGCGGGGGGGGTCAGACTATACAAAATGCACTCGGCAGCTAGGATGATGGTGAGGCACAGGAAACCTATATGGTTGACTATAATGTGGCCTTCACTCTGCACCCTACCAGGGTATAGTCATGTGGACAGAAGAATGCATGGACCGAGTGTGATTGTGGATGGCTTGATAGTTGGCAGGTATGGGACCAAAAATTACCTAGAGAAAATTCTCTTCCCCTTATCTAGTCCTTTCCAGAGTAAGTCCAGTACCTTCTGAAGCTGTGATTCAGGTCTAGGTTTCTGGCTGCTGCCTAGCCTTTTTGCTGAAGTAGTCACATCATCAGCTTCTGTCAAAGTTGCGGGCATTGGCTGAACGTCCCTCCCTCCCTGCTGCATTCCTCACATGCTTATTTTTATGTCTGGCTGATGGTAATTGCTACTGCAGAATAACTTCCTAATAAGTGACAAACTTTAGTGATACTGCCCCTGGACATTAAGATTGCTTATTTTGTTGGACTTTATTTTTCACTGTGAATAAATAATAGACACCATTGTCCATTTTGATCTGAAGATGAGGTAGGGATAAGGTCTTCATCAGGATTTAACATTTATAAAACTAGGTTTGACTTGTGGTATTTGGTCTGACTGATAACCAATATGTGATAGACAGGTTAGCCAGAAGTAGTTAGTCAAGCTTATCTTTCAAAAACTGTATTCACTAACTTTTTATGAGGTTTGTTGACCTTAGCTTTCATTATAATAGAGATGTGTGGATCAGGGGCCTCCTCTTTCAACATAGGAAGTTTGGGAAGATAGAAGATGAAATAAAATACAGTTTTTAAAAGTGGTATTTGTTTGACAGATTGTGAATGTATGCTCTTCTGCGTATCTCTGCTTGATAATGCAAACTACATTCCTGCTTTGCCGATGATTGCTCCATGGGGTTTCTGCCATCTTACTGGACTGATTGGCTATCAAAGTTAGAGTAGCTATGGGTCTTACCATGTGTTTTAGTCGTCTGAAAGAGAGGACAACTCTCTCCTGAGTGTGTGAAACTTTAGCTTCTTTTACCAGCGTCTTTTTTTTTTTCATCTCAGGCACAGCCCAGAGAAAGGAACCCTCCCATCACCTTTCATTTTGCCTTTAGCCCTATAGTCTGTCTCTGTTACATTAAGACAGATGTCATGGGCCAACAATTGCAGCAGCTTTTCATCCACTCAGATCCAATGTTCGTCTTCACATATTATCTAAATAGTGTCACAAACAAAGCTTACCAAAAGATAAAAAATGTACTAATAACACACTAGAGCTCCTCACATCCACAGTCAGGTTAAACACTGCCTCATTTAGGATATAGCCTGCCTCTATACACGTTCACAATCTGCAACCAATCAAATATGCTGTTTTATAACCCTGACATTATAAAGACAACATGACTGTATTATTCTTCACATGAATTTTATTTTTATTCACAATTTTATTGCTAATTAAATTGGCATTGTTCTTTAATACTCGATCTTCACATCACAGTTTATGTGGTGTAAAGTCTGACAGTGATACAGGGTTTGATTCCCTGAGCCTTCATTTGACTACTGTGTGACCCTGAGCAAGTCACTTAACCTGTCTTTGCTCCTGGATTACCCCTGGAAAGGAATTGTGTGGCCAGTGGGCCTACCTGGTAAATAAATGGGTATTGTTATTTTTATTATTCTGTCTTATTCCATCAGCACTTTACCATACTTCATATTAATATATCTGTATATTCATCTTACATAATGTCTACTATACCTAAGGTTCTTAATCTGTTGAACTGTGGCTAAATCATGTATTCTGTTGTACTCCTTGTAAATGATGATTATTTAATAGGTAAGCTTTTGTAAGCATTTTCAATAAGTTTCTGAGTATAGTGTTTTTTTTCCTTTTGGTCTTGGTCTTACGTGAAAAAGGTCCCAGACCAATGTACCCATCTAATTAACAAATGTGTAAGTAAATAAATGAATGGATCCCACAAAAACTTAATTATTGTGCCACCTGCCTTCACCCTAATGCACGAATTTCTGTTTCCTACTCACACTTCCAATTTTTTTTGCTAACATAGCATTCTCTCTTTAAGGTACATCATACATCATGTTAAACAAACTTAATACTATTATAGGTAGGTTCATAGATAGTTACAAGGCATGCAGTTCATTAAACCATTAAGGAGCCTAGCCTAAATTCCCAGTTGCCCCAAAGCACTGTATGGTTAAGTAATTTGCTCAAGGTCACACAGATCCAGATGAAGTATAACGGAATCAAACCCTGTACCACTGGAAGTAGTTTGTTAATAGCTCATAGCCTTAATCCTCTATGCCAGCTGTCAGATGACTTAGTAAAGTTTACCATAGTTGCTATCTTACTGTCTTCATGTAACTCAGATTTATGATACTGTGAATTTTATACTAGAAAGATTCTTTCCCATGTTGGTTTTATGCTGTTCTTCTACAATGTATGTTTTTCTTGTGGAATCATGTTAGTAGACTGACAACTCTATCAGCAAGTACCAATTGATCAAAGCAGTGGCTGAAACAACTTTCAGATAACCTCTGTGTATATTTATTTGTGGGTGGCACAAGACCCCCTGCATCCCTCCCACACCCACAACAGTGGAACAAAAAGGCAACTCCACTGTCAGAAATTTGTTTCACCCAAATTTTCTCTATCATTCAGCACTCCTTGAAAGTGCCATCAATTGACTAATAAGCCCCCATTCTTGTGTACTGTATGAATGCCTCTGTCTTGGGTTGTGGCTGAAAAGGACCTTTGGACAGTCCACCCATTTGGTTAACAAATTAAAAACATCTTTGAGAACTATTGCCCAGTCTCTAACCTTCTGGAAAAAGGTTATTGAGAAGGCTGTCTGCAAGCAGATGGAGACTCATCTTTTAGTCAATTGACTCATGGACCCCTTTCAATCAGGTTTTCACACTCACCATAGTACTGAGACAGCTTTTGTAAGACTGAACAAGAATCTTCTCATGGCTAGAGCTCAGTGGTATCACTCAGTACTTGTCCTCCCACACCTTTCAGCAGTATTTTATGCTATTGAACATGGTATTTTGATAGAGGGTTTACAAGCTTAGGTTGGCATTTCCTCTATGGTTGAAGAATGGTTTGTATTTTATCTCTCAGGCCATACTCAAAAAGTTTGCGCAGGGATTTAGTCATCTTCAGCCTAGCCTCTTGAGTGTGGAGAACCACAAGGCTCTATCTTACACTCTCTGTTGTTCACAGTTTATATGCTACATTTAGCGGATCTGTTAAGAGAGAGTGGGTCTAGCATTTGATATCTATGCTGCTAACATCCACATCTGCCTCTCCTTCCCACAAGATGATATGGCAAGTGTGAATCCCCTAACCAATACATAATCAATTGAAATTCAACACCTCCAAAACTGAAAGCATGGTAGTTCTTGCAACCTTGGGGGATTCTTCTGCTCCTTGTCTTCCTAATTTCATCATATATGAGGCCAATAAGCTCAAATATGTTGATAAAGTGCCTAATCTTGGTGTCATTTTAAATTCTAGGCTGACATTTTAGGACCAGGTGCTATCTGTTGTTAAAACTTCATATTTCCACCTGTGGAATGTCAAAGAATTAAACATTTCTTATCTCAGGCTGACCTCTCAGTTGTTATTTATGCTTTAGTTTCTGGCAGGCTGAAGTATTGCAATGCCCTGTACCTGACACTTCCTAACACTGTGCTCAATCATTTGCAGATGGTGTAGAACAATTCTATGAGGCTTCTCAATGGTGTGGCTCATTACCAGTATAGAATGCCTGTTCTGTGCAGCCTAAATTGGCTTCCTGTTCATTACAGGATAATTTATAAACTCTAGGTGTTAGTTTAGTTTTCTGCTCAGGACCTGGGCCCTTCTTACTTGAAGTAGCTTTTAAACTCTATTCTCCTACCCAAGTTTTGTATTCTGCCTTTCAGGGGCCACTCACTGGTGTTTCTATAGGTACATCTTGAGATTTCAGGATTCTGATCATTATCTTATCTAATCAGTATCCTTACCTGTGGGACCTGAAGTCTAGGTGACTTTGGAAATATTCGTCATTGGCTGGCTTCTGAAAGCCACTTAAAATCTACCTTTTTGAAATTGCTTTTGGTGGGGTGGGATAGCCCTGCACACTTTACATATTGATTGGCATGCTATTATTAATTAATTTTGCTTGTCAGTTGTCTACTTTTTCTTAACAAAATGAAAAAAACAACACAGGCTCCGATCTGGCTAGAATAACTCCAAAAAAGTTTAATGTGAAGCGTTTTTCGTCTTCCACCTTTGGAAGACTTCTTCAGACAAAAGAAAAAAACTTCATACACAGTTTTAAAATGAAAAGGCGCCAAAGCAAAGCACAGTAATTGAATTCAGCCACCATTCAATTAACTAATTAAATACTAAGTTAAATAATTAAAAGTGTTCTACATGAAAAACCTTTTTCTTGTGTTAAAAAAGCTCATGTCAGCAAAATAAGATCATTCATTTAAAACTTCTGTTTAAAACTTTCATTTTAAAAAACAAAATGCAAAACTGTACTCTAACATAAAGTACAGAAAAACTGAATGAAAAGCATAAATGTAAGAAAACATAGTTATGAATATGTGCTTGGAGTGTAAAAGAAGAAAGGAACATAATAATAATAAGTATAAAATTAGTACAAATATAACAACAGACTACTGTTCACAACACCAAGAGGTGCCAGCGTCTGAAGCAAAAATGTCAATAACTATGGACAGGGTGTCAAATACCTAAAAATACAAATACATACAGTAAACTATGTTCTAAGACCTTAGAGGATCTGTGTTCTAAAAATGTTGAAACATTTTGAAAAACAAAATTTTAGTACTAGACTATAAAAATGTGCAAAGGAACTCAGGACGAAAAACAGGAATAGACTACAATAGTTGCTTCATTTTGCTAACATGAAATGAAATACTATATGTGTCACCTCAATAGACTTCTCAACTTCAAAATACAAGTCAAAGATGTGACCTCGTTTAAACCAGGGGGGGGTGTAGGAATTCAGTCGAAGCTGCCAAACAAGTTCACGTTTCTCTAACAGTTACTGATGTGATCCACCTTTTTCATCAACCACTACCTGATCTATCACTTTAAACAAAAAAGCATGGAAAGGATGCACGCTGCTGTGTCTCGCTAGGGCATTGGTACTACTCTTCTTCCTTATATGATATGTGTGTTCATAAATCCTTTCTTTTAATTTCCTGTCAGTCTTACCGATATAAAAAGCCGGACATGACTGACAGAAAGCCAGGTAAACCACTGATTTAGAACTACAACTGTACCGGCCTCTGGCTTTAAACATGTGTTGATTCACTGTGAAACTAGACCCTGTAGAAATGAATTTGCAATAATTACATGCCTCAGATTTGTAAGTGCCCTCTATTCTAGTGGGTTTCATAATCGTACTTTCCATGATACGTTTTAGATTTCTACCTTTTCTAAAAATAATAACTGGTTTGTCACCTAATTTCTCTACTAAATCCTTCTCAAAGGTCAATAAGTGCCAATTTCTTCTAAGGATGTTACTAATGAACTTCGCTTCCAAAGTAAAAACGGTAATAAAACTCTTCTTCTAACAAATCAAGTCTGTACCTGTTGAGCCCACAACTACTGGTGGTGAACTTGTACTGGGCACCACCACACTCAATTCTTTTTCCACATCTAAAACTAAATCTCCTTCTTTTACGGTAAGGATGGGATTAAAAATACCTGACAGTCTCTTACTACAAACCTCTCTTACCACCTCATCAACTAATGACTCTGGGTAACCATGACGCATAAACATGTGCTTCAACAAGATACATTCATCATTAAATGACATGTCTTCAGATGTCATTCGAGCTGCTCTTACCAACTGTCCCTTTAGGATAGATTTCTTCTGATGTAACGGGTGACAACTGGAAAAATGCAACAACGTGTTGGAATACGTAGGCTTCCTGAAAATGTTAGCTAAATAGCCTTTACGTACAGTGTCCCTTACAAATTTCACATCTAGATAACTGATAGTGTCCTCTTTGTATGTGTTGTATGTGTATGTGAATCTTAAGAAAGAAGTACTGTTGTTTAATGCCTCCACAAAGCTACCTGCGTCATCTGCACTCCCCTGAAACATGATGAAAATATCATCCAAAAACCTATTGTAAAGCTTTACTTTCTTATGGATGTCTTTACTAAATATGTGTTCATGTTCCCACTGTGCTAGAACCAAATTAGCATAACTTGCCCCACATGGGGAACCCATCGCTACCCCTACCACTTGCCTGTAGATGTTGCCATTGAAACTGACATAGTTGTTGTTCAAAATCACATCCAGTAATTCTTGAATCAAACGTATTTCATCACTTTCTGCTCCATAAGAAATAAGTTTCTTAGTGATATAGTCTAACCCTATGTTGTGTGGGATAGAGAAATAAAGGTCCACCACATCTATTGTTAAGAAAAAATTTTGTCATGGAATTTAAATTTTTCTAAATTTTTCAAGAAAGCCCAAGAGTCTTTGCATATCTGTTCCTCCCTCACTACATATTTCTTTAATAAGTCATCCACAAACTTAGAGCATGCATATGTAATAGAAGACCTTGCATTCATCAAAGCCCTCATGGGAGGGTTTTCAATGTTTTTGTGTAGTTTAGGTAAACCAAACAAATCGTGTGTTCTTGGCTTCAAAATCACAAGGTAATTATAAACATCAACACTGATCAACCCTTCTATCAACAAATCCCTAAGGAAGGAAAAGATTCTTTTATAAGCAATATTCATTTCATTAAGGCTGGACCTCACGTAGATCTTACTATCTAACACGTCAAACATTCTGTTGTCATAGTCATCATTGTCCATGATCACCAAACCTCCACCTTTGTCTGGTTTCAAAAACCGGACCGGTAAAGCTTTGACCAATCTCAAAGCTTCAGCTTCATCCTCATTTATGTTCTTAATAATGTTTTTTCTAGTACTCATATGTAAAGACCTCAAACTGGACTCACACATGTGCTCGAACAAAGATAAAGTGGGGTCCATGGGTGGGTTTTACGTACTAGCCACTCTTAAAGGGTCATTGATGTAACCCATACCTCCAAAAATTACAGACAAGTTAAATTTTCGAATATATAATTTCAAATCAATCAAAACCCCTGGTAAGTCAAAATGTTCCTCGTGTACAAAAGTCAAACCCTTACTGAAAAGTTCACACAACTCCTGACAAATGGTGTACCTTGAGAAATTGTACACCTTGAAGTCACCACTACCATTCAACAAAATGACAGGTGCATTAGCTGTCTGTTGTATTTGTGATTCTCCTTTGTGCCCCTCGTGTTGTATCTCCGTGGATGGTTCTGGCCCCTGTTGGAAAAAGAATCATTAATTTCGTTACTGTTGTAGTGGTTGTTGACAACCGCGTTGGTAACAGGATGCTTGTCAGCAATGTTGTCCTTCCAGCTGCCCTCAAACAGATCTAGATCGCTGACTCCTGGTCCTACCCTCACGGGTACCTCAGGATCATTCCCATTGACTGTGTTCACAACATTTATATGCTGTGCGAGGGCGTGATCAAATATACCCTTACCTTGAGAGGGTGGTGGTTTTGGGTATGCAACCACATTCTTATAGTCACTGATGTCCCTCCTCAGTTTCTTGAGTTTCACTTCTGTGTTCTTGATTAATTGTTGGTCAATAAAAGAAAACACCCTTTTATAATCATAATGGTACCTTATGAACTCAGGGTGTGTTTTAATGTCATTATTTAAAACTGTGATTTCGTTAGTTAAAGCCTCAATAGAAATAGAATAATGTTTGCACATCATGTCCATTAATTCAGTACCGTGCTTGTCAAACAACATTAAAAGTTCATTGTAAAACACTGTCCCCACCTCTAACCCCGAAGGGTATTGCCAGGATCGCAAACCTTTCGGTACTACACCCTGTTTCTTACACTCTCCAAAATAGTTTACTTCCAATTGTAACTTTTTTAGTTTTAACATTTTCTGACCAATCTCTTTTAACTTAAGAGATAAAGACTCACCTCCTCCAGCCGAGCGTTCACTAATGACATTTTTGCAGTTAAATCCGAAAGCCGGTTGTGTTTTTAACCATTCTGCAACATTAGGGAGCCCTATAAGCCCCGAGGAGGACTCAGTTGTTGAGTTTAAATGGATAGGGCTTTTGCCACTGCCTCTGTTTACAGGCGAGCTGTGTTTGACAGCAAAATTCATTCCATCAGTTCCAACTTTGTTAACGGCACTGTTATCTAAAGCCAAACACTCAGATGTTTGCTTTCCTGTAATAGAACCTGCTGTGACCTTTGGTCTTACTGCAGCACTAGGTTGTGATAAACTGTCCACTCTAATGGACAAATTCTCAAGCTTTTTGTTCATTAACCGTAACAGTTGTGTGAGATTAGTTGTTTCACTCACACCAGAACCAGGTAGCAATGACGGCTGAGAAGTAAGCTCAACAGAGGAATCCAAACCATTGTCAGTAGCCATGAAATACAAACGCTTGAAAATAACTGGAACAACAAACTTTCCAAAATGAAACAAACAGCACAGGCTCCGATCTGGCTAGAATAACTTCAAAAAAGTTTAATGTGAAGTGTTTTTCGTCTTCCACCTTTGGAAGACTTCTTCAGACAAAAGAAAAAAACTTCATACACAGTTTTAAAATGAAAAAGGCGCCAAAGCAAAGCACAGTAATTGAATTAAGCCACCATTCAATTAACTAATTAAATACTAAGTTAAATAATTAAAAGTGTTCTGCATCAAAAACTTTTTCTTGTGTTAAAAAAGCTCATGTTAGCAAAATAAGATCATTCATTTAAAACTTCTTTTAAAACTTTCATTTTAAAAAACAAAATGCAAAACTGTACTCTAACATAAAGTACAGAAAAACTGAATGAAAAGCATAAATGTAAGAAAACGTAGTTTTAAATATGTGCTTGGAGTATAAAAGAAGAAAGGAACATAATAATAATAATAAGTATAAAATGAGTACAAATATAACAACAGACTACTGTTCACAACACCAAGAGGTGACAGTGTCTGAAGCAAAAATGTCAATAACTATGGACAGGGTGTCAAACACTTAAAAGTACAAATACATACAGTAAACTATGTTCTAAGACCTTAGAGGATCTGTGTTCTAAAAATTTTGAAAAATTTTGAACAACAAAATTTTAGTACTAGACTATAAAAATGTGCAAAGGAACTCAGGACGAAAAACAGGAATAAACTACAACAGTTGCTTCCTTTTGCTAACATGAAATGAAATACTATATGTGTCACCTCAATAGACTTCTCAACTTCAAAATACAAGTCAAAGATGTGACCTCGTTTAAACCGGGGGTGGTGTAGGAATTCAGTCGAAGCTGCCAAACAAGTTCACGTTTCTCTAACAGTTACTGATGTGATCCACCTTTTTCATCAACCACTACCTGATCTATCACTTTAAACAAAAAAGCATGGAAAGGATGCACGCTGCTGTGTCTCGCTAGGGCATTGGTACTACTCTTCTTCCTTATATGATATGTGTGTTCATAAATCCTTTCTTTTAATTTCCTGTCAGTCTTACCGATATAAAAAGCCGGACATGACTGACAGAAAGCCAGGTAAACCACTGATTTAGAACTACAACTGTACCGGCCTCTGGCTTTAAACATGTGTTGATTCACTGTGAAACTAGACCCTGTAGAAATGAATTTGCAATAATTACATGCCTCACATTTGTATGTGCCCTCTGTTCTAGTAGGTTTCATAATCGTACTTTCCATGATACTTTTTAGATTTCTACCTTTTCTAAAAATAATAACTGGTTCGTCACCTAATTTCTCTACTAAATCCTTCTCAAAGGTCAGTAAGTGACAATTTCTTCTAAGGATGTTACTAATGAAATTCGCTTCCAAAGTAAAAGGGGTAATAAAGCTCTTCTTGTAACAAACCAAGTCTGTACCTGTTGAGCCCACAACTACTGGTGGTGAACTTGTACTGGGCACAACCACACTCAATTCTTTTTCCACATCTAAAACTAAATCTCCTTCTTTTACGGTAAGGATGGGATTAAAAATACCTGACAGTCTCTTACTACAAACCTCTCTTACCACCTCATCAACTAATGACTCTGGGTAACCATGACGCATAAACATGTGCTTCAACAAGATACATTCATCATTAAATGACATGTCTTCAGATGTCATTCGAGCTGCTCTTACCAGCTGTCCCTTTAGGACAGATTTCTTCTGATGGAACGGGTGACAACTGGAAAAATGCAACAACGTGTTGGAATATGTAGGCTTCCTGAAAATTTTAGCTAAATAGCCTTTACATGCAGTATCCTTTACCAGTTTCACATCTAAATAACTGATAGTGTCCTCTTTGTATGTGTATGTGAATCTTAAGAAAGAAGTACTGTTGTTTAATGCCTCCACAAAGCTACATGCGTCATCTGCACTCCCCTGAAACATGATGAAAATATCGTCCAAAAACCTATTTTAAAGCTTTACTTTCTTATGGATGTCTTTACTAAATATGTGTTCGTATTCCCACTGTGCTAGAACTAAATTAGCATAACTTGCCCCACATGGGGAACCCATCGCTACCCCTTCCACTTGCTTGCAGATGTTGCCATTGAAACTGACATAGTTGTTGTTCAAAATCACATCCAGTAATTCTTGAATCAAACGTATTTCATCACTTTCTGCTCCATAAGAAATACGTTTCTTAGTGATATATTCTAACCCTATGTGATTTTCATCATGTTTGACACCCTGTCCATAATTATTTTCATTTTTGCTTCAGACACTGTCACTTCTTGGTGTTGTGAACAGTAGTCTGTTGTTATATTTGCACTCATTTTATACTTATTATTATTATGTTCCTTTCTTCTTTTACACTCCAAGCACATATTTAAAACTACGTTTTCTTACATTTATGCTTTTCATTCAGTTTTTCTGTACTTTATGTTAGAGTACATTTTTGCATTTTGTTTTTTAAAATGAAAGTTTTAAACAAGTTTTAAATGAATGATCTTATTTTGCTGACATGAGCTTTTTTAACATAAGTAAAAGGTTTTTGATGCAGAACACTTTTAATTATTTAACTTAGTATTTAATTAGTTAATTGAATGGTGGCTGAATTCAATTACTGTGCTTTGCTTTGGTGCCTTTTTCATTTTAAAACTGTGTATGAAGTTTTTTTTCTTTTGTCTGAAGAAGTCTTCCAAAGGTGAAAAGCGCTTTACATTAAACTTTTTTGGAGTTATTCTAGCCAGATCGGAGCCCATGTTGTTTTTTTCATTTTGGAGAGTTTGTTGTTCCAGTTATTTTCAAGTGTTTACTTTTTCTTAACAGTCTGAACTATTTTGTAGTCCAGTTTGATATAAAAGATGTTTTGTGCAAATACACCTTAATAAAGTTGAAAATGAATTTAAAAATTAAATAAATGATTGACAATGCTTAGTAGTATTGTACCAGTGATAGACTGACACATCTACATCGTTACCTAACAGTTAAATTAATAAACCTAAACCTGCACCAATTCATAACAAACAAACCGAACACAGAACAGTTCACAACACTCTCTCAGATCACAGCGTAATAATTCCAGAATGTTAAGACTTAGCATAGCGTCAACTGTGACACAGAGCACGCATCATCCTCATTTCTTCTGACTATATAAAATCACCTAACCAGCAACAACATTAGCAAGAGTTCAGAGGATAAGTTTGGAAAACTCACTACTCAGTTGCCTTTTTACTAAAGTCAAAAGCAAACAATTCACAATGTACAACACACCTACATGCTTAACATAACTTTTCAAATCCCGATATCATTCCCGGTCTCTCTTTTTCTGTTTTGATATAGGGGATAACAAAATCAAGTAAAAGCAGCAGTGGTTTGCATTGTCTGTGGTTGTATCATACGTATATCAGATTCAGAGCTTGCATTCTGCTGTACTTTCGTGCTCTGTAAACACTTTTGTGAGCATTATTGTACTATCCCCACTTGTACTGATCATCTCTCAGTAAAACCGATGTCAAATGTCTTCTAACCCTTATCTACAAAACCCATAAATTTGGCATGACTCACCCCTGGGGGTTAGATTCCAGGTTACATCCCAGACCTAACTACACGCTCCCCAATATCACATGCTGAGGGTGCCTTTGTTCCAAAAAGACCTGCAAACACCCTTGTATCTTCAGATAATGCCTTTGTTTTCGGACCCAAGCTGAACTGCTCTCTTTCTCTCCCCACACCAGGTTCCATTATCTTCTCTACAAGTAGGGCTAACCATCTTACATACTTCAAAGAGAGGACAGCTTAGTCCTGCTTTGCTCCCCCTAAATAATTATACTTTCGGATCTCAAACCTTGTTCTGTACTACTACTATTCTTTGCATTAATCCAGTGCTACATTTCTTTTCAATAACCCCATGCTTTAGTTTTTCCCTACATAAACCCGTATCATCTACCCTATTTTCCTTTCATTTTTAACAATAAGATAGCTTCCTTGCTCTACTCTGATTCTATTTAATTACACAGAATTATTAAACTGACCTTCCACTCATTTAAGTAAGTCCTCATACCTATAAATTCTATATAAGGTCTATTCACTCAAGGACCTCAGAGTTTGTTTTATCCCATGCTGTAAATCGCATTTAATCAATGCATATTACCTGGTGATCTTTGTATTTGCTCCATTTAACTGCCTTCTATTTACAACTGTATTTACCAAGTATTCAGCGTAATGCAATGTGTCTTTTTTCACATTCGTCTAAGCATTTGTGGGTTACATTTGTTGTCAGGCTGTGGTTGAAATCAATGCTTTGGAACAGTGCGCTACCACAATAAACAAGCAAACAAATAAAATGAAATAAAATTAAATAATGTTTTGTACTTCCTGAAAACATGATATGCATTTCATTATAATTCTGTAAGTTTCCACCTTATGATTACTGTTATCCTGATTTGTCACTAAAATTGCTTACTGAAAGCAGCCCACCTACTTCACTGAAAAATTGTAAAAATAAATAAATATTAATTAGGTGCTTGTCAGGATACTCAAAGCCATTCCACAAATCTGAGTCAGATCACTATAGTAAAGAAAAGGGCTAGTAGACAGAAGAAGCCATCCTTCATCACTAATGCAGTGTGACTGAGAGGCATGTGTAACATAAAACACTAACGTGCCCAGTAATGACCACATTGGTCCAATAAATCAGCTGACCTGCTATAATGGTAAACACAGTAATGGAGAAGAAGTCAAACCTACTATCATTCATACCCAGGCCTTTAACTTAAACAAATACCCAGACTTACAAGTGACTATTTATCGATAATGTTGAGATCAATTAAAAATCACAACTACCAAGCAGTTTACAAACAAAATCCTTGTAAGATTTCTTGAATTCTTTCATCTTTTTCTATAATTTCTGCAAAGACTATGCCCTTGTGCATCTGCAAAATGGCAGATACGGCACACCAGCTGCAGGCAGGTGCTAATGCAATTGTAAAATTGCCAAAAACACACTTGAGAAACAGTCTACAAGCCAGACCTTTCCATATAAAAACTCACTAAAATATATTTATCTATGTGCCACTAAGACAAGGTATTTTACAATAAGAATTATAAACAAAAAATTAATGAAGCAACAAAATTGCAGTTACAGCATACAGCTCATGATGTTGTACTAGTATATTCTACTTAAGAATTAAATAAAATCGAAAATGTAAAAAGTTATAAGGCTTTCCAGAATATCCTGTAGAAGAGTTGCATCTTAGGGTATCTGATTCAGTGCAGGGAATCACATGCAAAAAGCTGCCATGGTAGAGATTCTTACAAGTCCAAAGAATAAAAATAAAGAAACATATATATGAAAGGCTCAAGTCTAAACCTGGGGATCACCAGCAGCCTTAAGACAGCTGAGTGAATAACCTTGAAGGCCAGTAGGCCGCAAGAGCTCTTTTATCCAGACAAGACCCTGATCACATACGATTCTGAACTCCATTAAAAGAAATTTAAATGCGATTCAGTACTTAACAGAGAGTCAATGCAGAGAACAAAGAAAAGGAGTTATGTGGTTACACTAGAAGCCCCTGCAAGAAGCTTTGCAGCCAGGTTTTAGACTCCTTGCAAACCGTTGGGTTTGGTGTTTCAAACTCCCAGATAAAAGGCTTTACAACAGTCCAGATGGGATGCAACCAAGGTCTGCACAACCATTAACAAGTCCTGTGATGGACTAAGGAGGTAAAGTTCCTCACTTGCTGACAAGACCAGATAACAACTGACATCTGGTCTTGAAAATGATTGACTGATTGATTGATTGATTGATTGATTGATTGATCGATTTGTTTTGATAATTGGGTTGTCCAGTAGGGTTGTGGACCATTTTCATTGGTGGCCCCAGGGAAAAGAGCTCATAATACCAGAACAAAGAAGTAACAGCTTGCAAGTAAATGTAACATTTATGTTATTAGCATGATAAAAAACAAATTATAACAAACACCCAGATGGTTTACAACACCTGATACTTACGAAAACATTAGCAAGAGCATGCAAGTATTCAAAATATATTAAGTTTCCAAAGTCAATGATGACAGGAATGAGTTGTCTATATGCATCTATGCATCATCTAACCTTTGGAATTATTTATAGATACATTTGAGTAGAACATCATAACAGTGAAAGTTTTTTTTTAAGTTGTGAATAATGCTAGCACGTTTTTTACAAATGAAGATAGGTGGTTCATGCAAAATTCCTGAAAAAAGTATCTCCATATGAGGTCTGACTTCTTGCTGATTTGGTTATCCATTGACCTAAGACTTAACACAAAGTGGGTGACACCATTTTATAAAATATTTGGATGCGAGAGAGAAACGTTGGAGTGAAGGAACTGGCAGGCAATGTTAACTCAATAGCAATCACGTTTGTGTCCAGAGTGTGGCCATCTGAGGGATAATACCAGGTCACCTTCATATTCTCTGGGTAAAAAGATAAGCATGAACTTTGCAGAACTGTGGTTAATTTATTCTGACTTTGCAAGGAAACAGGATAATAGACTAGTATAAATGATACAGCCATAAAATCGTCTAAAGCGTAGTAGAGAGCTCACAAGTTTAGCTTGTTACCGTAGTGTCCATGAACAGAATTTACATAAAGGCTAAAAGGTAGCGCAGGTTCAGAATATTGGGCCCTGTGAAACTCCTTTGCCAGTTAAGAACCCAGTGAAAAGCACGTATCCCTACTTAACTTGGAATTTCTTTTTTGTCAGGTTTAAATGAAAGGAGATGAGAATGTTGCTGTGGATACAAGGCTGGATAGCCTGTCTAAGAGAACTGTATGGCTAATGGTGTCAAAGACCTTAAAGAAAAGGCCTCATATCACTCTATGTTTATTATTTTATTCTTTAATAAGTTCTGTGACTATCAATAGTGCAGTTTTAATGAGAAGTGCTGTGGAAACCATACTGTGAAGCTTTTAGAATTTTGCGCTCCTCTATACGGACTGCAAGTTGCTTATATACTAACCATTCCAGAATTCTGGCTACTGTGTTTAAGGTGGCAAATGGCTGGAAATTACTTAATTTACTATCTTTAGGGGGCATTTAACATGTGCTTCTCTCCAGGGAGCAGGAACTTCTCCCTCTCTGATGTTTCTGTTGACCAGAAGGGTAAGGGGAAATGGCAAGGAACTGTGTCACCAGTTTTCTACATTTCAGAGGTAGGTCATCAGATGCCACTTATCCCAAACCTTTGCTTTTCTGAAGCAGTTTCCTTACTCAAACTGTACAAACAAGCTTTAACTGGAAATAAAAGTTTGACTTCAAGCAAGGACTATGGGAACCATTGGGCAGCATTCAGTAGGTATTGCATTTTCATAATACTTCTGTAGCAGTTCTGGACTTTCTTTGAACATAGCATTAAGACATGGAGAGAGGGAGAGTTATTTTCTGGTCACAAGAGTTAGGCCTACATGAAAAATGTAAATGATTTCATTAGCAGAATGCCACCTCAAAGTACACCTTATGGTCCCTAATGGAGATTTTCACTTGTTTTTGAGCATTCTGTAAATTCTATGGAAGCCTGAGTTCCATTGTTTACATGTTTGGCCCAGGCTTTGTCTTGTTCATCCATGACTACTTTCAGAGAGACTGCCATTCACAACTGAGAGGTGTTTTGTGTTTCTGTTTTTATTTGCTATTACTATCACTGTCACTTGCTCTCTCTTCTCTTCTTACATGCATTATATATGTGACCAGTAGACAGAATAGATCCAAATATTTACTAGAGTTTGTATTCCAAAATGATATTATTATGCTCTTATCTTTTGGCATGCACTCACACACTCCATCGTTCATCAGCTGTATTGTCTAACTGCCCTGCCCTCTGGGGCTAATAAACTACTGAGTTAATGGTATATTACAACCGGAATGATCTAGAAATGCTGCTTGTCGCCAGGTGATCTCATGTTCCCTCTTGCTTTGTATTTTGTCTATTAATATTCACTTGCTTCAGTTTTTTCTCCCTGACTGAGGAACACGTGACCTTCACATCCATTGACCTGTTCTTATTTCCTATAAATGCTTACCTCTATCCATTGGGTTTATTTCATATCTTCTGCTCACTTGGATGGCAAATGGAGAATTTACCCAAAATGACAGCCTGACTAGATGGGAAATTCCTACTGCATATTTTACTGAGCTTCGTTTTTATTTGTCAGGTATGACTCGCTCTCCACCAGAGGTATCTAGTGTACACTTAGAATTCACAACTACATCATAACCATTTATAGAAGCTACTTCTAATATTATGAGACACTACGAGATTAGTATTACTTCTATGGTAGGATCATTCACACGTGTGAGGGTATCCAATTATTGACATAGGTGCAAAACATAGGCAAGGATATAATTTACCTAAGAAAAATACCAGCAATGTTTGCAAATGTTTTTATGTTTATTTAGTCATACATTTCTTACCCTAATAGTTGGGCTGATTGCAAGTTTTATCCTCTAGCTTCATCAACTGCATATGCAAGCAGTAGTTGAACTAAATGGCAGTTGGTGAAGAAGATGTTAAAAAGCTACTTCCTGTGTACAGGGTTTGGTTCCCTCAGCCTTCATTTGCCTGCTGTGTGACCTTGAGTAAGTCACTTAACAATGTTTTGGGGCAACTGAGAATCTAGGCTAGGCTCCTAAAAGTTATAATGAGCTGTATGTCTATCAAAAGCCTATGAAGTGCATAAAGAAAAGTTGCTCTATGGTCAGCTAATACTGTAATGATAGTGTTTGTTCTAATGTTCCTAGATCCAACTTCAAATTCATATTCCACTTCTTTAAATTTATGAAGTCAGCACTCCAGATTTAAAAAATGTGGCATTCCTACGTTTTCTAGTCAAGCATATAGCTAATATTCTTTTTCTTTCTCAAATAAATACTTCTTATCTGAAACAAAGAGTTGGGTGCAAAATATTAGAGTAGCTGCCCCCAAATAATTTGCATAATTTTAGAAGTTCACAGAGCACCTTAGCAGTTATAATGAATTCATCATGTCTACCTAAGCAACATACTTATAAATAGGTAATATTTAGTTATTTTCAGATTATTGCAAAACTAATGAAATGCTTTATTTTTTTTATAAAATGGCCCCCTGAAACGTGTAGCGTAATTTGAGTTCATGTTTACATGTCACAGCAGCAAAAAAAAAAATTAAAAAATTGTCAAAGTATACATTCTGTTAATTCTGTTTGTAAAGAAGAGGCACCCCTCCCAGCTAAATCATAAACGAGGTTAAGGAGGGTGTCCCCTTACAAACAGAGTTAACAGAAGTATTGTTTGCCGTGTTGATGAAAAACATAAGCTCTTCATTCTAAAAGTCATGCAATTGACATGACAATCTTATTTCAAAAACATTTTAGGTGAGGGGTGGGCATAGAACAATTATTCGAGGTTGGGAATCTGGTGTCATTTAAGGAAAAAAAAATATTCCACTGCATCCTTACATTCCTTTATTTCCAGCTATGACATTCCCACAGCTACCTGACAAATGTACCAAACATATCTGTACTTGATGATTATGATAATACTTTCTCCTAATTGTCAGAACAAGTCTGCTGCCCTTCATCCCTTTCTAGTCAGTGTTCTCAAGAGCTACGTTCTGTGGAATGCATGCCTAGCAGCCCTTTACCGTAGCTTTAGGATTTAGTATGCAGAAAAAAAAAAACTTTGGACCACAGTTGTCAAAGACTATTTCATAATGCATCATCTTATAATATACGAATAATCAGCAAAAGCTCTTCGTCGGAAATCCCCTGGCTATAAAACTTCCTCAGCAACTTTAGCACTGTTTTTTCTTGGAGACATTTGTATAAAATGTTTTATACCTACTTCTTGAATGTCACTTGCCTCTTTTACTTATTAACTGTCAGAGATGCACAGTGATACAGAAGGGCATCTGAAGTAATATTTTCTGTGATTATGATTTTCCACCCCTTAAATCTTTCTGGCAAGAAACTGGGCATACTCAAAAAAATCAGGCATCTAGTCATATTTGTCATTTTTCTTTACTCTAATCTTCTTTACTCTCCAACTGTTTAAAAGAAAAAAAAAAAGACATAACACATAACTGGAAAAATCTCATACCTTCAGCTCATCCTGCATATCTTCGTTCTCACACATCACTGTATATGGCACACAGCACCTTCATACCATGTATGTACCGAATAGTCCTATAGAAATGCTGTAGGGTTTGCAGTTGTGTGATGGGACGTACTGAGGATATGCAATAGGCCCTGTAATAGATAACATAATCTGATACATATAGTTCTTGAATGCATGAATATACTAACTGCAACTCAACAGTGTTATTGTACTGGTCCTGCAGCAGATCCATGTCAAAATAAAAAAATTGCCATAATGTTGAGTTGCAAAATGCTGAGACAGAAATTATGAAAGTTTACATTCATGGATGTCCAGATTGTCATAAATTTTCCCCGGTAAGTAAACAATTAGCCAGCAAAACTTAAAAAACAAACTGAAGCAAATAAAACCCACCCAAGTGGGAGGCTTCACCCCCCCCACACCCCCACCTAAATATACCAACTCCAGGATCACAGTGGAGAAAAGGGCAAAGTTCTCCACATTGACCAACTGACTGCTTTCATGGCGAAAACTTACAACAATGCGGACGTTCATATATGTAAACTTTCATTGTTTCCGTTTCGCCATTTTGCAACTCAACATTATGGTAATTCGTTATTTTGACATAGATCCCCTGCAGCACATATACATGGCAGACAATAAAAAAGGGGTGATACATGCATGCCACAGCTACAAACAGTCACACATTTAGAAATGATGAATATACAGGTATGCAAATAGTGCATGTATATATAGCTATGCACAAGAAGTGTAAGACTTGTAAAGCATTTCATAGGCACCACTCTGCCACACAAGGAACTGTGTAGAAACATATGAGTGATAAACTAGATTAATAGGAACAAGGCTTAGAGGATGCAAATAGGTTGCAATACAACATAATGTACAATATGTACACTGCATGCCATAACACGTCATGGACGTGTCACATCTGTGGCTTGAAATAAGGCTGGCCTTAGGTGAGGCATACATATGTCAAGCTGTGTTCTGGAAACTAGTAGGTGGTGTACCACAGGACAGGAAGATTGGTATGCTGTGTATGGGTTCCAGCAATGTGAATTGTATACTATGCATACAGATGCTGTGAATTGCAAATAACATTATAGCACAGGTGTTTGACTCACACCTGCATAGAGACAGGTAAGGTGCACCATAACCTTGGAGAAGTGAGGTAATACAATGTGCAATAGGGAAGGAAGGAACTGTGGGTCATATGCACCTCTACTGTGCATTCTGGGTAACTACATGTGCACAGTTGCCCTGCTACATATCCATGGAAAGCCCGCATAGCTACTCATGGTGTAGGTCAATGAAATGAGAGTGGTGAAAGTGACATACACAGTGTAGGCTTTGCTAAAATGTCATGAGTAATGACAGTTAAGCATATGTGAAGGTTTGCACACATGCTGCACCATGCATACTAACTCATTACCAAGCAATGACATAATACAGCAATACAACATTTAGACAGCTATAGTCTGCACCCCAGCACACATTACAGTCACAGCATATCTCAATAATGGACTGTTCTGTACTAATAATGCATATTGCTCAATTCTGTAATATACTGCCTGAATATTTGATGCATGATGGTCATTGTGTCCATTGGAAGTAACACAGCACTGAGGACAGTGACAACTGGAAGCTATATAGCGGTCACATTGTGCAATGTGGCTGTGAAGAATTGCACTGGTACCTTGGTGAGGTGTGTCTAGTCACCCTGACTGATAATAACAATGTGCTGTGAATGCTGGCATGCACAACAATGAAGGAAAAGGGTCAAGGGCCTCAAAGTTGTATGTAACTTGTGGCATGCTTCAAAGCAGATGGTGTGTACAAGCGCACAATGACTGCAGACACATAATGGCAGCATGTTCATCTGCTAACACTATGCCCGAAGTTGTCGCAACAACATCACTGAAGAGTATCCAGTCTGTGCTGCATCTAAAGGCATGCATGTGTAATGATTTATTTCATGCTGTCATGCCTATGTGGACAGCAACACCTGGAAGACTATATTATCATATTATTACACTCTGGGCATGGCTATGTTATATAATAAAAATTACAGTGTTGACAGTAAAACCTTCATAATTTGCCATTTTTATGGCTATGTGGTATGTCCCTGTACTACACATTGTCAAGGGGTACAGCATGTGGCATTATTGATCAGCACATGTCACATATGTAAGCTCTAACTATACCTGGAAATGGCAGATAGGTGTAGAATGTGTGATATAGTATGGTGTAGCTACATCCTGCAAAGTATGTAAAACCCACTTATGGCAGCCCATTGAGGGAATCGAATATAATAACAACAGCTAACCATTAGCAGCTTTGACCACAGGAATGCAAGTCTGCTGAGTCTGCAAGGATTTTTTTTTTTTAGTTTTGATTTTGCTTACCAGGTTTGTCCAACTGGGTTTAGTAAAAAAAAAAAAACAACTTTTCAGCAGAGGTCTGGGGAAAAAAGCTCTAACATGTTACAAACATTTTTAAACAGACATTCTATAATATACTTGCACAGACATTAAGTAATGTAAATTAACAATTACTCATGCATTTGCTAATTAGACTACATTTATATGAAATAAAGGCAACTATTACAGTATAAAAGATACTTACACATTAGTAGATGTTGAATATTGAGCATCTGAATAGGTGTATTAGTGGGTTTGTCAGATACAAAAACAGAAATCCATGGTATCTCTCAAAGTCTCAGAAAAACCCAGTATACAACCTATACTGTGTCGAAAACAAACCAAGAAGAAACTTTGCAGTGGTGAGGGTGTGATGTTCACTTCCTGAATTATGTTATGCACTTAGTTCAAGTAATAAAAATCAAACTGTAAAATATGTGCTACAAAATACTACAAAATAATAAAATAGAAAATAGTAGATAGTCCAGAGTTGAGTTAAAAATGGAATAGCCTTTATTGAAACACACAAACAAGCAGTCCTAGTTGAATAAGGAATGTTTTTGATGTTTCATTTTATTCATCTAGGATCGCTTGTTTGTGTGTTTCAGTAAAGGATATTCCATTATTAACCCAGCTGTGGACTACCTACTATTTTTTATTTGGTTATTTTGTAGCACGTATTTTACAGTTATATTTTACAGTTCAATTTTTTTAAGTGAAGTAAGTGCATAACATAATTTAGGAAGTGAACATCACACCCTCCACACTACAAAGTTTCTTCTTGGTTTGGGTTTGTCAAATAGATAACAGATCGTGTGATTAGTGCTTAGAAATTCAAAGAAATGGAGGTGAGGAAAGGAACTAGATGGGGCAGAAAACATTAATATTGTAGTTAGGAGATGGTATGTAAAGCAGGTTCATAAATAATTATCGATACCTATCATAAGGTTTATATTAGAAGTACAGAGTTGGGAGTGAGCAGTGTCACAAAATTATGTATTTGGCTGAGAGGTACTAATAAAACAATTCAGGCATTGGTGACAACTGGTTGTGGGACATAGGATTCTGAATAAACAGAAATGATTTGACAATGTGCCAAACTAAACATAATAGTGGCATTTCTCCTGGAAATACATAGGAGTAAATCCACTGATTTGATAAGTCAAGTTTTAATTACGTTTTAAATGAGTTTGCAGGGATGCTCAGTTGTCTGGCTTATAGAAAAGTCTGTGTATTGTAGTTAGCTGAGAAAGAGCTAGGCGATATGGTAGTTTTAACTAGTTTAATTCCCTTGAGAGTTACGCTGTGGTGTGGTCTGTTGTTAGAGTTTACTGCAAATTTGGATAAAAAATAATATATATAATGGTGTTCTCCAACTTCGTTTTTCAAGGACCCACACACAGAGACATACAGACCAGATGGTTTAGGAAATAACAAAGAATACCATGTGAATGGCATGTCTGACAACACATTACAATGGGTCACATTATGGAATGTCAAGGGTATATGCTTACATACACTTCATGTGCACATATGCCACCATTATAGTATACAATGGTGGGGACTCTATCAATATTTTATACGCAAAAGCCACTTATGTTGTGCTGTATACCACATGGTACACTATCCCTATGTGTAGTCACATGTGGTGCTTGCTATATCTGTCCAAAGCTGACATAGTGAATGATACAGGTACATTCACAATGTACTTCTTAACAATGACTGGATGGAACAAAAGGAATGGCAACTGTGTGTGTGTGTGTGTGTGTGTGTGTGTGTGTGTGTGTGTGTGTGTGTGTGTGTGTGTGTGTGTGTGTGTGTGTGTGTGTGTGTGTGTGCAGACGTCAGAGGTAATACAAATGTCACACAAGATTAATGGCTCTCTAAGAACTGCAGAAAAGCACCTTCTCTGGAGTGAGAATTGGAAACACATTAGCTAGGAGGGAATTCAAGGCACTAGGGGAGCAAGGAGAGTAGGGACTTGCATTGCTGTAAGTCTTTGATCTGCAAGCAACTGAAAGAATCTTAGGGTCAAAATAAGTTTTCAAAAATTCTGCAATTTTTTACAACTACTAACATTTAATAAATGTTTTCTGGGTGATGGCTACCAGAGAGTTTTTTTGGTAATAACAAAAAATCCAAGACACGAAGTGGAGGACCACACAGCTTGTGATAAGAGGGATGTGTTTATGGTGAATGAGTACTGGTCACTTTAAATGTTGGGATGTGGGATGTATATGTACTTATCAAGAATATTGGATAATTGTTTAATCTATTTAAGCTTATGAATTATGTAATTGAATATCCCTTGAAGGTGAGAAGCCAGGTACCAGGATTTAAGCTGTGTGGTACTCCACTTCGTGTCTTGGATTTTTTTTTTTTTTTTTTTCATTTTTGTTTTTTGTTTATTAGTGTGTTTTTGGTAATACAAATGAATGTGGTAGGCTATGTCCACACATGCACACAGCACAGGAAGCATGGAGCCAGATGGGCAGCCAAACTTAGAATATCACCTCATCTAGACTGTCATGGAGGAAAGCAGTGATCCTGCTGTAGACTCCTAGTAGGTGGCCTAACATGTATGTTTACAGGTCAGAAGTTGCTACAATCAATGCAATACCACAACTGTTGTGTGATATTGTTGGTATACTGCCACCATACCCCAATCAAGAGGGGCCATTATCAGGGCAAGAACATTGCCAAAGTATAGTATAGCAAGCTATCCTGACAATCATGTACATGGAGCACCACAGGAGTGAACATGTTACATGACCATAAGGGTATTCTAAACCACGATATCGTAACATTAAACTGTATGCCCCATAAGATGTGGGGTTGAGTTTGGTATAATTGTTAAGGTATTTACCTTACAGATACAAGGTACAATGTTTGACTCTCACCTTAAGAAGCATGGCTAGGCTTAAAAAGGCCTCCTGTGGTCATTAGCCTAGTAATCATCTATGAACCTACAAGAATGATCACATCATCCACCAGTGTCACAAAAGCTGAATGAGAAGGTAAAGACATTTTATTGTGGAACACATAACATCAGAACATACAGACCCATACTTGTCTGAGGGAGATACATAAGAGGCCATGTAAACAATATTTACTGATGTGGGTGTTTTTTTTTTCTGATGAAGACTAACCTCCTCCATGTGTTTGCTACAAGTGGTAGTAAAAAGCCTATTGCATCACAATAGCCAACTCCCTGAGCATCTCTTAGGACATGACACACATATCCTTCCATAACACCATCTGTACCACCTGCCACATCTTCTCTCAGAAGTCCTCATCCATTGTCCTGGCAGTGGGCACCAAAGCATGGGGGTCACTGTTGTTCTTGACAATCCTAGGTGGCATCAGCATCTCCATCGTCATTGTCCAAATGGTAGTTTACCCTCTGGTGAGGTGTCTGTATGTAGACATGTGATATAAACATATAAGATGCATCTGCCTTACACAGCACACCATTAACATTAATGCACAGGTGCAATACAGCAGATAATTTATAGAAATCTACATATAAGTGCACATGGGGGATATACAAGTAAAGAAATAATAACACAGTATGTAGTATCATACTTGCAGGGAAATATGCTACATACCTTTCCCAGTGGAATATAGCACATTGTTGGATCAACTGTACAAGCAGGAGAGTGAGTGTTAGGCTAGAGTTTGAAACCGGCATAGAATAAAAGTTGGGGAAGTTGCTGCAATGTATCATGTCCCACTGCTGTGTCTGATCTGCCACCACCTAGATAGATACATACTGACACATAGCTATTGTGTTCTTGTACACAGTGTGTCAAATAACCCTGCCAGTGTCATGATATGTTGGTTTATGTTAAAACCATGACTGTAGTCTCCATGGTCATTGCCATTCCACAAGGTGTCACCCAAGCGGTGCTATAAGAGATGTATAGAGTGCTGGTTAGCACTCCCCCAATACATACCATGAATCTGAGATCATTAACACAGCACAACTGTGCTTCTGCAGGGAACTGTATATGTGGGCTCCACAAACATTTAACCTGAAGGTAACATTGCATGATATAATCAACAGTATCAACCATGCAGTGATAGCAGTGAAGTACATAGTGATAGGATATGCACCTGGGCAGGCTGAGTTAGGGTTGATCACATTGTGCACACCCTGAACAAGGACCACATATGCCAGGGATCATATCCTCAACAGCACAGATGTACAACAACACTGAATGGGCAGTCCAGTAGCATGACATATGTTGGAGAAATACTGTGTAATGCAACCATAGGCATTGCAGCTGCACTCCCATATATGTCTCCCCTGTGTGTGTAATCCCCTCCATAGTGTGTGCAGGCCGTAACATATGGCACAGCTTTATGATGTAGGACATTGGTTATTTGACACTAAATAAGAGCTGATTTCCTGTCAGTGATTATCTGTACACTGAACTTCACACAGAACCCTGACCGTGCCACAGTGGATGCATAATATGCTTGTATGTATGTGATACTGTTTCACATACACAGCTGTGTGAGGGGAACAGCAACACCCACATGAAATGATACAAGGGTACAAAAGCAGCAACACCACCTATGTTATCTACTTGGCACATATCCATTGTTAGCCATAGTATATACCTTAAAAAGGGAGGTGTAACCTATAGGCTGTATTGGAGCCCACTTGGCCTAAACAGAGTTGGCATGATATCAGGAACACTGGCCATAAATTGATTATGACATCACTGTCATGAGTGTGAAGGACCTTTGTACATAACATGGAGGGTGGCCACATACATATTCACATGAATCACAGTGCACAAGGATTGTTCAGTGTGGATCACAGATGTTTATTCATGCCGTTCATCGTGGTGCTGTATGGCAACAGTGCCAGTAAAAGCAGGGCAGCTTCAACTGAGGATGTCAGTATGCAAAGTGCACATATTTACTGTCCGTCTGACATTAGCCACCACAGTATCTCATGGTACAGCATGGGCACACTGACAATATATTGTCTGTGCCCCCTCTAGCATATAATATCACTACATGCATTGGCTGATCCTACAACCACATGCAGTGCGCACTACCTACTTTATAGCATCCATACAATTATTGTATGAGTGCATCCAACATGCTGATTACCAGGGCACTGATGCTGGGACAAACACTGGCAGTTATGTGGGTACATGGCTTGTAGGACCATCTATGCATTCCTAACAGCATGTAAAACCAAGTCTAGCAGTCTGCATACATGTAGTAATAGCCATATGCAATTATGCACCAGAGGCCAATATATCTATACAGTAGTGGTTCAGGGTAATATTATGTCACATATGGTGTAACAGGAAAGGGATTGCCATGTCACACAGGCATTAAAATCCATGCCCTGGTGACAACTGGCCAGACTGACATCCACCATCTGTATGGAAGTGTTATTATGTACTGTATATATTATTATGTAGTGTATATGTTTTCAACACCGTAGAGGCTTTCAACTGTATTTATGTAGACACTGTGGACAGACATTGCTGACACAGGTGCATGTTCTGTAAGTAGCTACAGAGATACTTTTAAGAGTCATTATTTCTGTATAAGTATGGCAATCTGTGTGCAACACTGACAGGCTAGGGCAAATGTTACTGCTGTGCTGCAGTTTCCCCCTCCTCCATCATCTGTAGAGATGAGGTGAGCAATGGTTATACACAATGTAGTGTATAGTTATCATCTACATGCAGGTATGACTGTACATAATGTAATAACATGCAGTGTTGATATATCTGGTTCAATTACCCTACCATTAACTGGAAAACTACTCGAGTACAAACTCCCAGGCCCAGCGCTTCCTGGAATTCATCAACCCAAATGCCCTGGATCAGCTGGTAAACTCCCCTACCAGAGGTGAAAACATATTGGACCTGGTCATCACCAACATGGGCGACAGGTGTTCCACACCGAAGGTCAACCCGTCACTGGTTAGCTCAGACCATAAACTAATCACTCTGGATGTCCAAACCCCACCACCACCCCCAACTAAGGAAACCACACTAAAAAACGTTTCTAAAGCAAACTTCACCTTACTTAAGACAGAGGCAGTAAGTTTCACAGCCGCCACGATAAAGGATAACACTGCCCAAGATGAAGAAACCTTTACAAATGCACTCTATGAGCACCTACAAAGATGCATGGATTGTGCCATCCCTAGCAAAACCAAGCCTCACTCCTCTAAGAGAAGGAAACCAGTCTGGTAGACCCCTGCCATAAACAGGCTATACAATAGAAGGAGGAAACTAGTTCAGAAAAAAAGCAAATCCCACAAAGGAAAGACATCCCAGATCAGTATCAGTAAGAAACTAAGGTCCCTCATAAAATCATCCAATGCTAACTTCGAAAGAAAAATAGCCAAGGATTCAAAAGATAACCACAAAGCCTTCTTTAGCTATGTTAAGAATCTAAGTGGCAGCACACAGATATGCACTGAACTAGTGCAAAATATCACAGAATACACTGAACCTACTGATATTGCCAACATCCTAGCAGATAGATTCAGTGCAAACATCACCCCCCTCTCACCTCCAAAAGGGCCCACAACAATACCAGAAAAGTGTAGTGTCCCAGAAATCACAGATGCACAGGTGAAAACAGCCCTTTCAAAAGTCAAAAACACAGTGTCAATGGGGCTAGATGGTGTCCCAGGGTGCGTCTTGCACGAACTACAGAATAAACCAACCCCCCCACCTAAACACACTGTTCAACCTCAGCCTCTTCACAAGCTACTTGCCCATAGAATGGTGCACAGCAACAGTTATTCCACTCCACAAAGGAGAGGCCACAACTGACCCTGGCAACTATCGCCCCATAAGCCTGACTAGCCTGGTCTGCAAGACTATGGAGCGCATCATCATAGAACTCATTAACAAAGACATTGGGAACCTCCAAACACTTGACCTGACCCAGTTCGGCTTTGTTAAGGACAGATCATGCCTACTAAACCTGGTTGACTTCTTCGAGATTGTCACCAAGGCCATAGATGAGTGAAAGGTGGTTCACACAGCCTACCTTAACCTGGCGAAGGCTTTTGACACCATTCCCCACTTGGGTATTACAGAAAAACCCACCAGCCTGAACATAAATACCTACATCACGAGATGGGTTGCCAACTGGCTTACAGACAGAACTCACACAGTAAGAATAGTGGGCTCCAGGTCCGACTCTAAACCAGTCACAAGTGGTGTCCCACAAGGCTCGGTCCTGGGACCCCTACTGTTCTGCATATATTTCTCAGAAGTACAGGTAAACACAGGAGGACTATGGCTAACCAAGTTCGCCAATGACTGCAAACTGGGAGCCATAATTGACTCTCCGGCTGACACGGACATCCTCCAAAAGGGCCTTACTGTGACGGACACCTGGTGTCAAAGTCATGGCCTCAAGCTAGATGCCAAAAAATGCATAGTCATCCTGTTTGGGAAAAACAAAACACCCATGAATTACCACATAGGTGGCAGTCCCCCTAATAGAGAAGAGGTAATAAGAGATCTGGGGACTCAGTTAGATAGTAATCTCTCCTTTGACAATCATATTGCCAAAGTAGTTAGGAAATCCTTCAATGTGGCCCATCTAATTATTAAAGTGTTCGCATCTAGAAATAAAGAGGCTATAGTGCCCCTCTACTTGTCACTCATCAGACCCATCATAGAGTACAATACCCCATTTGGGATGTACCTCACAAGACACTTCCAACAGCTGGAAAGACTACAAAAGTACCTCACCAAGAGGATTACTGGCCTCAAACATATGTCCTATGCAGCCCGACTGAAAAACCTCTGGCTGTACTCAGTGGCATATCGCTTACTCAGAGGTGATCTCTGCCTGACTTACAAAGCCATGTCCAACTCAGAATTGATGGACATGCTCCACCTAAAGAAATCCAAGTCACTGCAAGTCATGTGCTCTAGTGAGCTAAACCTCACCACAACAATAAATAGTGCATACTGGAGGGATAGATTCCTGTCACAGAGACTCCCCATGCTTTGGAACAAAATTCCAAACTACATTAGGCAGAGCCCGTTGCTAACACTCTTCAAGAGAAACCTTGACGAGTGGATGGGTAACAGAAAATACACCCCTGGGATCACTTCATTGGCTCTGCTTGGTAGAGGATCAGTTAATTAATCAATGGGGTGGCAAAAGCCGGCACACTCTGGCTAGGCTTATAAATGTCCTCGGGCAGATAGCCTAGTACCTACCTATGAACCTATAAATAGTATGTATGTGTTCTGCTATGACAATATACAACTACAATGTGCACATTATAAGTGACTATAGAAACACTTAATAGACATGTTCTGTTGCACTGTAAAGATTACATCACACGGGTTGACATCATAATATCTCACATATCAAATCTATCAACAGCCTACTGCAGTACAGATACACCTAAACAATATGGACAATAGTATGCATTACCGTAACATATACCAATCAACAGTGCTACTAGACAGCCGTTCACATTATCTGTCATACTACATGTCCCCTATGTAGCACAACTTTACAGTCTCTTATATAATGTATTGCCATCTGGATCACAGGAGCTGTACAGATAATGCTATGCAGTAGTAAAATAATGTTCATCTCTAATTATACAATGACTGTCCATTAATATTCGAAAACTTGCACCCTGATTGGCCAGTCCAACCAGCGTAGCCATTGTAAATCCCCCAATATACCAACGGAAAAAGGTACGGTCACCCGGACCTCTTTCCATTCGTATATTCCCAATTTGTCTGCCTCTAGTATAGGAGCTGTTTGAAAAGGCCCTCCAACCAGTCCACTCTTTGATTATAAAACAAATTAATAGAAGGAAATGACTGAAGGAAAAATAGAAATATTATTCACATACTAACACTACAAATAACGCTCTGCATTGGAAAGAAACCTGGCTCTTGGATAGTGTTATGTGACAAACAAGGTGTGTGTGATGCAGGCTTTTGATTTTGTTTTCCTTCCTGCTACCCACTGTTCACTGTCTGTTAAATGCAGGAATTATTACCAGAGAAGACAGACCAGAAGAGCGACTCAGTAGGTGGACCTAAGGGCATATTATTTTTAAGACTCCTGGGAAGTAATAATTATCATTTTATTTCTTTAATCGGTATTAATGCCACAATTCCTAAATATGCTGAAATAAAACAACTTTAATTTTCCCATCTGTAGACAGACTATGTTGTTAATGCTATTTATATTCCTAATGGGGCAATGTGGAACATAAAAGGTAGTTAATAAAAAAAAAAAAAACGGAGCAATGGAGACTTTCTTTTCTCCATTGCTTCCTTTTCAAAGCATTGATGTACTGGATATGCATAGGAATGCAAGTCCCATATGCATGCGCAGTACATCAAAACAAGGCAGCAGGATACCACCAGCTGCAGAAGAACAGTACACCGCTGTTACACAAAGACATTATTTAAGAAAAGTAGATATTTTTTTCTTAAATAATGTCATTGTATAATAGCAATAACCGACTCTGTGGTTGTGGTATATTGAAATTTATCCACAGTTGGCATTATTTAATCATTTGGGCTTCGCCCTCATGATCAAACAACGCCAACCATGGGTAAATCTTCAATATACCACACCATGTTGCCGGTTATTGCTTAATTATCACTTTGGCCAACATGTACAACATTTTTCATCTGTGCCAAGTCACATTATATACAACAGGACACTCTATGGTGGGCATATCCATACCTGTTCATTACTCTGTAATGCTTCTGTCTATTACCAGTGGCACCATGAGACAACGTCAAAGCTTAGTTTACACAATAAGGCTGTCCACGATAACCATCAACAATAACACATGATGTATGTGTTAGTTACACACCATATGGCTTACAGTACACAACCATATTTGTCAAGGGTTTCACTCTTAAGCCTTGGGTTTCTGTTTGCTTTCTGTGAAGTTATGCGATAATGTTGCTCAGTTAGCTGTGTTTAGTACACAGGACTGTATAGTCAAAATAGAATTTCAGTTCATAGATCCACAATTTGAGATAAATACAGACCAGTTTAACCACAGTTTCAGATATATGCATGTAACAACTGCAGCCCACTTGGTAGAGTGTGCAAATTCAAATTATATTATTAAGTATAACTTTCTGCAGGGAGTTACAACAGATATCTGTAACCAAAAACACATGGAGGTGATGTAACTTGTAAAACTAGCTTTGCATACATTAACTAGCTGTAATGTAAAACATATATATGTGTGTGTGTGTGTGTGTGTGTGTGTGTGTGTGTGTGTGTGTGTGTGTGTGTGTGTGTGTGTGTGTGTGTGTGTATTTCTACACACACACACACACACACACACACACACACACACACACACACACAATGTTATTCTAGTGTAGATGTTAGGCTAAGTATCCTGTCCTCTGGCAGATGTCATAATACAGCTCCAGCCATGTTTCCAGACTTGGCCTTATTTGTTAGTACATTTTGTCATACTAGTGCTTTACTTGGATGTAAGGCCCATTTGACATCCTGGAAAATTGTCCCACACCTGACATCACCATAGATCAAGTGTTAAAGGCCCTATCCAAGACAAAGAACACAGCTTCCATGGAACCTGATAGTATCCCAGGCTGTATTCTGCACCATCTCCAGCAAGAACTAGCTTCGCCATTGAGTACCCTATTCAACCACAGCCTTAGTACAGGCTTCATTCCAGCAGAGTGGAGAACTGCCATTGTCATCCCTTTGCACAAAGGTGGTGCCACTATTGACCCTGGAAACTATCACCCCATTAACTTGACAAGTGTTATCTGTAAAGCCATGAAGCATGTCATTATGGCTCTCATAAACAAGGACACAGGCAATCCCCAAGAACCTGACCCTACCCAGTTCAGCTTCATCAAGGGCAGATCTTGCCTGTTGAACCTGGTTGACTTCTTTGAGACTGTCATCAAGTCCCTGGATGAGGAAAAGTCAGTGCATACAGCTTACCTTGACTTGGCCAAGGCCTTTGACACAATCTCCCACTTGGGCATCATCAAAAAGCTAACACAGCTTGGTGTAAATCTCTGTCTCATCAGTTGGGTGGCCAACTGGCTCACTGACAGGACCCACAAGGTCAAAATAGGTGCCTCCACCTCCAACAGCAGACCTGTCACTAGTGGTGTTCCACACAGATCTGTTCTGGGACCCCTACTGTTTGGTATCTACTTCTCAGAGGTCCAGGCAAAGACAAAAGGCCTGTGGCTGACCAAGTTTGTGGATGACTGTAAGTTGGATGCTGTCCTTGACTCCTCAAATTATGTTAACATACTGCAAGACGGTCTCACAGCAACAAATGACTGGTGCCAAAGTCATGACCTGAAGTTAATTGCAAAATAATGTAGTATCATACCATTCGCCAAAAACATGGCCCCTACTGATTATCACATCAACAGCAACCCCCTAAGCACACAACCTGTGGTGAGAAACCTGGGTATTCAGGTTGACAACAATCTCACATTTAACCATCATGTAGCGGCAGTGGTCATAAAAGCCTTTTACATGGTTCATCTCATAAGTAAAGTGATTGCATCCAGAAACAAGGAGGATATTACCTCTCTGCACTCCTCCATCTTTAAGCCAATAGTTGAGTATAACGCCCCATTTGATATGTACCTTTCAAAACACCTGCACTAACTGGATAGGCCATATAAATATTTCACAAAGAGAATCCATGGCCTCCAACACCTGTCCTACAGTATGTGGACAGGCTCAAATCGCTATTACTCTACTCAGTATAGTAAAGATTTCTCAGAGGTGAGCTGTGTCTCGCCTGCAAGGCAATTTTGGATCCTACCCTACTAGAGATGCTCCATATCTGTAAGTCTAACTCCTCATGCATTACCCACTCAAAAGGCCTAAATCTAATATGCAGCATCAACAAAACCTGCTGGAGAGACAGGTTTGTATCCCAGAGGCTGCCCTGTCTCTGGAATAGTCTTCCCATACACGTCAAACAGAGTACCTCGCTGACCCTCTTCAAGCACAACCTTGATGAGTGGATGGGAAACCACAAATTTGTCCCAGGGGTTCCACCTTTGTCCCACATTGACCAGGGCAACAGGTGCTGCCTGAGGTTTCTTTTTTGAGGGATAAACTCTTGGCTAGGCTTGTAAGGGCCTCAGGGCCATTAGCCTAGTAACATCCTATGATCCTATGATCCTATGTCTGTCAGACGAATGTCAGTCCATCATTACAGCTGTTGGGTGATGTCCTCCCAAAGATCAATCATGGGGAAGGCTTGCCTGGGAACCCTGAGACATATAAGTCAATTAGATATGAAGCATCACCATAGATTCTCTCTCCCCCTCTCCACATGCTCTCTCTCAGTCCAGTTAGGTGCTGGACCTGGTCAAAGCTACAAACACTCACCATCTGTACTCCAGTTATGGGTAGTGCTATCTACAGTTTGCCATGCAAAATGGACTAAGGTCAGGTTTGTCAGATTACCAAAATTTGAATTTCCTGTGTTTTATAGATGATGATTCCTTTGCAGTACATATGACCATCCTACTTTTGTATTCTGGCACATACACAACACTGTCACAACTTCCAGCAACTTCTAACAAGTTGATACTAAACAGTGTTTCCAACTTGATTCATCACTTGTCATTGTGGTCACTCTCATATGCAATATGAATTGGGTATTACAAATTGAATGAGATGGTGACATATACTCCTGGAATGTGTTGCCTCACTATGCCATTCCACATTAACGTGATTCTACAACATTCCATGTTAATTAATCTCATTAGTGATGTTTGGAGTAGCTAGTATTTAAATGGCAAGCTACAATCCTCAGCTGACTCCTGCACATAATTAATGCAGCATGTGGTGGGCACAGAGTACATCAGTGAGGAGTAGAATCAGCTGACTCCTGCACATAATTAATGCAGCATGTGGTGGGTACAGAGTACATCAGTGAGGAGTAGAATCAGCTGACTCCTGCACATAATTAATGCAGCATGTGGTGGGTACAGAGTATATCAGTGAGGAGTAGAATTGCTTTGTGACAGCAGTAAGTCTTGTAACAGTCTATATTTTAATGGGTTTGTCCACTGATACACATTCTTTTCCTTGTGTTTCCACTGACTTGTGACCATGAGCTCCCTGTGATTTATTGGCCCATTCATTCCTTTAAGAGAGACAGCTGTTTCCAGCCCAGTCATTCCCTGAGAGGCAGAAGCCAGTAAAAGACCTGTCATTCTGGCAGCCATCAGGCCTTTTTCTGCTTACGATCCTAACCAAACCCACTGCTAACTGATGTGAGCATCCACATCAGCAGAAAAGGCCCAAATATACCCTCCATCCAAATATGTGTGTGCTTCCACACACGCTGCTGGGAGCTTTCATCATCAGCTTGGTTAGTCCAAGTTCGTGTGTCTAATCTACAGCCCTGTTCAGTACCAGCAGACATCCACCTGTGTGACAATGATCAGATGCAGTACCAGCAAATATCCACCTGTGTGACAGTGATCAGATGCAGTACCAGCAGACATCCACCTGTGTGACAGTGATCAGATGCAGTACCAGCAGACATCCACCTGTGTGACAGTGATCAGATGCAGTACCAGCAGACATCCACCTGTGTGACAGTGATCAGATGCAATACTAGCAGACATCCACCTGTGTGATAGTGATCAGATGCAGTACCAGCAGACATCCACCTGTGTGATAGTGATCAGATGCAGTACCAGCAGACATCCACATGTGTGACACTGATCAGATGCAGTACCAGCAGACATCCACCTGTATGACAGTGATCAGATGCAGTACCAGCAGACATCTACCTGTGTGACAGTGATCAGATGCAGTACCAGCAGACATCCACCTGTGTGACAGTGATCAGATGCAGTACCAGCAGATATCCACCTGCGTGACAGTGATCAGATGCAGTGCCAGCAGACATCCACCTGCGTGACAGTGATCAGATGCAGTACCAGCAGAAATCCACCTGTGTGACAGTGATCAGATGCAGTACCAGCAGACATACTCCTGTGTGATAGTGATCAGATGCAGTACCAGCAGACATCCACCTGTGTTACAGTGATCAGATGCAGTACCACTAGACATCCACCTGTGTGATAGTGATCAGATGAGCAGAATAAGCCATATCTTTCTCCAAAACAAGCAAGTCAGCATCAGCAGCTCACTCACACCCTGTCCCTCCTGGTTCTTTCAGTGCCTGAGCCGTTAGTTGAACTCAGGTCTTCTAAGTCATAATTAGGGCTTCCTCCCTCTATGCCACAGAGCTGGGATAAACTATTACATTTATTTAATATATGCTGATTTCATATCACATGCATATTGCTCTATCGATGTACATATCCTTTAAGAGATACATTTCTACCTATTTGCATTATGGTAGCTGTTACTTGCCCAATGGTTATTATGTTGTATTGAACACTGTCACATTATCATACACCATTTTATGGTCATCTGCATCTATTTGTACATGTATTCTGGTATTTGCTTCTATAGATGCTTCTTAATTGATCAGGGGAGTATAACACATTGTAATGTATTATTTATGCGCTTGTCTCTTTACAAGACACTGTGTATACACACTAACAATGTATGTGATGTTACTGGTCAAGAAGGTAGGTCATACATTTGTTACAGGGCTATGTGTTCTGTCTTCCCACATCTATTATAGCAATGTAGTTGCCCTTTCATCTACATCTAACCACATAAGTACTCAGATCATCGTATCTACACATTGCTTGTGTATAATTCACATTGCTGTAATTCTTTGCTCTGAATTTACATTTTTGTATCCATCTGCAGATTCTATACATGTAAAACTTCACTGTCTACAACTAATTTTTTCTCCAGGAAAGTCACATATTGTCTACTGTTTATTGGGAAATGTGTTACTTAGTGTGCTACAACACAGTACATGTTCATTAGTCACCTTAATGCATATATACGCTGGTTGCCACATTTCTGCACTGATCATTTGTATTGTTTAAAACTGTACCACACTAGTATAATACTGTTACTGTTATAATACTTGTATAATAGGTATTATTCTTGTATAAATGTCACTCCCTGTAGTATGTCACACATTGCAATGTATGACATTACTTCACTTTGTAGCCTTCTCTTTATAGGATACAACTGTAGCCTCTAGCCCCCATGTATGTGTAGCTACATTGTGTGCAATCCATTTGTGCATTAAAACAATAGCCGAATCATAATAATTTGACTGCATACCAATTGCATATGTTAGACATTTCCTTCCTGCATATCTATGTGTTGGTAGATATTTCTGCAGACATTTTATTTTTGTTGGCGTTCCTTAGAAAGCATTGTTCGGGTATTACTGTCTCTGTAATAGCAGATCTATTGTGTTCTGTTTGGTGTACATAGTGTTGTTATTGTCTCATTGTATTTCTTATTGCCCATCTGTTTTCAGATGCCCAATCCATGACAGATAGATTACAACTTTGCAACATGAGAGAACAATGTCTAGATAATGGCCCTGTGAGTTCAAAGGGAAGGAATTATGGACAGAAGTGGTGCAAAATCCTGGAGATACAACCTATGGGATGGCATTGTGAAACATGTCAAAGCATTGCGGAGACATGGATAAACAATGAAGGCCTGTAGACAGAAGGTGATAGGCATGACAGGGTGTATCTTGCTCAGCAGCAGGAAGCCACGGGTTGTGCTTCACCTCCACCACTTCTCACTTACACTGAAGAACTCCTGATGTCCCTCCATAATTAGAGCACTGACTAGTGGATATGGGATGGAGGCATCATAGTTAGTCTCCTTCAATATAAGGGCATTGCACTGCTGTTATTACCTGTGCTGTATCAGTCTGCGTTAACAGTGCTGTCATACATCTAATTCATGTCCTGTGTGTGCATCACAGGAAAAGAGTCTGCATGGTGTCTGACTGCTGTGTCTGATGATAAGAAACCAGGCATTAATTTGCTACATATTTATTTGTACATTCACTTTGTGTAGACAACATATGTTTATTTAACCTGTAATCACGTTCAGGTCACTCACATGCAGTTACTCATGAGGATGCAAACACAGGTAAGTGTAAATGTCTTTCATACTGACTTTTTTGTGGATTGAAGCACAAAAGATAAAAAAATTCTATGTATTCATGTATAAATGCACAGACATACAGGTGAGGGTAGGCTTTGTTTCACCTTGTAGCTGTGTCAGGAGGAATGGCCTCTCCATCATATTTTTCTGACATAGATTTAGGGAATGATGTTGGTGTCACACAGGGAACAGCATATAATACACTGGACAATGTGAATGGTGACAGTGTGTGTGTGCAGGCCTACAAAAGCATCAGTTTCCGCACACTGTGCACTTACATCTCAGTGTGTGGCTCCCAGGTGTATCCTGTGCCTGGTGATAGTATGTCCAGTTGAGAAGAACCTGATGAGCATGAACACAAGTATGGCCATGGCAGTCCTTCTGGGAATGGTACACAGCTCCAGCAGACAACACCAGTAGATACAGATGGCCAGGGACATGTGCAAGCCTCCTAAACCTGGTGGACTTCTTTGAGACAGTTACCAAGGATTTAGATGAGGGAAAGGAGGTCCACACAACCAACCTAGACCTTGCAAAGGCTTTCAACACCATTCCCCATTCTGGTATTATAGACAAGCTCACCAGCCTGAACATAAACCCCTACATCACAAGATGGGTTGCCAATCGGCTCACAGATAGAACCCACACAGTGAGAGTTGCAGGCTCTAGGTCTGACTCTAAACCAGTTACAAGTGGCGTCCCCCAGGGCTCAGTCCTGAGACCTCTCCTGTTCGGTATATACTTCTCAGAGGTACAGGCAAGCACAGGAGGACTATGGCTGACCAAGTTCGCAGACGACTGCAAATTGGGGGCCATAATTGACTCTCCAGCTGATACAGACATCCTCCAGAAGGGTCTCACTGAGACAGATACCTGATGCCAAAATCATGGCCTCAAGCTAAATGCCAAAAAGTGCATAGTCATCCCCTTTGGAAAAAACAAAATACCCGTGAACTACCGTGGTAGTCCCCTAAATACAGAAAACGTAATAAAGGATCTGGGGACCAAAGTAGATAGTAATCTCTCCATTGATAATCATATTTCCAAGGTGGTTAGAAAATCCTTCTATGTGGCCCACCTAATCACAAAAGGGTTCACATCTAGAACAAAAGAGGTTATTGTGCCCCTCTACTCATCACTCATCAGACCCATCATATAGTGCGATATACCTTACAAAACACCTGCAACAGCTGGAAAGACTACAGAAGTACCTCACCAAGAGGATTACTGGCCTCAATCATATTCCCTATGCAGCCCGACTGAAGAAACTCCAGCTGTACTTGGTTGCATACCGCCTACTCAGAGGTGATCCAACCCAGAATTGATGGACATGCTCCACCTAAAAAAAAAACAAATCCCCAAGAGCCACGCGCTCTAGGGATCTAAACCTCACCACAAAGATAAATAGGACTGGAGGGATAGATTCCTGTCCCAGAGACTCCCCATGCTTTGGAACAGGATTCCAATCTACATTAGGCAGAGAAACAGACAAACAGAAAATTTACCCCGGGGATCACTACAGTGGCTCTGCTGGACAGAGCCCCAGGGAACTAATGGCTCTGCTGGACCAAGGCCCAGGGAACTAATCTAAGGGGCCGGCGAAAGCCAACACATTCTGGCTAGGCTTATAGATGCCCTTGGGCAGATAGCCTAGTACTTACCTATGAACCTATGAACCTATAGGAGACTATCAGCTGGTCTTCAACAGCTGCTGCTACTACAGTCCAATAAGCATGTGCATCAGCATATCCATTCATCACATAATGGTCTGGTTAAGACCTCTGACAGATTAACATGCAACTTGGCCATGCTATACAATGAATTTATACAGCAGCATGCAGAGGAAATGGGCATACCTGACCACCACTTAGACACGCTACATGCCTCCTTTGATAGACAACATGCAGATATCATGGTCTTTGCTCACAGAATGCATAAGGCTATGTCTGTACAATTTGTGTAGACTGTCACATGTGCCATCCATGAACTTGCACCCATAGTAGCACATGCAGCAAGGGATAGGAGTCTGTGTGGCCATGGCTGTGCAGGTCATAGTACATGGACTGCAACCATACCAACACCTTCTGACCCACCAATTGTTGCTTGCTGGAATGCTGTGGTACACTCTGTTGGTAGTCAACATCATCTGCCCACCACCACTGTGTCATCCACATAATTATCTCCCCACTACGGCAGATGTGGTAAAGCACCACTGCTGTCATAGGTACATAAGAACTCTACACCTTCCTAGGTAGCACATAGGTAGCACAAGATGAAAATATTATCATCCTCAGCTCAGGTAGCGGCTATGACACTTTTTCACATTCCAACTTGCCTGTGTGTTTTCAACTGTCTGTGCACATGACTGCAAGCCTTCCTACAACCAGCAACAGTTACCTGTACCAGTTCATGTGACTAGTGCCGCACACAGTGAGGCCCTTGTTGTGTATATTTCTGCATGTGTATGACATGTGGTGCCATGGGTGGTTGTTTATATAGTATGTTTCTATAACAACACAATAATAGCTATGAATGAAAAATTGCACTGTGATGCAATTTATATAGATTTAACTTCAGCATTTGACAGGGTCATACACAAAACACTGATCAATAAATTAGTACAGCTAGGTATTGATGTACTCTAGATAAGATGGATAGCTGTATGGCTTACACATAGGACATGGCAAGTATCATACAGTAACTGGATAGGTGAAGTTCCTGGTTACAGTCAGGGTATCCCACAGGGCTCTGTCCTAGGCCCTTACTTGTATCTTTCAGGCCTAATGTTTTCATCTCAGATGTTCTATAGTCTATATGCAGATGAGATGAAATTGAGTAAACTGATTATATGTGTTACAGATAAGGCATGTCTGCAAAATAACTTGACTAAATAGACAATTTGGCACAGGAGAATAATATGCTGATAAATACATCAAAAAGTAAGCATATGAGATTGGAGAGACATAAATTGAAAGGTGAATATTTAATACAACACACAGTGATTGAAACTGTAGATAAATTTAAGGACATGGGTATACAGGTAGATCCAGCTATGAGTTTTTCTAATCATATCAACCAATTGGTTAATGATAGTTATAGATCTCTAGGTTGTATAAAAAGATTTATAAAGTCTAGGAAATCAGAAACGGTGAAGTCATTGATTGCTAGTTACACTAGAGCCAAACTTGAGTAAGGAATAGCAATATGGAAATCTTATAGGAAAACAAGCATGAGTAAACTGGAAAGAGTACAGTGGAAATATACCAAGGGCATCCATGGATGTGAAAATTTAAGTTATTATGAAAGGCTAAAATATCTGAACTTGTACAGTGTTTCTTATAGATATCCAAGAGGAGATCTTATTCAGGAATGTTTGGGGTTATCAAAAAGTACTAGAGAATCACCAGGCAACCTATGTAGAAGATTCTGTAGGAAAGACAGGTGTACTAACTGGTTCTCTGAGACAGAAGCTGATTTATGGAACAACTACCAAATTACACTAAAGCAAGTACTAGTTTAGATATTTTTAAGAACAGCCTGGACACCTATTATGAGAACAAGTGTTTTGGTATATTGGCAAGCTAGAAGGGCATTAATGCCCATGCTTGAAATATCTGTATGCATGTATGTATGTGTGTGTGTATGTGGGTATGTGTGTGTTCACTGACTTCATCATGCCACTGGGTTTCATGTATGCAATTAAATGTCTGTCTCCAGTGTCAGTGTCATACTGAGATATACACATAGGATCATAGGATCATAAGAAGTTACTAGGCTATTGGCCCTGAGGCCCTTATAAACCTAGCCAAGAGTTTAGCCCATGTTTAGACAAGTCAGCACCCAAAGTCCTTGTCTAGCAGGGACACAGGTGGAATCCCAGGGCTGTATTTTCCATTTCCCATCCAGTTATCCAGGTTGCACTTGAAAAGGGATAATGAGGTTCTCTGCTTGAAGTGGAGAGAGAGTCTATTCCACAGATTGGGGAGTCTCTGGGACACAAATCTATCCCACCAACAAATCCTATTGATGTCACAGACCAGGTTGAGGTCACGCATGCGGGTTACTCGAGTGGAGCTTGACTTGCGGATATGCAGCAGTCCCATCAAGGTGGAGTCTGAGATTGCTTTGTATGCCAGACAGAGGTCACCCCTGAGGAGTCTGTATGAAACTGAGTAGAGAGACAGGGCTTTTAGCCTATCTGTGTAGGGTAGATGTTTTAGGCCCTGAATTCTTCTGGTGAGGGATCTCTATGGTCTCTTCAGCTGCTGCATGTGCTTTGCGAGGTACAGGCTGAAGGAGACATTGTGCTCAATAATTGGTCTTATAAGGGAAGAATACAGGGATGTTATGACCTCCTTGTCCCTGGATGAGATACCCTTACTTATGAGGTGGGCCATATAGAAAGCTTTCTGTATGTGGTGAAACGTCAGGTTGCTGTCAATCTGGGTGCCCAAATCCCTCACGACTGATTGCGTACTTAGGATGTTGTTATTAATGTGGTAATATGTGAGGATGTCACTCTCCTGAAAGGGGATGATGATGCATTTTTTGGCATTCAGCTTGAGGCCATGTTTATGGCACCAATCATTTGTTTGAGTGAGACCCTCTTGGAGGATGTGCACATCACTTAGGGAATTGATGATCGTGCCCAGCTTGCAGTCATCTGCAAACATGGTCACCCATAGCCCACTGGTTTTGGCCTGCACCTCAGAGAAGTATATCCTGAATAACAGAGGCCCCAAGTCCGATCCCTGGGGTACGCCACTCATTGCTGGTCTACTGCTTGAGGTGGCTTCCCCTGTTTTGATTAAGTGGGGTTCTATCAGTGAGCCAATTTGCTACCTATCTGATAACATATCGATTGTTGCCTATATGAGAGAGTTTATCTATTAAGTCTGAGTAGGGAATAGTGTCAAAGGCTTTGGCCAGGTCAAGGTAGGCAGTGTGCACCATCTTCCCCTCATCCATGGCTTTGGTGACTGTCTCAAAGAAGTCATGACCGCCCCTTGACAAAGCCAAATTGTGTGGGGTCAAGTATTTGGTGATTGCCAATGTCCCTTTTTATGAGGTCCATGATAATCTGTCCCATGGCCTTGTAGAACAGGCTAGTTAGGCTGATGGGTCTATAATTTCCTGGATCGGTGGATGCTCCACCTTTGTGCAAAGGGATGACACTGGCTGTCCTCTACTCAGCTGGGACAAAGTCAGTGCTCAGGCTTTGGTTGAATAGGGTGCCTAATGGTGCTGTAAGCTCATGCTTGAGTTCATGTAGAATGCAGCCTGGGATGTTATCGGGTCCCATGAAGGTTGCATTTATTGCCATTGACAGGGCAGTGATGACCTGGTCCCTAGAGATAAGGGGAGGGGGCAGGTACTGGGGATGTCCTGATTTACTGATGGGGGAGGACAGAGGGGTGAAGTTTTCACTGAATCTGTCAACCAGTAGGTATATCTACATCATTTGTGTATGTGGTGTCCTTGACCACCAGTTCTGAACAGATCTTGGTGCTTCCTTTAAGATTGCAGACATATGTGAAGATGGCCTTATGATTGTCTCTAGTAGATGTGGCCAATTTGGACTCAAAGTTGGCTTTAGAGGATTTCACTAGTGCTCTTATTTGCTTGTTCAGGCTAAGGAAAGATTGCTTCCAATTGGGCACCTGCTCCATCTTGGTCCTGGACAGCAATTTTTTCCTTTTATTATATAGTTTATTTATTACAGACGTCCACCAGACAGGTTTACTCTTCCTTGCAGAGGATGATTTTGTAGGTATTCCTGATTCCATGCATCTATATAAATGCTCATATAGTACTTTGATGGTATATGGTCTGGGCCATGCTGTCTACATTAATGGTAAATGTGCATAACGTGTAGCCTGTCCCTATTAGGAACACATCTGTCAATTAGCCCAGAGGATTAAGGCACTGACCTGAAAATAACATGCTTCCTATAGTCCAGGGTACAGGGTTTGATTCCTTCTAATTCTGTTGGCCTGCTGTGAAACTCTGATCAAATCATTTAACTTCACACTAATCCCAGGTAGCCATGAAAAGGGACATTTGTCTTACTTGGTGCATTTGGGCATACATGTGGTGACAGGCTCAGTATTATTGCAGATAGCATTGTTTATCTGCCAAACCTGTTACATTTTGTCTGCATACCTGTACAGTCTATGTGCTTACCTGTAAATTTATTGTATATTGGTACCTGTAGACACAAACATGTATCTTCCTCACCTCCCTGTCTCAGAGTGATACCTCACATTTGCAGGTTGTTAGTTTGGCCATTGCTTGTTTGTGTTACATGTACATATGTCGTCTGCCGTTACTGTCTCTTTCATGATAGTTACTACCTTGATATGCTGCCGACATCTATTCACATTGTGGATGCCATTCCCACAACTACATGATCCCATTAGCAGGTAGATCATGTTCATAATGGACTTTTCATGATTTTCCACTTTGGTGTCCCACAGTGTGCTCTTGTTTGTTCTTCAATCCTGCTTTGATCTATGTGTCATGTCTGTTTGCTGATTCCTATGTTATGACTGCTATGGCTATATGCATGTATACATTGTTCTGCTGATGCCTGCTCTGCCTTCTAACATGTGTATTTCAACCCTGTTGCCCATACATATTTTATCTGTTCATGACAGTATACCTGGCCAGGTGTTTGCTTTTGCCTAAACATATCTGTCCATAATTATAGTTCACTGCACATGGTCAGAAGCCTTTGCCAGCTCTCTGGGTGGCAACACTGCAAGAACATGTTCTCACAGCATGTCCATTGCATTTTTAATGCACACACACTTCTTCTGTGGTCTGGATGCCCTTATCCATTTATTCTGTATTCTAATTTAAATTATAGATTCAGAGACATTTCAAGGCCACTGAGTCTTCTGACCACTCATGAATTGCCTGTACTCTCCCTTTGTCAGGTCATACCGACTTTTTCCAGGAAGGCTATGCCATTCAATCCCAGAGTAAATTTGTGGGCACCCCTCCAGTCATCTAGTTTATGTTTAAGGGAAGATAATGAGTCACACTTAACATGCAGGAGACATTTATTCATAGGTTCATAGGTTCATAGGTTCTTACTAGGCTATCTGCCCTAGGGCATTTATAAGCCTAGCCAGAATGTGTTTGGCTTTCGCCACCCATTTTAAATTTATTTTGCTATGCCCTTTTTCGAGGTTAGTATACTGTGCCTCTATCTAACAGTGACACAGAAGTGATGATCTCCCATCCACTCATCAAGATTCCTCTTGAAGAGAGTCAATGAGGGACTCTGCCTAACCTGGACTGGGATTTTATTCCAGAGTGAAGGGAGCCTCTGAATCTGTCCCTCCAGCATGTCCTATTTATTTCAGTGCTGAGGTTCAAGTCTCGCTCGATGGGATTTGGATTTTCTGAGGTGCAGCATGTCCATTAATTCTGGGTTGGACATGGCTTTATACGTCAGGCACAGATCTCCTCTGAACAGGCGGTATGCCACTGAGTAGAGCTGGAGTTTCTTTAACCGGGCAGCATATGGCATCTGTTTGAGCCCTTTGATCCTCTTGGTGAGGTACTTTTGGGGTCTTTCCAGTTGCTGCAGGTGTCTGGTAAGGTACATCCCAAAAGGGCATTGTACTCAATTATGGGCCTGATGAGGGATGAGTAAAGAATGACCTCCCTGATCTAGATGTGAATCCCTTCATGATTAGGTGGGCTACATAAAATGTTTTTCTAACCACTTTGGCCACGTGGTTGTCAAATGAATCAACTTGGGTCCACAGGTCCCTAATTGCTTCTTCTGTACTTAATGGATTACCACCTATGTGGTAATTTGTGGGCACTTTTTTTTGCCAAAGGGGATGACTATACACTTTTTGGCATTTAGCTTGAGGCCATAGCTCTGGCACCAGTTGTCTGTTTCTATGAGGCCCTTTTGGAGGATGCTTGTATCGGCTGGAGAGTAGTTTGCAGTCATCTGCGAACTTGGTCAGCCACAGTCCTTCCATGTTGGCCTGTACCAACAAGAGAGGTCCAAGGACTGAGCCTTGTGGGACACCACTTGTAACTGGTTTTGAGTCTGACATGGCTCCAGCAATTCTAACCATGTGGGTTCTGTCCTTGAGCCAGTTTGCAATCCATCTAGTGACATAGGGGTTTATATTTAAGCTGGTGAGCTTATCTATAATGCCGGTGACTGTTTCAAAGAAATCAACCAGGTTTAAGAGGCAGGATCTGCCAACTGGGTAGGATCCAGTGTCTGTAGGTCCCCAATATCTTTATTTATGAGGTCCATGATGATCCTTTCCATAGCTTTGCAGACCAAGCAGTTTCCAGGATCTGTTGAGGCACCACCTTTGTGGAGAGGGACCACTGTTGCTGTGGGCACATATCCTGTAGTAAGGCTGAGATTGAACAGTAGTTTTATGTTTGGGTTTAGCTCTTCTTTGAGTTCATGTAGACACCATCTGGTCCCATTGATGCTGTGTTTTTGCTTTGGAGAGCGGCTCTTACCTGAGCATCTGAGATGTATAGATATTTGCCCTTTGGTGGGAGGGGAGAAGTTTGCTGAACCTGTCAGCTAGGATGTTGGCAATGTCTGTGGGTTCGTGTATTTTTGTCATTTTGGACTAATTCTGAGCATATCTGGGAATTACCACCCAGGTTCCTAACATAACTAAAGAAAGCCTTGTGATTATCCTTAGTGTCCTGTGCAATTTTTCTCTCAAGCTGGCCTTAGACAATTTTATGTGTGCCCGTAGTTTTTGCTAATACTGATCAGTGATGCCTTCCTTTTGGGATTTTGCTTTATCATTTAGTAGCTTCCTCCTTCTATTGTATAGTTTGTTTATGGCTGGGGTCCACCAGACAGGGAGGATTGGGTCTTGGTTTTATTTGGGATCGCATGATCCATGCATTCCTGAAGGTGTTGATAGAATGTCTGGGCTGTATTTTCCACAGGCCTGGGGGCTTTGAAGGATTTCACCTCAGTTTTGAGGAGTGTAAAATTTGCTTTAGAGAAGTTTTTCACTGTGGTTTTCTGCAGGGGTGGGGTCGGGATGTGAATATCCAGTGAGATTAGTTTATGGTCTGATCTTACCAGTGAGGGATACACTTCTGGTCTGGAGCATAGAGTCCCCATGTTGGTGATGATCAGGTCCAGTATGTTTTGGTAACAAGTTGTTCCATAGCATTTGAGTTTATAAATTCTAGGAACCTTAGCTAGAGTAATGCTCCCAGTCTATGTTTGGGTAGTTGAAGTCGCCCAATATAATGGTGTTTGGAGAGACCTTCATATTTTCCAGTGTTCTCAGGAAGGCCGAGTGGGGTTCCTGGGTTTGGGAGGGTGGTCTGTAGCAGGCTATAAACTGGAAGGCAGTTTTACCCACTGTTAGTTGCACATGGATAGTCTCTGATGCTCGCGGCTTTGCCACCAACCTTGAGGGTGTGGGTATCTTTGATGAATATCAAAAGCATGGTATGAGGTATAACCTGGTAGTGGCCCTGAACCAGGTTTCTGTTACTGCACAGATATCAATGTTCTCCATGCTAAGGAGAGTTTTGAAAAGGCATCTTGAGGTTTAGACTTGGCGCTGAGTAGCATTACTCTTAGTTTCTTATCCCTTGTGATACCTATGGAGGTGGGTTTGTCTTTTGAGCCTTGCCTAAAAAGGCACTATGGGGTAGCAGAGCCTTTGCCAATATCCGAAAGCCCAGGGATATCATCCCAAGCTGACAGGCATTGGATCCCCTTTGAATGACACCAGTACTTAAGCCAATTGTTGAAATTGATCATCTTGTCTTCATATTGTGGCATCATTCTTGGTGAGGGTAAGATGCTACCTTTATGTCTCTTTTCATGTAGTCCAGAGGGTAATGCCTCAGGTCATTCACACCAGCATAGACAATGACTGAGTCATATTCAGGCTGCTCACCGTGACCCTCTCCTTGTTCAGCCTGGTGGCGGGGGCGTCAGTGTGCCTGACGATAGAGTCACCTATTACAAGTGTATCAGGTGTGTTGTTTAGTCTTAAGGGCTATTCCAGAGGTTTAGGAGGTGTTGGGTTATCAAACCACCTCTACCATATTTTATTTTTTTGTTGGTGAAAATTTAGGTCCCTGATTCTAGTACTGGTAGGGACATTGGACCTGCATAAAAACAGAGGTCCAGAACAATCAGATTTCTAAAATCATTGTAAGAGAGACAGAGATCTCCCCTCGAAAGTCGATAAGACACTGAATGAAGAGATAGCATTTCTTGCCTCCCTTGGTAGCTCAGGGACTTTAGGTGTGTTATCTTTTGTTTAAGAATCTTTGGGATCTATCCAATTGTTTGATATGTTTGGTGGAATACATCCTAAAGGAGATGCTGAACTTGATAACTGGCATGATCAATGCTAAGTATAAGAGAGTCATTATCTCTTTAGACCTTGATGTTATTCCTTTGACAATTAGCTGGGCAAAAATATTCCTTAACAACTATTAATACATGATAGTAAAAAGAGATGGAGCCTTCAGAACAAGTGCTTAGGTCCTTGACTACATTTTCTTTTGTAATGGTGTATTGTGCATACATTGATTTCCTGACTATATACCTACTATGGACATGTATGTCCCTTTACTGTCTCTGCTGTACATGTGCATTGTGGTATGCCTGTTATATGGTGGAATAGTCATTGCCACATGTCTGGATGGTCATCCAAAGTTTCTCTGTGTGCACTTGTACAAGTGGCATCTCATGGTTCATAGCTATAAACCAAACCTTGATGGGTTGCCAATACTCAGTCATACTGCCTAAGTCATCTACACTGTGCTGCTCCCTCACCTGTGTCCTCCTAATCTATTCATGGAACATGTGATTGTTTTAGATTAGTTACCTGGGGTTTTTGGGTTAGATCACTTACACCATATGCTGGCAGGCTCCTGTGCGTGATGGTAATTATACTGTACAACTTGACACACATGGTGGCCCTCTGCACAGTCTTCTGTGGTGCATAGTTGGGTGAACCCCCAGATGTATGTACACACCTGAATCAGGCTTTCAGCATGCTAGATAGTCTCTCTCTGATATTCCTTGTCATGGTGCATGCTATAATGTATGCATCCTCCACAGGTATGGAGGAATTTCTCATGGATGTCATCATCCATGTCTCCAGTAGATAACTACTGTCTCTCACTCAGATGATGTATCCATTAGTCATATATTTCAAAGCATGTTGTAGAGATACTGGGCATGCACATTCACATATATGCATGCATACTTACTAGGTGGTCTTTGGGTAAGACCCTATCCAGAAATATTTTTTTAGCATATTGTGCCTAGAGACTGAGGCATCATGCAGGCTGCCAGAGTATGCAACTATTAGGTTTAAGATGAGGCTGTCTGCTGAACCCACTACCTGACAGCTGAGAATCAGCCACCACTTCTAGTTGTAGAAGTGTCCACCTTCTGTAATGGGTGGGATTTTGAGGGCTTATGGGTAGAACCTATTTCTCAAAGACAAAAGGGAAGTTGGTGATTCAATAAAAATCTTCCATAGCAGTTTGCCATGAACTTAATGTGGTCCCCTATCCTTGAACATGACTGCCATGAATTTTGCTAAGATGTGACACATACCTTTTTTAAGACACCCTTACAGCATCACCCATATGATGCTGAAATATCCCAGAGATAAGTCAACCAAGCGATAGGTAAACCTTTGTTTAGATGGGACAGGGTTGCTCCACAGGCGATGTAGTGATAGGTGTGATGCAACCATCCCTCACACAGCTTGTCTCAGCTCTTTGTCAAGCCTATATCAACAATGTATATTTTTGTGATCAGAGACTGAAGCCTGGGCTACAACCATGTTGGGCATCACCTGGCTGAAGGCCACATGAGCAGGTTATCCTTAATGATGCCTTGCAGCAACTCCACCCAGATGACCATCTCCACACTGAATTGCACCATGCCTACCATTCCATAATTATTTACTTTTTTTTTCATTTTTTTGCCATCCTTCCTACTCTGAAAATTAACATCTGCTAATGTTTGCTTTTTGTAGATTTTACTGGTGTTTGACAGGAACATTGTGGGTAGTTTCAATTATGTCACAATCCATCTGATTCAGAAAGGATACCACCATCAGTAAACAGGGCTTACTGCTGGCAGTAGCCATTTCTGATTCAGACAAAGCCCTACCACAGTGCTTCTATGTGATTTGTAGAAGCACCAATATGGGCAGCCCCTCCAGCTTACTGAAAATGTGAATAAGGTATTCTGAGAGGGCAGTGTACTATAATGAATTACTCTAAAACATTTCTCTTCACCCTTTAAACTTAGTTTTTGCAGGGGAGCAAGCCCATCTGCACTCCACTCAATGTGGAGGTAAGACCTCAACACCTTCTGAACTTATATATACCCCCTATGAGATCATCATACATTGGAGAAAAGGGAATAGTCAGAGAAATTCCAGACAGTACATATATAAGTCTGGATTTTTTGCCCTTTAGTTTCCACATCTTGTGACTTGGTAAAGTGGGTCCAGACATTTCAAATGATTACCTGTCTGAACTCTTTATGAATCCTGCCAAATTTCTCTATGCAACTTATATTTTATATCATCATCATCTTTCGGCTTTTCCCATTAGGTGTCACCCCAGCTTTTCCCATTAGGGGTCACCCCAGCAGATCATCTGTTTCCATTTCTTCCTGTCCTCTGCATCTTGCTCTGTCACACCAACCACCTGCATGTCCTGTCTTACCACATCCATAAACCTTATCTTAGGCCTTCCTCTTTTCCTGTTACCTGGCAGCTTCATCCTTAGCATCTTTTTCCCAATATACTCAGCATCCCTCCTCAGCACATGTCCAAACCAACGTAATTTTGCCTCTCTGGCTTTGTCTCCAAACCTTCCAATCTGGACTGACTCTCTAATACACTTATTCCTGATCCTGTCCACCCTCATCACACTCAGTGCAAATCTTAACATCTTCAACTCTGCCACATCCAGCTCTAACTCCTGCCTTTTTGTCAATGCCACTGTCTCCAACCCATATAACATAGCTGGTCTCACTACCCTCTTGTAGACCTTCCCTTTCACTCTTACTGGTACTCGTCTGTCACAAATCACTCCTGACACTCTTCTCCACCCACTCCATCCTGCCTGTACTCTCTTCTTCATCTCTCTTCCACACTCACCGTTACTCTGAACTACTGACCCCCAAGTATTTAAACTCATCCACCTTCGCCACCTCTACTCCTTGCATCCTCACCATTCCTCTATCCTCCCTCTCATTCACACACATATATTCTGTCTTAGTCCTGCTGACCTTCATTCTTCTTCTCTCTAGAGCATATCTCCATCTCTCCAGGGTCTGCTCCACCTGTTCCCTACTCTCACTACAGATCACAATGTCATATGCAAACATCATAGTCCACGGGGACTCCTGTCTGATCTCATCTGTCAACCTGTCCATCACCATTGCAAATAACAAAGGGCTCAGAGCTGATCCTTGATGTAATCCCACCTCCACCTTAAATGCATCCGTCACTCCCACAGCAGACCTCACTGCTGTCACACTACCCTCGTACATATCCTGTACCACTCTTACATACTTCTCTGACACTCCCGACTTCCTCATATAATACCACAACTCCTCTCTAGGCACCCTGTCATATGCTTTCTCTAAGTCTACAAAAACACAATGCAACTCCTTCTGACCTTCTCTGTACTTCTCCATCAACACTCTCAGAGCAAACATCGCATCTGTAGTGCTCTTTCCCAGCATGAAACTATACTGCTGATCACTAATTATCACATCCCTTCTTAACCTAGCTTCAACTACTCTTTCCCATAACTTCATGCTGTGACTGATCAGTTTAATCCCTCTGTAGTTACTACAGCTCTGCACATCACCCTTATTCTTAAAAATCGGTACCAAAACACTTTTTCTCCATTCCTCAGGCATCCTCTCACTTTCCAAGATTTCATTAAACAATCTGGCTAAAATCTCCACTGCCATTTCACCTAAACACATCCATGCTTCCACAGGTATGTCATCTGGGCCAACAGCCTTTCTATTCTTCATCCTCTTCATAGCTATCCTTACTTCCTCCTTGCTAATCTATTGAACTTCATGATTCACTATCCCCACATCATCCAACCTTCTCTCCCTCTCATTCTCTTTATTCACAGCCTCTCAAAGTACTCTTTCCATCTACTCAACACACTCTCCTCGCTTGTGAGTATGTTTCCCTCATTATCCTTTATCACCTTTACCTGCTGCACATCTTTCCTAGCTTGGTTCCTCTGTCTAGCCAATCAGTACAGGTCCTTTTCTCCCTCCTTAGTGTTCAACCTTTCATACAACTCTTCATATGCCTTATCCTTAGCCTTCGCCACCTCTCTCTTTGCCATGCACCTCATCTCCTTATACTCCTGTCTACTTTCTTCATCTCTCTGACAATCCCACTTCTTCTTTGCCAACCTCTTTCTCTGTATACTCTCCTGTACTTCCTCATTCCACCACCATGTCTCCTTGTCGTTCTTCCTCTGTCCAGATGTCATACCAAGCACCTTTCTAGCTGTCTCCCATACTAGCTCTGCTGTAGTTACCCAGCTATTTGGTAACTCTTCACTGCCACCCAGTGCCTGTCTTAACTCATCCCTGAACTCCACCTCACAATTACCCTTTTTCAATTTCCACCATTTGATCCTTGGTGCTGCCCTCACACTCCTCCTCCTCTTCTTGATCACCAACGTCATCCTACAAACCACCATTCTATGCTGGCTAACTACACTTTCCCCGGTCACCCAGGGGCGGCTCGTGGCATCGGACTGCCGGACTGCAGCCCCCTCAGCAAAAAGAAAGAAAAAGTACCTTTTTGTTTTGTGTAGTAGACAGTCACAGTATTCTTTTTAGTTTTAAATAAAGACTTTTTTTGTTGTTTTAAGGCATCAGTGTGATGCCCAGCAGTCTATGTGGTTCCAAACTGCAAAATGCTGCTGATTATTGTCACTCTTCCCGGCTTTATGTGCTGGGAAAAGAGTGAGAATCAATTCAAACAGTTTCAGTTGTGGACTGAAATGATTCGTGATCGTGACTGAGTGAGTCAATCACACAGGGAGGGTCAAACTCTAAGGATTTACCTATTTTTATATATTTTTTGGGCGGCCTAACTGTATTAATTTTTGGCAGCTGTGCTGAAGAAGAAAAGTGAAGAAAGAAGTAGAATAATACTACGTTAGAAGAAGAAGAAGATAGAAGAACAGAGTACAGTACAGAGAGTTTTCTTCTTGGAGGTATGTAACACTTTATAAATCTCAGCATTCAGGGCATAATGCATTAGTAATATATCGGATGGCATTTTGGAAATCACATTATGAACTTCCATATATCTAGTGGTTCTCCTTAGCATAGTTATAAGCTCATTATATGTTCATCTGAGACTTTGGGAAGATCTACCCAGTGCAGAAAGGTATTCACGTGCTTATCCTGTGAAGTTCTGTGTTCCTGCTTTTCATCATTAAGTGCTGTATAAAATTTGACAATCTCATTACAAATGTCCTTTGGCTTATTAAGAAGGTTGTTTCCCTGCCTAAGATGTCACCTTCCCCTTGATGCATGTAAGTTTGGTCTTTTATGCAAGCAGCTTCCCACATTTATTACCCTGAATCACCACTGGAAGAAAGCTCTCCTCTGATCCAACTGATACTTGTCTGCAAGAGACTGGCTGGGTGAAAGTATGCTTGTCTATACGTATTAAATGTTTTGGATTCATATTTATTAATGCTTGATATTTGATGGTGCAGTGGTAGCATTGTTGCCTCACAACTGCAGGTTCTCATGTTTGATTCTTGGCTGGGGTTCCTTCTTTGTGGGGTCTGTATCTTCTCCTGGGTTTGCTTTTGTGTCCTCCCATGTTACAAAGACATGTCTGCATTATTTCTTCCTGGGCCTCTGCTGAAAATTTTTTTTTGTTCCAAGTCAGATTGTCCTGATTAACAAATTCTAAATAAAATTGACAGGCATTTGAATTTCAGACTTCAGGTTTCTGAGTGTTTAATTCTTTGCATATTTGATGGTGCAGTGGTAGTATTGTTGCTTCACAGCTATAGATTTTCTGGTTTGATTCTTGGCTGGGGTGCCTTCTGTGTGGAGTCTGCATCTCCTCCCTGTGTTTGTGTGGATTTGCTCTGGTGCCCTGTCATTTTACAAAGACGTGTCTGCAGTATTTCTCCCTGGGTCTCTGCTGAAAATTGTTTTTGTTCTGTCAGCAGTAAAATTGACAGGCATTTGAATTTCAGACTTCATGTTCTTCAGAACATACATAGTAACACAATCTTTTATTCTAGCAATTTTCTAAGTTTATCAGATGAATATTTGAAATTTGTCCCTATTTTTGGGACTGTATTCCCCCATTATTGGCTCAGGTTTTTGTGCTAAGGTTGACAGCTATGGCAAGAACTGAATTCACTGAATATGTTTGAGGGCTGTATTCCCTCATTACTGGGTTTGTCCAGGTGTTTGTACTAAGAGGTTGACAGCTATGGTGAGAACTGAATTCACTAAATGATAGCCATTTAAGTTTCAGTCTTCCTCTCTTTTACAAAGCAGCTGATTTGGCGTAGTGGTATGTTGCTCTGACTGTTTTGCACAGGGACCTTGGCAGTAAAATGTATGGTGGTAACACAGTATTTTATTCTAGCAACTTTCCAAGATTATACAAGCAATGTTTAATGTGGCCCTGGTTTTTGGGCTTTTGACCCCCCCCCCCCCAATACATTTTGGCTTTTTCCAGTTTTCTTGTGCTGCGAAGTTGGGATGCAGTTGAGTATTGACTAGATTTTACAAGGACCTGAGAGCTGCAGGGGAACAGAAGTTTAGTGTTGCTTAAGTGAAGTTGGTTTGCCTTGTTAATAGCACAGCAGGTTGTATACTTGCTTTTGATGCAGAAGGCTGTGGGTTCAAGGGGTGGATGCTGCCGTACTGAGAATGTTCTCCTTGGTGAAGATACTAACTATGAGTCTGTTATTAGTTTGCCATCCATTTCCTCTTGCAATATTACTAGCTTATCATTTTTTTAATGTAATATAGGCAATTTATTCCTGAGGGCAACAGACACTTTATTTTTCGATGAAACCATGAAATATAAAGGTGTTTGCTAGCAGCAACCTCTTCATTAGTTACAGATTTCTTTAATGTGGAATTATTTAGATGACTTTTACTTCTTCAGAGATTGTGCATATTTACTGATAATGGACTGTAGAATTGTGCATATTTACTGATAATGGATTGTAGATTTGTGCATATTTACTGATAATGGTGGACTGTAGAATTGTGCATATTTACTAATAATGGTGGACTGTAGAATTGTGCATATTTACTAATAATGGTGGACTGTGGAAGTCTGAGTAGACTTTTATGATAAATGTTCTGAACTGGGCAGTTTGCATTTTGTTTCATTGCTTACTGGAAAAATTTTCAAAACAAATTTAATCTAACAACTGTACTGTATTGTACAAGGAATATAATTTAGTACAATGAGGAAGGTGTATCAAAGAGCACATGTATGTTTCATATGCAAGGGGCCTATGATTTGAAAACAGCCCAAAATTAATCTTTATCTGCCACTGGCAAAATGTATTTTCTTTGAATGTGGGTTTCAATGCTGTTTCAACGAATGTGAGTTTCAAGGGCAGAGAAGTTTTAATGCTAAGTTTTCATTGTGAGACTGCATTGCTTTGTTTAGCAGATGACTTAGTGTTTGTGCTGTAAAATACAAAATAAAACTTTCAAATGAAGTCCAACTCATCATAGAAGTAAAGCAGTATGCACATTAGTGTTTATGGTAAATGGAGTGAAATAGCCAAGTAATGGTTCATTGGAATGCTCCATTCAACCATGATTTTGTCAGGGGGGAAGGGCAGCAAATTCAGACAGGCCCAGCTGAACTGTACCTCCCAACTGTCCAGATTTTCAAAGAATGAATAGATTTTTGCTTCATATTTTTGGTTTGTTCTTCATAAAATTTGTAGTTTTCTGGCAAATCATTTAGGAATTATGTCACTAAATAATGATACACTGAGTTTCAGACTTCATAATCTTCAGAAAAATGCATGCTAAAGTAAGAACTGTTATTCTATCAACTGTCTCAATTTATACAAGAGCAATTTTTAGTACTGTTTATATGTTCCCCAATATATTTGGCCTTGTTCAGATTTACTGCATTAACAGGTTGAGAGGTACATGCAAATAAATTGCTTTATAGAATTAGGCATAGCCAACCTCTCAACTGTCCCCAATTTTTGGCTCAAAATGTTGCTCTTCCCCCTAATAATCCCTCCACAAAATAGCAATTTTGGAAGAAAACATGGAGGGTTTACAATTAAGAAATAACTGTAATAATCAAAGTTATAGATTACTTGAAATGCGTGTATATTCTTTTATTTTGTCAGCTGCTCAAGTTAGCAGTACTAATATTAAAGTATCCCTTCTTTGACAGGTTCCCAGCTGTATTGTGTGGCTATTTTATATTTTTGCATCACATTTTTGGTCCATTTTTTTTGGCAAATTAGTGACAAATCACAAAAGACTGAAGTTATAAAATAATGACAGACATTTGAGTTTCAAATTTTATACCCTTCAGAAAATTCATACTAATGCAAGACCTATTCTATTATCTTTCTAAGTTTATTAGAGCAATATTTAAAAATTGTCCTTATTTTTGGGCCTTTGTCCCACTTCTGTGTATGGCTTTGTCCAGGTTTCTTGCTCTGAGGTTGAGAGGTATGACAAATGTGTCAGGCCATCACAGATGTAGTGACTCTGGATGTGTTCAAGCAAGGCAAGGAGTAGTTAATGCAGTGTAAATGTGCAGTGTGTCCCTCCCCATCCAAGGTAGACACAAGTACTACAGTGGCTTTTCATCTGTCCTTGATTTTGCAGAACGGTCTGGTTTCTGTCATATTTTTGTACTGTTGATTTATGCTTATTACTCAGATTTATGCTTATTACTCAAAGTGCCTGTTGCTCTGTGTTTAAGTAGCAATGCTTTAATGACCATAAGGTAAGCTTGTCTGAGATCGTAAGATGCAAGTAAGCTTTAATAAGCATACTGTTAAAGAAGTGCCAACATTGAAAGCCTTTCTGTTGTTGCCATGCAGAGAATACTTGACTAGATAATGTATAAGCCTTGGGTATTAAAGGACAGGATTCCATTATTTTAAAAAGCTCATTACACTTGTTGGAGACTTCCAGTCATCTCTACAGACTTTACAAACAGAATGCCAATCATGTGTGGTCCATACAATGTATCTTGAGCTTGTTTATGAAACAAGTAGATAGTTGTCACATCACAGAGATTTCTACTTTCAGCATGTTACTTGGTACTTTAATAAAGCTAAATATAAATTATAATTAGAACTGCAGTGCAGTGCAAGGAGAAGTGGTTTGAGTTGAGTGCCTCTGGTTTTTCTTATACTTGATTTTGACTGGCATTCCAGTAATGTATTTAAAAAGTAATTTATTTTTTCATGCCTCACAACCTTTTGTTTCCATCTAGATATTAAGTAAGCTGTCATGCAGCCAATGCATTGAAATATTTTTATTCTTCTACACTTATTTTTGTCTTGATTGGACTTGCATAATGATGGTTTGCCACCCAGGGCAGCGTATTTAATTAAAGTTAGTTTTTGTGGTTTTGAGCATAGCTCCTCCCTTTTCTAGTTGGCCACACCCCTTCCCCTTGACCCCACCTGTTCAGCTGTCTCCTGCAGCCCCCCTTTGATTTGAAGTCACCAGCCACCACTGCGGTCACCACTTTACAGTCTCCAATCTCCTTCAAACTGGCCCTCCTACATAAGATATAACCACCTGTGTGCATCTTCCTCCCCTCTTGTATGTCACCCTATGCTCCTCCCTCTTGTTAAAATCAGTGGCAGCTGGTGACTTCAAATTAAAGGAGGGCTGCAGGAGACAGCTGAATGGGTGGGGCCAATGGGAAGGGGTGTGACCAACTAGAAAGGGGTGGAGCTATGCTCAAAACCACAACAACTGGAATTTTAATTAAATATGCTGCCCTGGGTGCCAAACCATCATTACAAGATTCCAATCAAGACAAAATGAAGTGTAGAAGAAAAAAATATTTCAATGCATTGGCTACATGACAACTTACTTAATATCTAGATGGAAACACAAAGGTTGTGAGGCATGAAAAAATAAATTGCTTTTTAAATACATTACTGGAATGCCAGTCAAAATCAAGTATAAAATAAAACAAGCAGCACTCAGCTCAAACCACTTCTCCTTGCACTGCAGTTCTAATTATAATTTATATTCAGCTTTATAAAATGACCAAGTAGCATGCTGAAAGTAGCAATCTCTGTGATACCCCCATTTGTAAAAATGTTTCTTATCCAAAAAAGACCTGCTGCCTGACAACAACTATCTACTTGTTTCATGGGGAATACATGAGCAAAGTAAAAAATGAACAGCAAACCAGAAACAAGCTCAAGATAAATTGCTTAAGGGATTCCTGCACAAGTTATGGATCACACATGATAGATTGGCATTCTGTTTAGTTTACGGGTAAAGCCTGCAAAGATAACTGCAAGTCTCCAACAAATGTAATGAGCTTCTGAAAATACTGCAATGCTGGCCGTTATTTCAAATACTGTCATATGCATTTCAATACCTAAGGCTTATACGTTATCTAGTTATGTAAATATTCTCTGCATGGCAACAATGAAAAGGCTTTCAATGTTGGTAATTCTTTAACAGTATGCTTATTAAAGCTGACTTGTATCTTACAATCTCCGACAAGCTTACCTGATGGTCAATAAAGCATTGTTACTTTAATACAGAGTAATAGGGCACTGCAACAGCATGCATTTTTTGAATAATAAAAAGCATAAATCAACAGTATAAAAATATGACAGAAAACCAGAACATTCTGCAAAATCAAGGACAGATGAAAAGCCACGGTCGTACTTGTGGTCTACCTTGGATGGGGGAATACTCTGCACACTTACACTGCATAACTACTCCTTGCCTTGCTTAGACACATCCAGAGCCACTACAATGGGGAGTGGCGTGCAACAAGTAGGTCACAGTTTGAAATGTCTCTGGCTGATGGTGATGGCTCTGACACTCATACCTCTCAACCTCAGAGCAAGAAATCTGGACAAAGCCATACACAGAAGTGGGACACAGGCCCAAAAATAAAGACAATGTTTAAATATTGCTCTTATAAACTTAGAAAGATAATAGAATAGTAGTAGGTCTTGCATTAGTATGAATTTTTGAAGGTATGAAATCTGAAACACAAATGTCTGCCATTATTTTCAAACTTTAGTCTTTAATGATTTGCTACTAATTTTCCAGAAGACCACAATTTTAAGAAAAACAGACCAAAAATGTTATGCAAAAATATAAAATTGCCACACAATACAGCTGGGAACCTGTCAAAGAAGGGACACCTTTTTAAAATTAGTACTGTTAACTTGAGCAGCTGACAAAATAAGATCATCTACATGCATTTCTGAAATAAAAGTAATCTATAACTCTGATCATTACAGTTATTTATAATTGTAAACCCTCCACGTTTTCTTCCAAAATTGCCATTTTACAGAGGGATTATTAGGGGGAGAGCAACATTTTGAGCCAAAATTGGGGACAGTTGAGAGGTTTGGATATTCCTAATTCTATAAAATGATTTATTTGCACATACCTCTCAACCTGTTAATGCAGGAAATCTGGACAAGGCCAAATATATTGGGGGAATATGCAAACAGTACTAAAAATTGCTCTTGTATAAACTTAAAACAGTTGATAGAATAACAGGTCTTGCTTTAGCATGCATTTATCTGGAGGTTATGACGTCTGAAACTCAATGTCTGGCATTATTTAGTGACTTCATTCCTAAATGATTTGGCAGAAAACCACAAATTTTATAAGGAACAAACCAAAAATAAGAAGCAAAAATCTATTCATTCTGCAAAATTCTGGACAGTTAAGAGGTATAGTTCAGCTGGGGCTGTCTGAGTTTGCTGCCCTTCCCCCCTCACAAAATCATGGTCAAATGGATCGTCCCCCATGCATCCATTCCAATATCCCATTCCTTGGTTATTTCGCCCCATTTGCCATAAACACTTTAATGTGCATACTGCTTTACTTCTGCGATGATATGGATTTCATTTGAAAGTTTTATTTTATATTTTACAGCATAAACTCTAATAGATATCTGCTAAACAAAGCAATGCAGTCTCACAATGAAAATAGACTTAGCATTAAAACTTCTCTGCCCTTGAAACTCACATTCATTGAAACAGCATTGAAACCCACATTCAAAGAAATTACATTTTTCCAGTGGCAGATAAAGATTAATATTGGGCTGTTTTCAAATCATAGGCCCCTTGAACACAAAACATACACATGCTCTTTGATACACCTTCCTGACTGTATTAAATTATATTCCTTGTACAATACAGTACAGTTGTTAGAGGGCATTTTAAATTTATTGTTTTGAACATTTTTCCAGTAAACAATGAAACAAAATGCATGCACCAATAATGACAAAACTGCCCAATTCAGAACATTTCCATCATAAAAGTCTACTCAAACTTCAACAGTTCACCAGTATCAGTAAATATGCACGATCTCTGAAGAAGTAAAAGCCATCTAAATAATTCTACATTAAAGAAATCTGTTAACTAATGAAGAGGTTACTGCTAGCAAACAACTTTATATGTCATTGTTTCATCTACAAATAAAGTGCCTGTTGCCCTTGAGGAATAAATTGCTTATGTTTCATTAAAAAAATTATAATGCTATTAATATCACAATAGGGAATGGATGGCAAACTGATAACAGGTTCATAGTTACTAGGTATCTTCGCCAAAGAGGAGTGCAGCATCCATCCACTTTACAACAGAGTACAGTATCAGCAATGGATCTACCTACTGTGGGAGAAGAACCCACAGCCTTCTGCATCAAAAGCAAGTACACTACCTGTTGTGATATTTACAATGTAAGCAGACTTGGCATAAGCAGCACTAAACTTTTGTTCCCCTGCAGCTCTCACCTCCTTGTAAAATCTACTCGACACTCAGCTGTATCTCTGAACTTTGCAGCACAAGAAATCTGGACAAGCCAAAATGTATTTGGGGGGGACTAAAGCCCAAAAACCAGGGACACATTTTAAACATTGCTTGTATAATGTTGGAAAGTTGCTAGAATAAAATTCTGTGTTACCACCATACATTTCACTGTCAAGTGTTGAACCCAGGTCCCTGTCCAAAACAGCCAGAGCAACATACCACTATGCCAAATCATCTATTTTTATGAAAGAAAGGAAGACTGAAACTTAAATGGCTACCATTTAGTGAATTCAGTTCTCACCATAGCTGTCAACATCTTAGCACAAAACACCTGAACAAAGCCAATAATGGGAGAATACAGCCCCCAAACATATTCAGTGAGTTCAGTTATCACCATAGCTCTCAACCTTGGCACAAAAAACCTGGACAAAGCCAATAATGGGAGAATACAGTCCAAAAATAGGGACAAATAGCCACTGAGGACACCAGAGCAGACCCACACAAACACAGGGAGGACATGTAGACTCCACACAGAAGGCACCCCAACCAAAAATCAAACCAGACAACCCATAGCTGTCAGGCAACACTGCTACCACTGCACCACTGTCTGTTTTAAGCAACAAAAATACAGAAACCACAGATTTTATGAGGAACAGAACAAATATGAGACAAAAATCTGCAAATGTTTTAGAAATGGTGATGGGTAGGGAATTAAGGCTCTTGTCACTTGGGCCCAAGGTACAGGGTACAAGCCTTATTCTCTACCCACAACCATGAAGCAACTGGGGCATTTTACACAGACACACACACACACACACACACACACACACACACACACACACACACACACACACACACGATCCTGTACTCTGCAACACACTCCTCCGCAGCAATCACCTGTTTCCAGGTTGGTCCAGCCTGAGGGTGATGCAGTCTGGTGACCTTCTGGTTTGTGCAGTCGTCACCGCACAGATCTCTGGGTTGGAAGGGCAGAGCTTCCTGCCTTCCCTATCCAGACTGCCTAACTGAGCAGTCTGGAGCTCAGGAATGCCTGAGCATGCGTGCTTGGAGTTCTGGTCTGCCTAACACAGCAGTCAGGAACTAGATATTTTTCTGTTTTTATATGTTCTACGGTGGGGGGACTGGGGACTTTATTTTATGCATTCTACAGGTGGGGGACCCATTTTACAGGTGGGAGGGCATTTTACAGATGGGAGGGCTGCAGTCCCGCAGTCCTATAGCATGAGCCACCCCTGGTTAAAATACGTATTCACCACAGCCATGTCCATCCTTTTCGCAAAATCCACTACCATCTGACCTTCTGCATTCCTTTGTTTAACACCATACCTACCCATCACTTCCTCATCCCCTCTGTTCCCTTCACCAACATGCCCATTGAAATCTGCTCCAGTCACCACTCTCTCACCCTTGAGTACAGTCATCACCACTTCATCCAACTCACTCCAAAATGTTTCTTTCTCATCCATCGCACACCCAACTTGTGGAGCATATGCACTAACACCATTCATCATTACACCATTAATTTCCAGCTTCATAAACATCACTCTATCTGACACTCTTTTCACCTCCAAAACACTCTTAGCATACTGTTCCTTCAGTATAACTCATATGCCATTTCTCCTCCCATGCACACCATGATAAAACAATTTGAACTCACCTCCGATACACCTAGCCTTACTCCCCTTCCATCTGGTCTCTTGCACACACAATATACCAACCTTCCTTCTGTCCATCATATTGGCTAGCTCTCTCCCTATACCAGTCATACTACCAACATTCAAATTCTTACCCTCACTACCACAGCCCTAGCCTTTCTCCTCAATTCCTGCCTTTGGCCATGCCTTCCACCTCTTCTTCTCCTTCGGCCAACAGTAGCCCAATTTCCACCAGCCCCCTGTTGGCTAACAGCACTGGTGGTGGTCGTTAACCCAGGCCTTGACTGATCTGGTATGTAAATATTTACTGCTGTCCACATGAATAATTTGGTGAAGTTTTACGCTGGATGCCCCTCCTGACGCAACCCTCCCCATTTATCCGGGCTTGGGATCAGCGCAAAGAAATTCACTGGCTTGTGCATCCCCAGTGGCTGGGTTGCAACGTATAATTTATATACATGTTAAAATTCGGTCTTAATAAAATCACCAATGCTGTATGTTTGGCATACTTTTGTTTGGTGCCCTGTAACTAGTCCACATATAACTTCTGAAATTTGGTCCAATATGACTCTACTGATGATTGTGATTTAGAATCGCAAAAAAAGTGGAAACCAAACAGCTATTTGTCAGTACTGAAGTTATTTTATCAATGGATGAAATAGAAGCCAGGTAAAGTAGAAAAGTACAGAAAATATCTTGAGATAAATATATGATGAGGTGGTCACCATGCCAAATATTTGAGACATAACTGATGATTAGGCGGAAAGAAATTATGGGGATATTAGTCGACCTAAATGGTGTTTTTGTTTGTTTGTTTGTTCATTTTAACATTTAAAAAGAATGATATTTCTCCTAAAGAAGATTACAATGAATATAATAATGAAATAAAATGGTATTAATTTAATTAATGTTACTAAAAAAATGACAAACTGACACACAAAGGGAAAATGTAGAACACTCAGAATTCATTTATAAATAAGCATTTTTGTTCTTCTTTATTAAATTATCACTTATAACATAGGCAATCATACATTTATATAAATGAAAACAAACCATATTGATACAGTCTTAGTTGCTAGCATTTTGCATCACAGAGTGTATTGACATAATTTTAGTAGTAACCATTATACATAACTTATAATCTATCCAATCATCTTTTAAACCTCATTCCTCCTCCTCCTCCTCCTCCTCCTCTGCATATATTGTTCCCAAAATTCCCATTTTTTCCTATGTAGTTTGCTCATTCCCTTTTCTAAAGATCTCAATTCCAGTTGTTTTATCTCGGTTACTATATTCATTACTTCTAGTAAAGTTGGTTTAGACTTTGATTTCCATTTTCTAGTAACTGATTCTTTAGGCAACTACCATAATTAAACTCAGCAAGGCCTTACCATGTCTAGGCCATTCTGATTCTGTATCATAGCTCAGGAAAATCATTTCCCTAGTTACACCAATTTGCTCACCCAGTATCTCTGATTGAGTAGTCTTCAGGGAATCTTTAATGGCTACCAACTCATTACACTCCCAGAAAATATGTTCCTAATTATCTCTTTCATCCGCATCCCACCTTCAACATTTGCTGTCTACCTGAGGAAAGGTTCTTTGGGGTCTACTTGGGGTATAAATATATCTATGTATACATTTCCAAACAAAAATCCTAAATCTTCAAATTTTGTTACATATTGGGAGATAAACATATATTATCCATTGTTTCTTTGTGAATTGCTTATTCAATCTCTTTTCCCAATCCTTTCTAACCTCTTCTGACTGATTTTTATAGTTATTATGCAATATTTTGTATGCTCTACTAATTATTCTTTTTTTTACCAGCAGCTTCTGTTCTAGATTCTACTAAAAACTCTATCAGTGGTGGTCTTTCATTTAAGACCACCCCCCCCATTTTGTTCTCTTTGCCTATACTTTGATATAAATTCTAAACAGGGAAGGCCATCTCTAACCTGCAGTCCAAACAAGTTCTTGGCATCTTCCCATTCTATTACCTTGCCCTGTCTAGTTATTTGCTCCCAATACCTTGCCAGTTTTCTCCAATAAGTTCAAGCCCCACTCTTGTCTACTTTCTGTATCCATAGTTGCAGTCACCACTATCGGCAGAATTTAATTTCTCCATTTCCATGTTGGGTTAGTTTTTAGAATACTTTCTGCTACTTTATGAATATAATATTCTGTATGATTATTGTTATTTTCCTTAAAGATCTGCATCCAAAATCCCAATCTCTCCTTGTTTTCTTGAGTGTCTTCCCATTTCATCATCATCCCTTTCCATTTTGAATTATATGGTTTCTGCTTGTGCTATGTATAGGAGCCTTAACTGTGTAGCTCTGAAATACCCCTTGAAATTGGGCAATCCCAGTTTGTCCTGTTCTATTAGAAGAATCAGCCTATCCCACTTGACTCTTGTCATCTTCCCCTCCCAGATAAAATCCTTCAGCTCATTAGTAATTACTGTCCATAAATGTCTCCTCTGGTTGATAAAAATATGCCTGACTTGTGTATAAGACTAAAGGGACTAAAACATTTTAACTGCTTGTATCTTACTATCCATATCTATATAACAGAGCTTGAAAATTCTCAGTATTACTTTTGTTTAGTCTCTTCCTACATGTCCTTAGCTGCCAAACCAGAATCATTTTTATCCATACTCCTAAATACTTCATTTTATCATGTTCCCATAAATATGGATATTGCTGAAATAATTTGTGTGTGAGTACATGATTTACCCTTATTGCCTTTGTTTCAGCTTCATTAATTTTGTACCCTGAAAAGATTTGAAACTGTCTCAAAATGCTCCACAGCACTGTAATGACCTTTTCTGTTTTTCTCAGGTATAAAATATCATCTGCAAATAGACCCAGCTTTTCATGACTATCATACCAATTATATGATTGAATTTCTGTGTCTATTATTTTCTTTGCCAGTGGTTCTAAATATAATGCAAATAACACCCCTAGCAAAGAGGACACCCCTGCCTGGTTCCTCTGCACAAGCAACAGAAATTGTCAGAGAGGAACCCACCGACTTTAATTTTCACCTCTAAGCCCTCATATATCCTCCTAATCAATTTTATATTTTTTTAGGGAATGCAAAGGCTTCCATTGCCTTGCTCATAAATTCCCTGCTTACTCTGTCAAATGCTTTCTCTGCATCAAGACCCACCAACATCAGTGGTATTTTCTTACATTCTGCTTCCCTCTCGATCATCAATGTTCTCTTAATGTTGTCAAATGTTTGGCTGCCTTCCACAAAACCACATTGTTCCATATCTATCAATTTTGGCATCACTTTTGCCATTCTGTTAGCAGTTATAGACATAAACACTTTATAATTATGGTTTAGTATTGAAATGGGCCTGTATGAAGCTGGATCTTTAGGTATTACAGTTACCACTGCTTTCTTCCAGGATGCTAGCATTTCTCCTCTTCTTAAAATATTGTTAAATAAAACCTTCCATATCTTTATCAGTTTTTCCCCTCCTAGCTTCCAACCATTCACAGGAATATCTACTTTTTCTGGGGACTTTCCTGTAGATTGATTATACATTACCATTTTTATCCCATCTCGTCCTATCCAAACTGTTAGCAATTGAGCCTCGTCTATCTCTAACCTTGGCATATTTAATTCTTCCATTTGTACCTTTTCTTGATTTCCATATCTCTCTGCTATATGCAGGCTTTCATAGAATTTCCTAAATATTTCTAATACGTCTATAGGATCTCTTGTTATCTTCCTTGTTATAGGCTCCCTAAGCTTGGTGACAGCCCTTTCTACTTTCCGTTGTCTTGGTCACTGTGATAAAGGTTTTTGTGCTATAGAGTTATTATCAAAAAACAGTTACTTAGCAGTCTTTCTAAACTCATGCATATTATTGAGGTAATCCTTTATTTTCTGTTTAGTATTCTGCAGTTGCTCCTCTTCTTGCTCTGTGGTATTCCCCCTGTTTTGGAATACTTTAACATTTGTCAGTCCCTCCAAATAATTTTTGTTACTTCTTAACCATATCTCCATTTCTTTTATTTCCACCCAATTTTTAAACTCTGCTTTAATTTTATCCCACCCTTATCTATATTTTCAGAAGAAATTTCTATCTTCTCCAATAGATCCTGAATAATTTCCACTACCCATTCCCTAAATTCATCTCTTTTCAACAGATAGGTAGGAATGCGCCAGTGTCTCATTTTTATTTCATTATCCTGTGTTTTAGTTTTAGTTATTATTGGTGCGTGATCTGAAATAGTTACTGGGTACTTATCAACACCTTCAATTAAATGCACATTTTCCTGTGAAATGTAAATTTTCTCTAGCCTAGCCCAGTTTAATATCTTGGGGAATAATATGTGAATTCACATCTTCCATGCCAAATAGTTTCATAAATGTCTTCAAAAATCTACCCTCTTTTATTATATTTTCCCATCTGGGCCCCATAGACACATCTTCACTGTTGTAAATCAAATTTCAGTGCCCACCAATAAGTAATATTCTTTGCTGAAAGCTGATTATTTCTCCAAGAATTTTCTTAAGCTCCATTATAACAGTTTTAAGTGGAATATAAACATGCCAGTGTAATCATCATCCCTTGCCAGTAGCCACTTAGTACTATAAATCTACCATTATTGTTTTTTTATCCTCTTCTATCACTATTGGAGCTTCTCTTGCAATTAATATAAGTACTCCTCTTTTCCTTTGCCCCAGGTATTCTACTGAATAACCATCCTGAAAATCTTTCTTTATCAAATTCACATGTTCAGTTCTTCCTAGTGTGTCTCCTGTAGAATAGCTATTTGTACTCTTCATTTTTAATATAGTTCACCACTCTTCCTTTTTGTATTTATCTGTGAGACCATTGACATTTAAAGATATTACAGAAAGCATCATTATGTTAAAAAGTAACTACTCCCACCTTTTATGCATAACAGCTTTTTTGTTAAATGTCTAGTTCTAGGTTTTGTGTTGCATGCATACACTGCTTCGCAGGTTGATCTTTTATACAGTGGTTTCTTGCCATATCCATATGAGCCTATGTCACATCTTACAAAACATTTTGTTTTATTGAAAGCTCTCAAAAAAAAAAAAAAACAAATACACTCCAATAACCCCCTAAAACCTATTAACTTAATAATAACACACAAAACTATGCACATCTTCAAATATTGAAGTTTTACCCTCCTAATAGGAACAAATGTTCCAAACTGACAGCCACACTCATAGACTTCAGTTAACCTAAAAGAAAGGTTGTCCATGCTAAGATGCATGGTGCAGCCTGTGCTTCTACTAAGTGTTGTCTGGTTTTGTCTTATCTTTATAGCTCTTTCAGCTAGGAAAACAAGTGAATGCTTTCTGAAAACATTATCTCCTAGCCATTTATCTTTATCAGATTGTCTCTTAGAGACATGAAAACCGGTAACAAAATTGCTAAACATACATTTATTTACAATATTCTTTTTCATTTACTTGCTTTCTCTTAAAACGTGCTACTAGATCAAGCTTAGGGCCTTAATCCAGTCATTCCCTTATGCAACAATTAGAAAAAAGCATACACATTTTTCTTTTGTCATGCTCTTTTAACCAGATTTTTCTATCTCTTTATTTTCACATTGCAATGCCTACATTTCTTAAAACTGAACAAGGAGAAAGAGAGAAGAATGGAGAAAAGACACAGGAGTGCCTATTTACATTACTATCCCCATTACACTTAAAATAACTGTGAAAACTTTACTTTATAGCATACAAAGAAAATCATGCACTATTAAAATAGTACAATTAAGAAAATAATTTGTTATACTTACAGTTAACTTTCTCCCGCCTCTTACCCTCTCCTAAGTATTTTTCCAAATATTAATGACAAGAAGAAGGGTATGTGCTTTACAGTCACCTACACATTTAACAATGTCCAAAAACTTCCAATATTTCCAGATTTTGTTGTTCTGTCATGTTTCACAAATATAATTATTGCTTTGTAACCCCCACATTTGTCAATTTCCAAGTTACTGGCTTTATTCCTGTTCATCTCCATCTCCCAAATACTGTCTCTGCTTCATTTCCAATGTACTCTGAATTCTTTTAGTCACCTCTTGTGTTTTTTTTTTCTTCTGTCAAACATTTTCTGTTGAAACATTGGAAAATATTTCACTGACACAGTTTCTCTGTGCTTTTTATTTCCTGAAGAACAAGAAGCAGAATCTCCTGCTGCTTCACAGCTCACTTTTTATTGGACAAACCTTTGAATTTCCTCCTTAGCATGTACTTCATCAAAAAAATGATTTTGTCCCCCCAGGGAAAAAATATTTTAAAGACAGATGGGTACAGCAGTTTGAATCTCATGCCTGCTTCTCAACATTCCCTAAATAAATGTAATATATCTACTCATCTTCTGCTTGAAGTACAATTAGTAGTCTTTCTCTACAAGCACTCTGCTGTCTCCCACTTTTAGTACTTTGTCCTTCTGCCACTGTTTTGTCAGAATCAACTCCTTCTGCTGGTAAGATTGCATCTTTACTATTAAAGGTCTAGGTTACTTTCTCATAGCCAGGTTTGGAGCATACACACAATGTGCTCTTTCAATTAACAGTTCATGTAGTGGAATACCAGTCCAGTTGTTTAGTTGTGCTTTCATAAAATTAATACAGTCTGTTCCTTCTAGGTTCTGTGGTACAGCAGAAAATCTCAGGTTTTCCCTACATGCTCAGTCCTCTAATTCTATTATTTTTGAAATATCTCTTATTGTGCAGTCTCACATTCAGCCAGCCTTTGTTCATTTTGTCCTCTGAGTTTTGTAGGTTTATCACCTCATCTGAATATGTTTAAAGCTTCTTCCATTTTTCCAGTCTTTTGTGTGTCTGAGTTGATATACTCCATCAGTGTTTCATTTATTTTAATCAGGTCTGTGTGCAGTTGTCTTATACTTTCCTCTAGGTTACTGGAAGTCATGTCTGGAGCTTGCACTGCTTTTTGCTGAACAGCTGCAGTACTTTTCCCAGTCAGTGTTTTTTTTCCTCGCCTTTTGTTGCTGATTCTCCTTTAATCCTCTGTATTTTTTTTTCTTGGCATCCAGGCAGTGTACTTACAAGCCAGTTACTGAAATTTACCCAGAAGTGTAGGTCCATTGGCTTTCTCTGCTAAGTTTCTCTTTTCACACTGGGAGAGCTAGAATTAAGCTGTTATTCAATGTGCAACCATCTTGGAAGTCCACTTTATTGTTTTTGTTCTTATTACTAAAGATTGAAAACACAACTGTAAAACTTTATTGAGATTACTAGATAATAATCTGCTAATTAAAACAAAACGATGGGTCTGGAAACCAGGAGTAGAAGACACTCCAAAAATATGGCACCCTGATACCTTTATCCTTGTTTTAATTTGCAATGCAAACTGCTATGAAAAGCATGTACTGTGTAAGCATCAGCAATCATACACTGAAGGCATGCACATGCAGTGCATGCTTCATAATCTCCTACAAGGAAGAAAAGCAAAATAACTTTAACGTTTGCTTATACAGTGGCATTATTAAAAAGGTAAGCAATACCTTTTCTAAATAATGTCATTCTATAATAACAATAATCCTCCCCTGAGCGTGGGTATCAGAGGATTTACCTACAGATGGCATTGTTTAATCATTTGGGTTGCACCTTCATGATCGAACCAGAAAAACTGTGAATAAATCCTGTGATATCCACACCCAACAGTGAATTAGTGATAAATTAAAAAAAGCATTTTTGCTAAGGAGGGCAAGCTACCTGTTCCCCTATGGAAGGGCCTGTGCCCCCCAAACTTTTGCAACTTCATATTTACGAATTTTGAGATTGTGCAACACTGACACCATTGAAGAAAGGACATCTTTCAAATCCCGGTTGTACCACAATTTTGTGCACAAAACTGCCTGCAATTTACAATTTGCTGTGAATTCAGTCAATCAGGTCACAATTCAACCTGCTCAATAAGCTGTGCTCTCAAATGCTTAAATGGTATACAGACACATGCATGCGCCTGCACACACACACACATGCACACACACACACACACACACACACATATATAATTATGTGTGTGTGCACGTGTGCGTGAAATACAAATTTAATTGAATAGCATTTTAGTTGGCATCTGTTTTGTTGACAAAATTTGGATGACTGAACAGATGGTCAGCAGGTCTACAAGACTGCACAAATCTCGGCGTTAAGGAATATGCCCTTCCCCTGATATTGTGTGTTTTCAGAGTTAGTATATATAATTAACAGAGAGTGTGGGGCTGGAGCCCCTCAAATGGAGGTGCAGGGCAGTGTTTCCCCCTGCAAAATTGATGTTTTTGTGTCTTTTTTTTTTCATTTTAATTTTGAATGTGTCATGGTTATTGCTCAGTCATGCATTGTAACATATCGACACCTGTATTGTCGATGTTTTGAATGTCAACATTTGGGTCTTTCAATTATTGATATATATATATATATATATATATATATATATATATATATATGTGTGTGTGTGTGTGTGTGTGTGTGTGTAGACACGTGAGGTTGCCACCTTTTGAATTGCAATGAATGGGGAATTTATTAATTAAATGTCACATTTTGTGAGGCAAGCAATACTATTAACTAGTGCAAAAAATTTTTATTTATTTATTACATTTGTTAACTGGGTAGTGTCCGACTGGGCCAGGAGCCCGTTTTCATTGGAGACCCGGGGAGAAAAGCTCCACAACAGTACAATGCAAACTATAGTAATTTATATACAAAAAAATTTTAAATAGAGGGTACAAATATACAGAGAAATATAGAATTCAGCTCTGAGACAATTTGCAAATGCAGGCACAGTGATGAGCATAGTACATATGAATTCATGTATGAGTAGCCAAAAAAATATGTAATTCATCAAATAACTGAGTGGTACAGAGATGTGAAATTCTGCATAGAGAAGAAAAAATAAGAAATTCAGTAAGAGGTTAAGAGGGGTTGCTAGAAGCATCAGGAATTATAGAATAGTTAGGCAGAGCAAAAGGTGGGTAAAAGTAATGGAAGTTGGAAAGAATTAGCCTGGAGTAAGCAAGAGCGCAGCCAATGACTAGCAAGGTGTTCTTTTAGGAGTAGTTTGAACTCATGACGGCTAGGATTCTTTGCTATGTCTCACGAAAAGTGTTTCAGAGTTTGGCTATTTTGTGAGAATAGAAGAAGTCACCATGAAAGTTGTGGGAGTAGGTAACCTTTAGCATAGGTTTGTTAGAGACAAAAGATGTATTTATATTTTATTTCCAAAATAAAGGCTCTCTGTTTTAGAAATGTGGTGTGGATTCTGTTGTTTTATAGGATATAAAGGTTTTGCAGCATACTTTTCTGTAATATTTGAATGGAATTTAAGAAGAAGACCCTCAAAGGCAGCTCAAATGCCGATATTATCAGTATAATATAAACTGGTAGAGGGCTGTGGCAGAGGAATTGTTCTGCAAAATCTTGTCTGTTGAAGTGAACTACAAATATTGCAGGGACAGATGAGTCCCCAAATTAAGGTCACAGACATAGAAAAAGATGCCAGGAATAAAATAAACAATCCACATGCAGGAAAGACTTTCCCAGCAGGATTGTCATTTCTTAATACAGTCCTCATTAAAAAATGTGGCCCATTCCATATTTTGCACTAAAATAAGTATATCTTGTATTATTTGTACAGATCTCTCCAGATACTTAAATGACAGTGTTTCAGATATGGTGTAGTTTTTAAAGTAGGAATTCTTTGCTCATGTACCTATAACTCTAGACATGAGCATTTGTTTTATGTGATACTAGGCAGTAAAGTCATTTTATCTCTTAAATAATGGGTCTATATTAGATCACCGAATGCTTAAAAAAGTGAACAGTGATTAATCGACCCTATGTAAGCGAAAGCTTACAATTTCAAACTGTCAGAGCAGCAATTTTTTTTCCTAGGGAAAATAAAATCACTGTTCCAACAAAAATAAAAAACACTTTAAACATTACATTTAAGTGAGGGGCTTTGCCCCCACCCCTTACTTAAATATACCAACTCCGAGACCGCACTACAGTGCTGAAAACGGCAAAGTAACGAAGCGGCCAAGCAAATTCTTTCCCAGGGAAAGAATTCGCTTAAAAGACGTTTCGATATTTTGCTGTTTCAGGCTTTTGAGTTCAACCAAGACACATTTGAAAGAATGCATCTTCAGTCTTCTAATAGGGAACCTAAATAATACATATTCAGCCTTTAAAGTAAGTGTCCATTGTTCAGGCATTCATAAGTCAAGACATGTCCATATATTATATACACTACCAGATGATGACCTTACATTATCCACTGAGTAAGACATTCTCAGTCCTTCAGTTTCAGGGAGAGGACTGCCTTTAGGATTTTTACTAGATTTAAAGGAGTGCCATGTCTTGTTCAGTTAGCTAATGCATTTCAGACCAAGGTTCCGCCTAGGTGTCTGTTACTGAAATTAACGACTGTGTGTAATAACATATTTAACCTCTATTTCTGCTGTTCTGTTAATTTATAATGATTCCTTTAGAGATCCATACATCTGCTCCCCTGACAGGGCTTTGAATTCATCAGTCCTGCTAAGCCCTCATGCACCTTGAAGGCCTCCCTCTGACATTTGGCTTCCCCTTCATATGTGACACTTCCACTTTAGTAGACTTTGGGTTTGTGCCACGTCAACTCATCTTCTCAAACTCTTGTCTGTTACCCATCTGATAATAATAATTGGGAATACACACTCAGTTCTACTTCTTAGTTCTCAACAAACTACTACTCAAAGAGGCCTAGACTTGGCTGCATTTCCTGTCACAGTCTTCTGGCCCACAAGCCTAATAGGGGTTTTTCCTTCTTATTTACTTGTCTCACAGACTACAGGATACAACACAACTGCCTGGCTACATGGCACAGAGAAATGTACCCCTTACTGTGACTCAAGTTGAGTTAGATACATGACCATGAAGAAGCCAGGCAGGGAGTGAAAGGGGTGAAAAGGTGTAGCCTGCCTGCATCTCCCGGGAGTTGGGGGAGAGGATATGTTGTAGGTGCTTGGTGAGAGCCCAGAGATGTGCAATTTCTCTGGTAGAGACTATGGAAATCACTATCTGTACCTGGGAATTAGAGAGCAGGGCTGCTACCTGGCATTGTACCTTGTGAAAGTGAGTGACAATCAGCACAGATGAACCATTGCAGGACCATTTCATTGGTGGACATGAACTGCACGCTGAGGAAATGAGCTTATAGTAAAAACTTGAATCACCACTGATGGCTGCCCTTCCTGGTGAATCCTGCCACTGGGGATAGGGAATGAATGGAATGATTAACTGGGAGGGGCTGATGAACAGACGGCATTGGATGCACTAACTGCCAACCTGGAAAAAAATACTACTTCACTGATTTGGGCTGCAATGATCCTGAAATATGCTTCATGAATTAATAGCTTGAAGCCCTGATGCTAAGAGGAGTTTCTTTCAGAGTCTCGAATGCAGCCTTTAGTTCTAATCCCTACATGGATGTTGTTTTTTCTCTAGTACATCATGGATAGGTTGCAGTAAAAGGCCTAAGTAAGGCACCTTCTGATGAATGATTGTGACTCTTTGTGGCAAGCTCTATTTTTTATTACAGGATTTACTCATATCATTCACAGGAATATAACTTCTCTGACAGGCTCCTACTGCAGCTTGGATAGCTACCCAGTGGTCTGAACTTTGGCTCAAGATGATTGTCATTACTGAAGTGATACCTTATCCCCAGGTGCAAAAAATGGGAACAAGGGTTTGTGGATGGATGGATGGATGGATGGATGGATGGATGGATGGATGGATGGATGGATGGATGGATGGATGGATGGATAGATAAGCCCCTGTATTCTCTGTGGATTCTTTGTCTCTCTTTGCTGTTGTATGTGGTTCCCCAGGTAAAGCTTCTCTCACAGCTAGTTCAGTTCTAGTCAGAATACAAAGGAAATAATCTACCCTTTCACAAGGAACAAATTGAGTCAGATCTCTGATATCAGTCCATGACACAAAGCAAAGCTTGAAATGAGTACTATGTATGATTTCACATGAAAATCAAACTGACCTTAAGACTCTGGACTGAAGAATACTAAAAATAAAGCATTTCTCAAATCACTACACACTATTCACTTGCTTTCTACAAGCACTGCTCAATAAATGTTGTAGTGTCAGACACAGACACATGATGAGTGCTCATTGATTTTGCATTTGGTAGTCCAATGCATCCCCCGTCTGGTTTGAGAAAAGACCATAACAGACTATTGTATAAGCTCAATGCTTAGTCTGAAAACTTGTGTATACACAACCCTATCATAGGCTCATCAATTTCTTTATACCCTCCAGACAATTTGTATTGTCTAATGTTAACAGTCTTACCTAGCTGAGATATCTGTTATGGAAACCAAAGCCCTCACTACGGACTTGGTATATCTTACTATAACCATTCTGGTGTGAAATGTAAATGCATCCCATTACCTAAGAAATAGCTATGCCCATAATGGATTCTGGCATATCTGTAACGAGAATTATAGTAGTACATGGTGGACCCTGCCCAGTCATGAATGTCAAAGTCACACACCATCAACAATAATAGGGGCCAGATTTCAAAAGGATCAGGGTAGCATAGAAAAGAGTCTCTACCATCCAGCAATGCTACCCAGATTCTGAATAATAGCCCTGCCACAGGTATGACATCAAACCAGTGAGTAAGATCTTCCTTACACAGTACCTCTCAAATAGGTAGTTACTAGATGTGCAGTCAAGGACAGTACTGAAGAGCCTAACCCGATTTCTCAGTTGTCCCAAAGCACTATGTGGTTAAGGGATTTGCTAAAAGTCACACATTACGCAAATGAAAGCTGAAAAAAGCAAATCCTAGACTACAGGAAGCAGCTTTAACCTGCACTAACTGCCAGACCAAAATGCATAAGGTCTCTTCTACTGGAAAGGATATGAAACTTTGTATCTGCTTAGTAGGCACGGATACTCATTGTTATACCACCAATGCTACTAAATGTCAGTGCATCTTACATTAGCTGAAAAATCGAACTTAGGTTAACTGGTGGAAGACAAATATGCTCAATATTATACTAGCAATGTCAATATAAGTGTTTTTTTTTTTTTTTTTTACTAATTCAATGAGTTTGATTAACAAAAGAAGGGAGAGGGAGTTAAGAATAGCTGGAAAAAAATATGACATTACACTCATTAGTGAAATGTGGTTTAGTATTTATTTATTTATTTTATTTATTTATTTACATTTGTTGACCGGGAGTGTCCGAATGGATGTAGGTCCATTTTCAGCGGAGGCCCTGGGAGAAAAGCTCCACAGTTAAAATAAACAGACAGTAGTTACATTGGATTACATAGCGATTAACAATTTAACATAGCAATTAATTACAAACATATTTACAGATCATAGTACATCAGTAGCCAACTAGAATCTTTATCTGCGAAGTACACAACAGACATTAACAAATGTTACAATAAGAAGTTCCTGAGTAGTAATAAAAATAAACCCCAATCTGTACCAGGATTTACGGGCATCATGTATACTAAATGATTAAGAAAGCAGGAGGAGTTCCTATTTATGTGTCATTAAAATGTACATCTGTAACACTTTGAGGAAAACTCTAAGTCATTAGTTCTAAGGTTAGTTTCTGCAAAAGAAAAATGAGATGTTACCCTTTTCTATAGGCTTCCTAATTTAAAATCAAACCATTACAAAAAATTCTGTCAGGATCTACATAGCTGTTTTTACAACAGTTGCAATTTGCTTGCAGGATCATAAGTGCACCAGGAGTCAACTGGACCATGCTTTACTCCAAGACAATTTTAATTAAGCAATAACCCACGGATGGGTGTGGGTAATGCTGGATTTAATCATGGTTGGTGTAGTTTGGTCACAAGGACAAAGCCCGAGTGACCACACAAAGCCAACCGTGGGTAAATCCAGCATTGCCCACACCCAGTCGTGGGTTATTGCTATTATACAATGACATTATTTTTAAAACAATACTTGCTTTTCTTAAATAATGTCTTTGTATAATGCCTCTATGCTGTCCTTCCGCGTTTTGAATGTATCCTGTGGCTGTTTTGATGTACTGTGCATGCGTATGGGACTTGTGTCCCAACGCTTATGCAGTACATCAGTGCTGTGCAACTGTTGCAATGGAGAAAGAAAGATCTCTGTTGCTTCTTCTTTTTTTTTTTTTAATACAAAAAGGAAACCGGGAGACTTTTTACCTTGGCGAGAGTCAGGACAGACAAAATAAAAGGATAATCAGGTAAGTTTTTTAAGTTTTGCAGAACTTACCTGATTATCCTTTTATTTTTGTCTGCGCCATTTCCTTCCATTGGTTTAAGTCTTCCTGTTTCTTTTTATAGTAAAAAAAAAAAAAGTAAAAGTAAAAACAAACGTGAGGTATACTAACGGGAAAAAGTCTGGTCGCCCAGACATTTTCCTGTAAGTATACTCTCTGATTTAGAACAGGTACGCTGGTTGGGCTGGCCAATCAGTGTGCCTGTTTTTAAATATTTTAGGCCTGTCATTGTATAATTAACAATATAATAGAAGATAGATTCCAGTTTAACTATACACAAACAGCAAAACAGAGTACCAGAGAAGGCGAGATCCTTGATGTGATTTGGCTGACTAACAGGCTCCATGTTCTTAATTGCACCATGGACCCAGAATTAGGGGCCCCACTTTACTTCTGTGCATCCTGTGAGGTTGTCGTTCAAGGGAAAAGAAACTATATAGAGGGCAGCTTCACTGGGAAATTCTACAGATCCAGTTTTACTGCAATAAATCATGAGTTAATAGCATATCAATGGGGGTTATCATGGAAGGTAAGACTACACTTGATAGATGGGCAATCCTTTACAAGTTCATTTGAAGTCTAATTAATAAGTTTGTTTCATTTACTAATGTAAGTATTGATAGAAAAGATCTTCCTCTATGATGGTCCAATGGTCTTTCATGAAACAGAACTAAAAAGAAGTACTTCAGTAGGAAATATAAGGCAGCACTAAATTTAGTAAATAAACCATAATGCTGCTAAAATAATGTTCATCAAACTGGTAAGTTACACCAGAAAATCACAGGAAATTAAGTTAGCAGACAACTCTACGAATGATAGTAAGGCATCGTATACACCTGCAGTCCTATGGGAAAGATGAAGTTTCTAACATCGTTATCAAAGCTGATTATTGCCTTATTACTGAACCAAAAAAATGGTCAGGGTTTATCAGGTACCAGGATTATAATGCCCCTGGGCAATGAGGTTTCAGGGGAATGCCCTGTCATACCTGTCTATATAAGTCCCAAAACATAAAGCTCTATTAAGATGAAGTCAGCTGCTGGTCCTGAAAGCCTGATTTTCTTTTCTTTTTTTTTTTTTTTTGGGGGGGGGGGTGTAGTTGCTAACCTAACCCTACCTTTGACTGACCTGTTTCAAAGAACTTTGGAAAGTTACATCCCTGGCATTTAGAAATAAGCAATTGTTTTACCCAACTTAGATGTCAGTCTTGCTCCATTGTTGAGCACTATAGGCCCATCGGTCTACCCTTCATTTTGGGAAAACTTGAGCCCTTGACTTGCTCCCTATTCCAGCATGTATTTCAGCAAGAGTTAGATATCTTTCAACATGTTTTTTTTTATATATATATTTTTTAAGCAGGGCATTCTTTTTTTACAAATCTGATTAGTTTTTAACAAAACATAACAAATGCATTAGACGTTGGTCTTGCAACCAATATGCTATAATTATATTTTGCCAAGGCCTTTGACTCTGTGCCCCATGTTTGTTTGTTTGTTTGTGTCTTTCGGCTTTTCCCGGTTAGGGGTCGCCACAGCGGAACTCCAGTCCACTAATGACTGGCAGTAGATTTTTACATGCTGGCTTGCCGGGCCTAATGCACAACCTTCAACGAAGGAATGCCCATTCACGCATGTCGCCACACAGAAAACGCTCTAACTGAGAATTGAACGGGCAACATCTAACTGTGAGGCGACAATGCTACCGCAGCACCACCACCGCAGTGACTCTGTGCCCCATAATACTACATTATGTAGCAACTGAAAATTAATCATTACATTACAAGATAGGCAATCAATTGGCTAAAAAAAAAGAATTGCATTTTAAAGATTAAGACCTGTTTCTCCGAGTATTACAACACGTCACCATCCTGGGTGTTGTGATGACCCACCACTGCCAACCAGTAATCAAGGAGCCTCAATCTTCACCACTGGCAACAGTGGGAGACGTTCACTGAGAGGATGACAGGTACACACAAAGTACTTCCAGATGCAGCTCTCTGCTTCAAGTGCAATTTCCCTTAAGAGCACACAGAGAACACAGTCAGTCCAGGGCTGTTTTCTCACTCTTCCTCCATATTCCCAATAAGACTCCCACTGGCACAGCTATAGAGTTGAGATCTCAGCTGAGTGACCAAGCCAAGAACTCCAGCACCCTTTATGTCCAACCACTGCTTTGTGTCCCTGCCCAAGTAGCTGATACACACACTCTTGGAGATTTGTTTTACACACATTACAAAACCAGAGACTGAAAAGTAGCACAACCACCGGGGGGAACAGTACTATGTATTTATTAATGGATTAAACACTTTCATCTGACTATAACATTACACTTCTTCAGAAGCAATCATCATATTCACATTCACAATTCAAATAGTCAAGAGACAGGTTACAAGCCAAGTTATACCCAATCACAATCAACTACTAATTAATAAAACTATACATGAAAAACTATACCTAAAATACAATAAAAAAAGTCCCTCTCGCTGACCAAACCTTTGAAACAAGTAAGGAAATATATTTTAAACAAAATAAGAACGTAGCTTCAACACACTGGATATAGAAACATGGTCATTTAACCCTGGGACGATGGTGGCATTAAGCTTTATTTGCCACCACAATTCACAACATTCAATCAAATATACTCAGGGCCCCCTTCTCTTATTTTTATGGCCCATGTCGATAACAAAGAATTTAAAACTATGATCCTGAAATTGACTGATGTGCTTATATAAAGAACTGTTCTTATTTTTATATTTAATGTCTAATAAATGTTCATAAATTTGGTCCCTTAACCATTTCTTGTTTTTTCCAGTATAAAATCCTGTACATTGCTGACACACGGCAACATAAATGCCCCCAAGGAATTACAAGTATAGTGTTCTTTGACAAAACAAGATTTCTTTTTAATAATTACCTTATTATTTTCATATATAAATATGCGTTGGGGGAGCAAAAGCCACATTTATAGGTCCCTTTCCTCTTGTTAGTATTCATAAACACTTCTCTTTCATTTCTATCAAAAATATTTTTAAATGACCTCCCCTTCCTGAAAATAACAAATGGGGCTTTTCCAAATATATCAATAAGGTTGTTAGAACAGGAAAAAAAAACATTTCAATTTTTCTTTAAAATCCAGACAATATCTGCATGGGCATTGTTATATGTCGTAACAAAGGGTTTAGAAAAAAATCATTACCCTTTTTCTAGTTATTTGCCAATGTACCAAAAAACCTCCAAGAAGTAGGACCAAAAATCCAAAAAAGAGAGACTCCAAATGGAAAGGCAAAGCAGTTTTAATAACAGCTGTGTGAACAGTAAATAAAAGGTTAAGCGCTTTTACCCAGAACACTCCCAGGCTTCTTCAGAACAAGTCTACATTACAAAGTGCACTTATTTAAAAGTAACCAGTAATCAAAACCTGCCAATCACTGAATAATAGATATTCTAAAACTCCTCCCAACCCAACACTACAGTGTTAACCCATGCTCAGGGCAAACAGAATAAAATTAACACTGTGTTTTAAATGCAGTGATTAAAATATGTCCTTGAACAATGCTTATTAATACAGTCTTTCACAATTTAGCATCCCTTAGTCTAAGGACACTGTTTATACTAATATAATCATTCAACTCTGGGGGTTTGTCTGCATCCAGTTTAATCTGCCAGAATAACTCCCTATATTCTAATCTGGCTTCCCAAGCACCACCCCTGGGGTCATATAAGATTTGTTCTATAACAAAGAACCTGAATTTGGCATTCCTGCAGTTTTTAATGTGCTTAAACAGTGTATTAGTCTCCTTTTCTCTTACTATATCATATGAGTGTTCATATGCCCTCATCCTTAAGCACCTCTCCATCTTCCCAATATAAAAACTGGGACATACTTCACAGGTACCAAATACACTACTCCTGTACTATTACAGTTACAGTGTTCCAAGGACTTAAATAAAAAGCCCCTTACTGCCAAATAAATACTCTCCTGGTCGGCCATGAGGGTTCATTGATTGCAAAACCCACACCTAAATGTACCAGATTTCCTGTTGTTCAGCCTCAAATCAACACAGTCTCCCCTCACAAACATCTCAGACATCTCCTTCAGATTCATGTCCCTCCTCCTAATAAATCTAGGTTCCTTAGGTATACATTTATCTCCCAATGTAGGTAGGGCATTATGCCTAATTAGTGGTTCATATATTCATTCATTTCTCTTTGTACAAACTTCCATCATAATATCTTGAACCCCATTTTCAGGGAAGTCCCTGGACATGAACATTGTTTTTAACTTAACACATTCAACATGAAATTGTTCAACCTCAGACTCTCACTAAGAGACTTCTCAAAATAATATCTCAAATATTACTCCTGGGATAGCTTGCAGGATGACATCATTTCTTGTCATCTGACTTGTAGTTCCCAGGCCAAACCCCCCATTGCTAGAAGCTGGCAGAATTTAGCATTCACCTGTAAAAATATACTGACAAGTGCTTTTCTTCAGATCTTTAGCAGATGCTAGAATTCATAAAAGAACTACATTCCTTCATGATTCAAAAGTAGCAATTAGTTCACTCCAAAGACAATACAGAAAGCATTCTAGTGCAGACTCCGTGTCTCTAGCAGGTTTGAAAACCTGGGAGATAGCCTCTTTTATTGTGTAGCACATAAAGTAATAATTTCAGCTATTTTTCTGGTTTGCAGGACTGAAGTTAACCCTCCACTTTCCTCTGTTGACATATACATTTAAACAGTTACAGTAGTGCATGTACATTTCTGTTCTCTTCCTGTAGAGCAAACTGTGGATACATTTTAAGCACAAGCACTTTACAAAATACCTTTTCAACACAAACATCTGTACAGAGCAGTTTGATATACACATGGCATACAGTTCTACAACATTTGTAACACAACCATCTTGTATAAATAATTTTGATATTCACCAATGAAATATAGTTATTTACAAAATTCCAGCTAGCTGTGCTGGCAGTATCTCCTTTCATCACAGGTGTGCCTCAGGATTTTTTTTTATGCCTTATACTATTTGTCTGTGTTTCCAAATCAAACACCTATAAATCTGCCGATGATTAACAAACATCAACAACCAATGCATACCTTTTTACAATGGTAAGACTCAAAAGGTATGATTTTTAATGTTAAGAAGTGTGTGGTAGTAACAATATTGGATATTCATATGCTCTGAACAATCCCATGTTAACGTCAGACTCTTGTGTGAGGGACTTGGGGGTTAGGTTCACTTTAGGTCTATAATTTGATGGTCATCTAAACAGAATGATAAGGAGATGTTATGGTTTAATTAGGGACATTTTGTTATGTGCAGCTAGCAGAGATGACAGGAGTTTTATCCTCTTGTATTAAGTTGCTGGTAAGCCTATTCTAGAATATTGTGGATCCTTTTGCTCTTTTAATTTATCCTAGCTGAATAAACTGGAATATGTGCAAAAACATTTACAAGGCAGATAGCAAGGGTAACGTCCCTTACATACATACTACTTAGAGGTTATTTTATTCTCATATTCAAATACATTCAGAATGAAATTCTAGCTGTTACTTTGGGTATCACATCCTCCAATCACAATGCTACAACCAGGAATAAATGCCTTTTTGTAAAGTCACTACTGTATAGAACTTCTGCTTTGAATTCATTTTTTCTTCTTAGGGCTAGAAGGTTATGAAATTCTCGATCATTACACATAAGAAATGTCGGGAGTCTAGAGCTCTTTAAGAGATCTCTAGATATGTGGTTTAATAACAGGATTTTTTAATCTGGATTATCTCTTGGCGAATTTAAAAGCTCTAATGCACCCTGACTTTGGAAATCCCAACACTGAACACTGATACTAAAAATTAATGAAATCCATCTATGCTAGGAGCAGGTAACAAGAGTCAAAAATGATTCTGTGATAATGAATCTCATTACCCAGTCCTTGTGAAGTCCAAGCTCTGCCAAGGCCTTAGCAGACCCTCTGACTCCCAAGAAGCCATCTGGTACCACAGCTCCACTTGTATACACACACATACTGCAGGCATTAAGTCTGCTTACAGTACCAGTGTTGACATACAGGTGGAGGTATAAAACCTAGAGGCAATGCTGCCTGGTGATGTCAACTGTATGATGGGGATGAGAAGGCATCCATAATATTGCCATAACCTGTATGTTGGCATGCACTTATACCATCCTCAAATGGGACAGGCATGCAGGTGTGTATTTTCCTTTTTCACTAAGGTATAATGTTAACATTATATGACGTTTATAAAGCTAACTGAGTTATCCCCACTGAAAATCAGGGTTGATCTCATGCGCCCTATTACCATTACCATGCATGCATGTATGCAGTCCTCAATCACCCTTCCAGTAGCTCCCCTCTTCTAGTGGTACAGTTCTACCTGTTGGAAGGAATTGGTGCTGCAATTGGAACTGCAGGAATACCACAATTGCCCACTGACTTCAATAAACTACTATGTTGCTTCATGATCTTAAACTGACATGCATTGCCAATGTAAAACTCCAAAATGTTGTGCTATTGCAAGCCTGATGCATCGTTTACGATCAAGCATAGAGCTCCACCAGTCCTCATTAACATATGCTATATGAGGACTGGCAGTGTGTCATACTTCTGAACTGTTCAAATTTTTGCCTAATCATTTTGGCCTGTTCCTCATAAAATTTGTGATTTTCTGCCAAATCACTGGGGATTGAAGTCACTAAATAATGACATAAGTTTGAGTTTTAGACTTCATATCCTTCAGAAAATGCATGCTAATACAAATCCTATCGTTATAGCAACTTTCAAAGTTTATAAGTGCAATATTTAAAATCTTTCCCTATTTTTCAGCCTTTGTCCCCACATTATTTTAGAGTTTGTCAGGATTTCTTGCACTAAGAAGTTGACAGGCTTGCAATGTCCTTGTGTATGAAATTAGGTATAGGGTAATTACTCAATGTCGCATGCTACACCATGTCAAACTCCTTTTGGAACTCCAAAGTAGAATTATCATTTATAGGTTCATAGGTTCATAGGCTGGTACTGGGCTATCTGCCCGAAGGCATATATTAGCCCAGCCACGTTGTGTGGTATTCACCGCCCCTTTAGTAGTTCCCTAGACCCTTGTACTAGCAGCTAGTACCCTTGGCCCCTATCTAGTAGTGCTGTTAGTGTGATCCCAGGTGTGAATTTTCTGTTACCCATCCACTCATCAAGGTTCCTCTTGAAGAGTGATAGTGAGGGGCTCTGTCTTATGTAGATCGGGACCCTGTTCCATAGTAAGGGAAGTCTCTGCGAAGGGAATCTATTCCTCCAGCATGTTCTATTCATTGTTGTGTTGAGGTTTATATCCCTAGAGCGTGTAGCTCGAGTAGATTTGGTTTTGCTAAGATGGAGCATGTTCAACAATTCTGGGTTGGACATGGCTCTGTACATTAGACAGAGATCGCCTCTGAGAAAGCGGTATGCAACAGAGAACAGTCTTATCTTTTTCAATCGTGCTACATAGGGCAACTGTTTGAGGCCAGTAATTCTCTTGGTTAGGTACTTTTGTGGTCTCTCCAGCTGCTGGAGATGTCTAGCCAGGTATATTCCAATTGGTGCATTGTACTCAATAATGGGTCTGATGAGGGAAGAGTAGAGGGGCACCATTACATCCTTAGATCTTGATGTGAACCCTTTCGTGATCAGATGGGTCACATAGAAGGATTTTCTAACCACTTTGGCAACATGGTTATCAAAGGAAAGCTGACTATCTACTTGGGTCCCTAGATCCCTTATTTTTTCTTCAGATTTCAGGGGATTACCTTCTATGTTGTAGTTTGCGGTTACTCTGTTTTTTCCAGAGGGGATTACTACGCATTTTTTTGCATTTAGCTTGAGACCATGGCTTTGACACCATGCATCAGTCTCATTTAGGCCCTTCTGGAGGATCTCCATGTCGGCCGGAGACTCTATTATATCACCCAGTTTGCAGTCGTCCGCAAACTTAGTCAGCCACAGCCCTTCCGTGCTTGCCTGTACTTCTGAGAAGTATACGAAGTCTAAAACTCAAACTTATGTCATTATTTATGAATGTCACTTCTGCCTAGGTGTTAACTAATGTAGTTACTACTTATGAATTTCTACTCCTTCTCCAATAGATTGTGCAGGGGACATATAGGACTGACTTTCAAAAGGATTTAAGTATAAAGGAACATGCTATACCTGGCAGCCACTCCAAGCCCAAATCCAAAAGCTAGAGCTCTGCTATATCCCTTTCAGCATATACACGGAACTGAAGGATTCCTACATCAGAATTCAAAACAAGAATTAGGCTCACTAAGCTGAATTAATTTAGTGTTGTACATTGGTGGGGTTCACTAATATACAAGGCTAAATAGTTGAAGCCATTGAACTCTGTGGGAACTTCTGATGAAGTGGCAGCTCCATGTGTATGTGGAACTAGGTACTACAGGCAGTACCTGGTGGGGATAAATAAAAACTTTAGGATTCTAAATCTGACAGACATAATGATTAGTTTACTGTAGTAAATCCTTGTTTTTCATGTATATGTTGCTTTGAATATTTTCTGTAAACCAGTTGTTGATTGTTTACTTTTATTTTTGTAAATGTTAAACTGTAGAACATGTGGAGCTTTTCTCCCAAGGCCTCCACTGAAAAAGGGCTACTTAGCTCAGTCGGACAAACCAGGTCAACAAATGCAACATAAATAAGTAAATAAATAAATAAATATAAATAAAAATAGCAGAGCCTCAATTAGCACTTTACTAAAATACATTTTAAAAAGTACCTGAGGGGAAACCAGACTGCCTTAAGTACCAAATTGCAGACACAGATGGAGCTGTTCTGCAGGTTTAGGGAACTGGAGAGGGGCGCCTGCAACCCTACACATGCATGGTGAGATTTACCACATGCTGTCCACAAACTCCTGCGGAGACATCTCACAGTGTACAATTTGTTAAAAACAGGTATAATTCCCCTTACAAGACAACATTGGTCTGACTTGGCAGCCACAGGTAAATTCACTCTACGCCAGGCATAGGTAATGAGATTCATCATCATTGAAAGCTATCGCATCTCATTATTTGTTCTAGGTGCAGCAGAACTCCCAATTCAATACCTTAGTGGTGCTAAGTTTTGAATTGGGTGAACCCCTCTCCCAGGATGATGTCATCAACATGGGCAGGGTGAAAATCTCTGTCCAGAGTAGCAACAGCAGAATATCAGATGCTCTCTGTTACACTATTCCATTTCTTTTGGAATTCGGTCCATAGCCATTGGTCACACATAATTAATGCTGGTAATTCCTCACTGTTAGGAGAAGTGGCATCTCTATGCACAAAAAAATGATTTTTCCAAAATAACACATTGAAATATGCTTCAGCTCCTAACTAATTTCCCATAACAGGACACACTAAAGGTTTCTTTCTTTTTTTCTCTAGCATTTTCCACTTCTTAAAGCATATTGTTCATATACTTGAGCATGTATAACAAACCATTGGAGTTGGACAGAACCTCCTTATCATATTCAGTATAAAACTATAGAGTTTTGATGCAAAAAGATGCATTTTATTTTGCTGATATTGACATGCCCTAAAGTTCTTCTTGGCAGCTGAAAACCTCTACAATGACATCAAGACAGATTGACCCCCACAATGCCTCACTACTTAAACTAATGTATAAACTACTGTGTTTCTGTGTTAAATGCATCAGCAGGAGTTTCTTATTTCCTAGGAAGACAAGTTATCCACTTACTCTTGCGAGTACAACACCTTACATTGAAAATTAACGTATGCCATAATGTAGTACTGGAGCCACAATGCAAGTAAGGAGCTGCTGTTAACTTCTATTGTGCATGAGGGAGCAAAGGTGGTTATAAAAAACTAAATAATTAGAAAAATATTAAAAAAATAAATAAATAATAATAATAATAATAATAATAATGTGTAATACATATACAGGTTTATATGTAAGTAATAAAAATAATAATTGAATGAACTATTTAAACAGAAAGAACATAAAGAAAACTGAAATTAGTTTTTAAGCTAAGACATTTCAGATCCTGGCTAACATGCCTTAAGTAAAAACAGTATTAAACAATTTATCATTTTTCTTCAGAATTCCTGCTTTTATCAAGTTTACAAATATCTGTGTAAATTTGGTTTCAAACATGAGACAGGATTCTTAAAACATCTTTCATAACTCTACTCCAAGTTTTTTAATAATTAAAGAGATAATGTAACACACAGTATTCACATATGCTATACATAGGAATTGTGGCACTGACAGTGCATTTTTTTATCTAATGCACTGTATATTAACTTTGCTTACATTATGGTTATATGTACACATACAAATATGTATATATATATATATATATATAAATATATATATATACACACATATGTATATAAGTATATATATATATATATATATATATATATATATATATATATATATATATATATATATATATATATATATATATATATATATATATATATATATATATATATATATATACATATATATATATATATATATATATATATATATATATACACACACACACACACACATACACAATATATATATATATATATAATATATATATATATATATATATATACAAAACACACTAGTCATAGGTGACTCTATAGTCAGGCAGAGTGATGTCTCACACACCAGGCTAAACAAGGGGAAGGTTACTGTCAGCTGCCAGTCAGGTGCCAGAATCCACCACATAACCCACTCACTCAGGTCACTCCACAACAAGTACAAATATGACTCTGTCATTGTCCATGTTGGTGTGAACGACCTGAGACATACCTTCCTGGACTACATGAAAAGAGACATGGAAGAGCTCTCCGATCTTGTAGCTCAGGCAGGTATGACCCTAGCCTTGAGTAGCATCCTGCCATCGCCCAAAATGATACTGCAGTACAAGGACAAAATGATTGACTTCAACAATTGGCTAAGCTTCTGGTGTCATTCTAAGGGGATCTAGTATCTGTCTGCCTGCGATGACATGGTCGACAGACCACGATGCTTTGCCAGAGATGGCCTGCACCTGTCGCCCCTGGGATTCTGGATACTGGCTAAGGCTCTTATCGCCCTTATAGTGCCTTTTTTAGGCAAGGTTCAAATGACAAATTCACCACCGTAACAGGAACAGGCAAGGAAAAACTGAGGACAATGCTACTCAATGCTAGAAGTCTAAATCTCAAAATGCACTCACTCGAGGCACTCCTTAAAATGGAGAACATCAATATCTGTGCAGTGACTGAGACCTGGTTCAAAGCTCTAGAGAGCACCCCTGCATTACCAGGCTATAACTCATACCACAACTTTTTGCCATCTAACCTGGACCAGAACACCAAAGGTGGAGGTATGTCCATATTCATTAAGGATATCCACACCTCCAGGCTACTTGCGCAGCATAATGCATCCAAGGTTATCCAAGTGCAAGTAACTCTCGGCAAAACTGCAATCCAAATTGTAGCTTGCTACAGATCCCCCACCATGCCCAAGGATTTCCACTCCTCTTTTCTTGATATACTGGAAAATATTAGGGTTCAACCAAACACCATAATAATGGGCGATTTCAACTACCCCACCATTAACTGGGAAAACTACTCGTGTACCAACTCCTTCACTCAGCGCTTTCTGGAATTCATAAATTCCAATGCCCTGGATCAACTTATCCACACCCCCACCAGAGGCAACAATATCCTAGACCTAGTCATTACCAACATGAGTGACCGGTGTTCTACACCTGAAATCAACTCCTCGTTGGTCAGATCCGACTATAAGCTAATCACCCTAGATATCCGCATCCCACCCCCACCCACCATTAAGGAAACCACGGTAAAAAAATTCTCCAAAGTCAACTTTATGCTTCTTAAGACAGAAGTGGTGAACTTCATGACACCCATGCAGATGGACAATATAGTTACAACTGCTGAATCCTACACAAATGCACTCTATAAGCACTTACACAAGTGCATGGATCATGCTATCCCAAACAGAACCAAGACACTATCCTCCAAAAAAAGGAAGCCAATCTTGTGGTCCCCTGCCATAAACAAACTCTGCAACAGAAGGAAGAAACTGTTGCAAAAGAGAGTAAAATCCCATGAGTGGAGGAGCTCCCTGGTCAGCCTCAGTAAGAAGCTGAGATCCCTTATAAGATCCTCCAAAGATAGCTATGAAAAGAAAATCACCACAGTTTCTAAAGGCAACCACAAAGCATTCTATAACTATGTCAAGAATCTCAATGGCAACACCCAGATCTGCTCTGAGTTACAGCACAACAGCACGAAAATTACAGAACCAACTGATATTGCCAGCATCCTGGCAGATAGGTTCAGTGCTAACTTTACCCCCCTCTCACCCCATAAAGGGCCCATATCTATACAGGAAGAATGCAGAGTCCCTGTAATCACATCTATGCAAGTAAAAGCTGCGCTCTCTAAAACCAAAAACACAGCATCCATGGGACTGGACAATAAACCGGGCTGCATTTTACATGAACTTCAGAATGAACTGGCTCCCCACCTAAGTACCATGTTCAATCATAGTCTCACATCAGGCTTTGTGCCCACTGAATGGCTCACAGCAACAGTTATCCCACTCCACAAAGGGGGAGCCATCACTGATCCTGGGAACTATCCCCCTATTAGCCTAACAAGCCTGGTCTTCAAGGCCATGGAATGTATCATCATGGAACTCATAAACAAAGACATTGGTAACCTCCAAACTCTGGACCCCACCCAGTTCAGGTTTGTGAAAGGCAGATCATGGCTCCTGAACCTGACTGACTTCTTTGAGGCAGTCACCAAAGCCGTAGATGAGGGTTAGGTGGTTTACACAACCTATCTTGACCTCACCAAGGCTTTCGACATCATCCCCCATTTTGGAATTATAGCTAAACTCACTAAACTAGATATAAATCCTTACGTCACAAGATGGGTTGCCAACTGGCTCACTGACAGAACCCACATTATAAAAGTTGCAGACTCCAAATCTGACTTCAAACCAGTGACAAGTGGAGTACCACAGGGTTCAGTCCTGGGACCTCTCCTGTTTGGTATCTACTTCTCTGAAGTACAGGCTAACACAAAAGGCCTCTGGCTAACGAAGTTCACAGATGACTGCAAACTAGGAGCCATAGGCGAGTCCCCAAATGATGCAGACATCCTACAGAAGGGCCTCACTGAGACAGATGCCTAGTGTTAGAGGCATGACTTCAAGCTCAATGCCAAAAAGTGCATTGTCATCCCCTTTGGTAAAACCTCTGTACCCATGAACTACCACATAAAAGGCAGTCTACTTAATGCTGAATGTGTGATAAGAGACCTTGGGACCCAGGTGGACAGTAGTCTCTCCTTTGATAATCACATCGCCACAGTAGTCAGGAAATCCTTCTATGTGGCACACCTCATCATAAAAGGGTTTTCATCCAGGAAAAAAGAGGTCATTATAGAGTACAATGCCCCTTTTGGAATGTACCTCACAAAACATCTGCAGCAGCTGGAAAGGCCACAGAAGTACCTCACAAAGAGGATTACTGGCCTCAAACAGATGCCCTACACTGACCGTCTCAAAAAACACCAGCTTTACTCTGTAGCATATCACCTCCTCCGAGGAAATCTCTGCCTAACATATAAAGCTATGTTAAACCCAGAGCTGTTGGACATGCTACACCTAAAGATATACCAATCCCTCTGAGCTACATGCTCTACGGACCTAAACCTTGTCACCACAATAAACAGGACATGCTGGAGGGATAGATTCCTGTCCCAGAGACTTCCTATACTCTGGAACAAGCTGCCCATCTATGTCAAGCAAAGTTCCTCATTAGAACTCGTCAAGAAAAATCTTGATGAGTAGATGGGAAACCTTGTTGGCTAGGCTTCCTTAGACCCTTGGGCTGATAGCCTAGTACCTACCTTGAACCTATGAACCTATACACACACACACACACACATATACATATATACATATACATATATATATATATATACATATATATACATATATATATACATGTTAACATAAGTGCCTATATTAACATATCTATATATATATATACATATATATATATATATATATATATATATATATATATATATATATATATATATATATATATGAACATAGAGTGTTAACAAATCTCAGTACCTAATCTGAGTAGCACTACTCACTCACATTAAATACATTTGTGTTGCAAGGTTTTGAATTGGGCAATTTCTGCCCTTACAAGGATATCATCTTAAGAGTGGGGTTGATTTCAGTCATCAGTGGAGCAAGAGCAGGAACACAGAGGCTGTTTGCTCTCACTACACTGGCTTATTAGAATACAGCCCATTGTATCCTGTCATACCCCACTGTGTAGGCACTGTACCCCATGCATAGAGTACATATACAAATGAATGCCCTCCGACTGTACTCCATTCATAAAATGAAAGTCTTCAGAGTACCAGCTAGTCCCAGCAAGGTAATTTACAGGAATCTAACCACATAATACCAATGGGTTACACCTTGCAGACATAACCATCCCCGCTTCCTTAGTACTATGTTGCTGGGAGAGGAACGCTTACTTTCTGACACATCTCTCCATGTTAGCACACCACTCCCCAGCCTTTGTAAAGCAAAGGGTAACCATTTGAAATGCTGAGACCCAGTAAAGTGAGTTCCAAAAGATGGAGACTGAATAACCAAAAAATAGACTTACATATACTAAGTCTGAGATGGGTATTTCTTGAAATATTCCCTTTTCTCCAAGTTATGGCATTCTTGGAGGTGGTATATATCATTTCAGGGGGTGTAGGGAGGCTTGCCCCCACATTTGGAGGGTGCAGAGGGCTTTCCCCCTGCAAAAAAAAGAAGTTTAAACAAGAAAAACTCTTCTCCTAGATTTTCGGTCTTTCTTTTTCGGCATGTAGGCACTAGGCACTCTGTATTTCAAGTGCTGACATTTCAATAGGGAGTCAAGGCAAAGGTAAAAAAAATATTACATTGGTTGACCTCTGAAATGAAAAGGGAAACATGCTTACATTAAAACTCTGTCTCTCTTTCTCTCTGTCCCTGACCTCTGCTTGCAGTGATAGGATGGTCAGGGTGATGGTGTGACACGTCCCTGTAATGATGCCAGCACTGTTTTCCTGAATGAGTGATGCCAATGACATCAATGACTGCCCTGGCAACCTCATGTCAGGTAGCAACCTTGTACAAAGAAACAGCATACTGGCCCAGCAGGCATTCCTGAAAGTCCCTATAGTGGAACAATAAGAACATCTTGCTCTCTCTCTCTCTCTCTCTCTCTCTTTCTCTGTCTCTCTCAGCAACCATGCAGAAGCCCTGCTGTTCCTAGCACTTGAAGCAGCCATGGTCAGTTAGTCCTGTCTACTTGAGGAGCAAAATGGTAGCCCTGTCCACATGGACACATGTTCAGACATCATGTGGCATACAACACAGCAACAACAAGGTGGTAAAATGATTCTGCAGTAGAGACATTTGGTGCTATGAACTTCACAAATGTGATGTATGAGCATATTGTGCATATGTGTCCACCAGGATGGACAGGGACAAGAAGATTTTATTTTTATTTTTATTTTACATTTGTTGACCGGGATAGTCCAACTGGATGCATGTCCATTTTCAGCGGAGGCCCGGGGAGAAAAGCTCCAAGGGTAAGCAGATACAGCATTACATAATACCAGCATTACATATTACAAACAGATTATTTACAGAGATTACATAAGTAAGCAAGTTAAACAAGTTCCACAGGTTAAAGTTAGTCCTGAGCACAAGTCAGGATTAAATTAAATTACACAGTAAACATTCGAGTTAGCCAGGCTTGATACATTGACATAGCCAGTTAAGTGACAAATGTTGTTTGAGTCTAGTTTTAAATTGACCTAAGGTGGAAAGTAAGGTAATATCAGCTGGAAGTGAGTTCCAGGATCTACTTACAGAGTTTGCAAAGAGAGAATCACCCGCTGTCTTATTAATTTTGCTAGTCTGAATTAGTAGTTTGTTAGAGGATCGAAGCGGTCTAGGATTGTTATAGGGGGTGATAATATTTTTAAGTGCAGGAGTATTGTCCAGATTATAGAGGATTTTATTGGTCATAATCAGTTGGTTATACTGGATTAGGCTAGGTAGTTCAAGCCAACCAAGCTGATTTAGATTGATGCAATGATGTGTCCTAAAAGGCAGCCCAGTGGCAAACCTGGCAATGTGGTTGTAGCAAATTGAGAGTTTGTTAAGGACAGTCTTGTTCAAATTCGAGAGTAGAGGGGATGCATACAGAAGGGTTGAAAGAAGGTGAGAGCGAGCTATGGCAATTTTAGCTGGAGGGGTTAGGAAGGCTTTTATTCTGTAAAGTGACCCTAGCTTTTTATTGATGGTTTTGATAGTTTGGTTAACATGTAGGTCAAATTTGAGATTATTGTCTATGATGACACCTAATACTTTTGTAGATGGGTCAGGGGAGATTATTGTGCCATCATTTGATTTTATGGTAAAGGTGAAAGCGGTAGACCTACGTGTTGGTGAAAATAACAGCATTTTAGTTTTTTGGGGATTTAGGATCAGACGATGTTCAGAAAGCCAGTTTTCTATTGTATTAAAGGTGGTCTGGGTAGCTAACCATAACTCTACTGGAGATGTGGCTGAGCAAATCAGAGTAGAGTCATCAGCATATTGGATACAGCTGACTTTTGGGATGACAGTATAAAGGTCATTAATGAAGATGGAGAACAGCAAGGGCCCTAGTATAGAGCCTTAGGTAGAAGGTTGAGAGTTTGTTCTGCCAGAGGACAGCCTGCTGTCGACCATTCAGGTAGGATTGAAACCATTGGAGAGCCCAGTATCTAGACAGAATGTTTGCAGGGTGTGGATTAAAAGTTGGTGATCAACCATATCGAATGCCTTGGAAAGATCCAAAAAGAGGGCTGAGGATATATAATTATTATTATGGTTTATGGTGTTAGTAAAGGCTATGAGGGCTGAAGTAGTGCTGTGATGAGGACGAAGCCATGCTGAGTGTCTGCCATAAGGCGATTTTGGATTAGGTGGTGCATGAGTTGTCTATGAATACATTTTTCCATAATCTTTGCAAGTGGAGAGAGCTATTGGCCTATAATTGGAGAATTCAGTAGAGCTGCCTCCTTTGTGAAGTGGGATTACATAGGATATTTTCCAGATGGTGGGAATTTTAGCTTCTACTATGGTTCGATTGATTAGTATTGAGACGGGTAATAGCATCAGCTGATTTTGTAGGTACTCGGCAGGGAGTTGATCAGCAGAAAGTGTAGTGGGTTTTAATTTTTGAGCAAGGATAAGTGAAGTGGCGACTGGTTGGAAGCTGAACGCAAGTAGGTTTCTAGGGGTGCTACTTTCAGGACCAGGGAGCTAGGAGGTAGTTGGCTAGCTAGGGCTTGAATTGTCTCAGTAAATAATTGGTTAAAACTATCAGAAACATCTTCAGGGGTTTATCAATAGTAGCAGCAGGGATTGGGGTTGAAGTTTGTCCAGGATGTAGTAGATTATTTAAACCTGCCCAAAACTTCTGAGGGTTATTTTGATTTACTGTCTGTAAATTACAGTAGTATTGTTTTTTGTCTTGTAAAATTGATTTTTTGGTTTCGTTCCTGGATTGCCTGTATTGAATGTGATCTTGAGGGTCTTTAGAAGAATGCCATAAAGCCCATGCTTTGTTTCTAAGGGTAATTTTGAGTTTAGACTCTATAGAAAGCCATGGTGCAGTTTTTGCCTTGGTTCTCTTTGAACGAACAGGTGCATGCAAATCAAGGATCTCAAGGAATTTGTTGTTAAAGTATGCTACTGCTTCCTCTAAGGGGGGTGTTTTAGAATAGACCAATTACATGAGTTTAGTTCTTGTTGGAATTTGGCAGGGTCAAAGTTTTTATTGTTTCTAACCTTTCTGAGTAAGGGTTGTTGGGAATTAATGGTTTTGTGCTTAATTACATATGTGAGAAGGTGATCACTTAGGCCATTAAGGAGGGTACCAGAGGTGTACAGTTGGGGGTGACTGTTTATGAGTACCCAGTCAAGTATACTTTCTTTTTGGTTGGGTTTACCTATCCTGGTAGGGGTGGATATGATTTGTGTAAATGCATGCAGGTTAATATGGGTGGTTGGGGATTCTAAGGAACAGGTGCCCCAGTCTATGTTAAAGTCTCCAAGTAGTAGGGTTTCTTGGGGGTAGTGACATGATAACCAGTGCAGGATATCTTCAAATGTAGATATATTGTTACCTGGGGGAATGTACATACAGATGATATTAATGCATTTATTTTTATTAAGTTGCAATTTGGTGGCAAGATTAATGCTAGATGGAGTTGCTAGCACCATGCATTAAGGTAGTGATTCAGAGACAGCTGTTTGCAATGCTAACTGACCCATATTAAAGTGATATAAAGCAGAAATACCATATTACAAGAAACTGTGCTATTATGAACAATTGCGTTACATCACTGGACTTTGAAAGAGGCATACTGAAAGAAAACAAGACATCTTGTAATGTACCCTGCACTGTAATGAACACTCATGCTTGATGGTAGCATTAGGGGCATAGAGAAAATATTATATGTTGGGTAGGAACATACTACAATGGCATGATGATGTAATGTCCAGCTGTGAGTGTGTGTGTGTGTGTGTGTGTGTGTGTGTGTGTGTGTGTGTGTGTGTGTGTGTGTGTGTGTGTGTGTGTCTATACTTATATCTATATATCTATATCTATCCATATATATATATATATATATATATATATATATATATATATATATATATATATTCTTTATAACATCAAAATTCCAGAAGATTGAAGATGACATCGTCAAGAAGAAGTCTTCAGTGAAGGACCTGATCAGCAAATGTATTCCCAGGGTAAGTAACCTGTTGGCCAACAAGGTGAACTTTGTGTTTTTCCCAAATGTAGTGCGATCTCGGAGGTGACATATTTAGTTGGGGAGGTATGGGGGTGCAGCTGTTATCTCTTAGTTTGCAGTAATCTGAGCAATATGAGTGCATGTGTGTAGAGTACTGAACATTTTACCATGTAAAACAATAAGCAACAGCATGTCAGCAGTGGTTCATACATACTAGTATTGCAACAGATTGTTATATTATAGCAATATACTCACATACAGAACATGAACAGTAACAGGAGCTACATTACCCCTTATCACATACTACTGAATTATCATAGGATTTTGTCATACTGGTAAATTGTAGTTATATCTGTAGGAAACTGAGAAAATTGCATTCATGGCTGCGGTTAATGTATTTTCCAAGTATTCATGGGTTGTCATTAAATACTTGTACAAATCTATATACAATTAAATAACAGAAGACGTGTTACACAATGTACTTACATCAGTGGCATACAGGGATAATATATGTTCAATATACATTGTTTACCAGACAGTGTAGCAACCACATGTACAATGAATATTAAAGCATTTAATATGTTCTAGGAAAGACTCTGCTTTTTTTTTTTTGTGCTTGGATAAAATGTTTGTATAATTAATTTAGGTGTATATTTCTTAGAGGTTGGTGTTAAAAAAATCTGTCTGTGCTGTCTTACTATGGTAGTGTTTATGATATACTAATTAGTTTAGAAGAGTTGGAGTCTCTGTTTTCTGTGTTTCTAATGCATGTTTGTTTTGGCAGGCACTTCAAAGTCAAGTTGTTATAATTTATACATCCATTTGGACCACTTATATCCAGATACAAAAGTGCAACAGAGATGTGTTCACCTATAGTGTGTATATTATATGAGTTTTTATTAGATGTCTGCACTACATATAATTTAATAACATGATTGTATCCTAATGTGTATTTGGAGTATACTTTGGTGTCACTGTATTAGAATACGGTGCGTCATATACACACAGTCTGTATGGGGTCATCACTACAACTGAAATTAATATTGTATATTGTCAAAATAATAACTATAAGGTTAACTGGAAACATCTAATTTTTTACTGCTTGTCTAAGAATGTGTATATATGATGCTTTACAGAGAATTTTACCCGTGTAATCATAGAAATTAAACATCATTCTGACAGAAAGCTGTACAAGTAGCAAAAGTATAAGAGAGGATTTGTATATTACATCTCACAACATACGAGGTAAACTTAAATACAAATACCAGTGTCTACTAAGCCACATATAACAAACTAACAAAACAAACATCACAATATCAACATAAAAAAATACTTCCACAGTAGTAATAAAGGCATTTTCAATGTGCATTATACATGTAGTGACTATAATATATAATTGTACACTATGTGGAAGGTATATCATAATTATAGGTGTATATCCCTAAGCTAGGAATACATGGTGCTATATTAGATAACTGATATTATAATAACATTATACCTCTATGACAAAAAAACTCCTGGGCAATATGCAGATTAACAGTGATGACATCTCTAAGCTGTGTACCAAAAGAAAACTGATTACTATCTCAGAGTCTCGTTGTTAAATTGTATTTGCTGGTGACTTACCTGATTTTTGTTGACACACAATCAACATATCTTATTACAGTACTACTTCTCATAAACCACCTAACAACATCCATAACACTCAGAGAAACATGGGTGCTTTGCATAGTTCAGCACACATACATTATTGGCAACTGCAGCACAGCAGCACCATACATGCATTAGAAACACACCATTCCCATAGAAATTGCAATACAAATACAAGTACATCAAATCCGTGAGACATTGTTCTATAGCCTAGATAAACTTGTCAACAAAGATACAATCCCCCCATAAAGGAGAAGGAACTAGAACCTATAATTTACTAGCTATTACACATTTGGAGTAAACATAATGCATGTTGAATATATTTAATTTTATCTGTGTATACCACTACTAGGAATTCACCTAGTATCACATGCCTCCTGTTTTGTAATCATGGGGTGATACTGCAGCTGCCTAAAACCATGATATGACAACTTATTTTGTGTCACATCAGTTGTGCTATATCACTTTTAGGTCTGTGCTCAATATGTGTATGTCTGTTGTGTTCCTGACATGTGTTTGTTGAAGATGAAAACTTGCATGGGGATACTGCCTGCACATATTTGGCTTTCTTTGGAAACCTTCACCTGTAATGCTTGTTGTGGGCAGCTTTTGTTTTCCATACAGGTATGTTCTCCATAGGTATGTTATTTTCTTAGCATTGAAAGCTGCTTGGAATCACTGAAAATTAAGTTAGAGCAGGTTTTCTGTCTCTGTATATCTACCCATTGTAATATTTTCCAGATACATACATAATTTATAATACATATTGTATATGTGTGTATAACACACACACACACACACACACACACACACACACACACACACACACACACACACACACACACACACACACGTACACACACACATATATACGTGTGTGTGTGTATATATATATATATATATATATATATATATATATATATATATATATATATGTAAATAGATATGGGAGTTCCATTGGTTTGGTCTACAGGCAGTTTGGTCAGCTGTACAGATAGTCAAAAGGTGGGCAAGATTGACATTCCCCGGGTAGGGGGATATTCCCTTTTTCCAGGGATTGAGCAATCTCAAAGTTAGGATATATATAATTGATGGGGGGTAAGAGTGGCTTACCTTCAGGGTGTCGCATTCATTTTAGTCAACCAGCTGAAGGTAAATCATGTATATATCTATATATGGGTCTACTGCTTAACATCGAAAATACACTTCTCCAAAATTAAGCAGTAGACCCTACACTTCAGCGAAAGTCCACTTAAACAAAAGTGCACTTTCGCTGAAGTCTACTACCCAAAAAAAAAAAAAAAACACTAAAACATGTTTTTGCAGGGGGGTAAGCCCCCCTGCACCCCTCATGTGAAGGGATTGTGCCCCCACACCCCCCTACTTAAATATACCGACTCTGAGATTACACTACAGCAGGGAAAAGGGAATATTCCCATTCCATGCTATAGTGTGCCTGCCGAAGTAAATTTTCAAAGTTTCACTACTTCGAACAAGTGGACTTGGTGAAGTGGAGTTCAAAGTAGTGAAACTTCGAACAAATTGATGGAACCCATATATATATATATATATATATATATATATATATATATATATACGGGTCCCCTACATATTGTCGACATTTCATAATGTCGAAGACCATATGGCCGAGACCATATGATCAACATTTGAAATGCCAACCTTGCGGAACCGGCATCTCCGTGAAGTGCGGAATGGAAAGATTTCCATTTCTGCACTGTAGTGTGATCTTGGAGTTGGTATATTTAAGTTAAGGAGGTGTGGGGGGGCGTAGTTTGAAGGTAAATTACTGTTGTGTTTTTTTTTTTTTTTTTTATATTACATGGTCGGCATTTCAAATGTCGATCATATGGTCTTTGCCATATGGTGTTCGACATTATGAAATGTCAACCATGTATAGTAGACCCATATATATATATATATATATATATATATATATGTGTGTGTGTGTGTGTGTGTGTGTGTGTATGCACACATCTATCTGTGTATATTTATATATGATATGATATAATATAGACATAAACACAGATATACACTTATACATATTTACATGCATATATGTAGGGTGTGTGTGTGTGTGTGTGTGTGTGTGTGTGTGTGTGTGTGTGTGTGTGTATGTAACCAAAGCCAACTCACCCTGCATTAGTGCATTATCTATAAATTTACATAGTCAGTGTAACAATTCGCATGCATATTACAGATGAATTTTGTTGCATTTCCCCTTCAGTTACTCCAAAAACTTGCAGCAGTACCCTGTGAGACTTTTCAAAATCTAACCCTTGCCTTCCTCACCATAGCAGTATAGCATGCTTTGTGACATTGACAAAATAGCATAATAAGCATTTAGTCTAATTGTTTTTCTCATATAACAAGCCCTTGTCATGCATTATATAAACTTTATAATTCCAAACCAAGCATATTTATTTTGTGAAAAACAACTATTTTTGCAATACATGATTTAAAATGTAACTTATTACTGAGTAAATAAGGGATTTCTGATATATGCATACTTTTCATTTTAGCTGTGGAATGTTGACAGATTCTGTCATCAGATTAAGGTCCAAGTTCACCTTTATGGCAAATAAAAATAAATCAGAATTGCATTCAGACTTTGCAGTATATATGTGGAGTGACAAGTGTGTAGTGGTAATATAATTATAAAATGTGTGCAAATACTTAATATCATCCTTTATGGGTTACTTTTATTTTGGGTTGAAAAATCAGGGGCTGAGGACAGGACCATAGCTCTCATATGAAGCAAGGACAAATCTCAACAGAATCAGGGACAAATCCAGAAATAATCAAGGACAATCAGGGATTTTTTTTAAATATTAGTACTATTAGCTTGAAATGTTGACAGAATAAGAGACTGTGAATTAATATATACAATTTTCTGAAGTAAAATAATTCTATAACTCTAATTATTGTTATTGTTTATTAAGTGTAATTCACCATCTTTTCAACAAAAGTCACCAGTTTTAGGAGTGATTAAAAGGACAGATCTAAAATTTGAGTCAAAATCAGAGACAATTGATATGTATGGACAGGAGGACAAAATGCAATATTCTGTTCCAATCTCTATTACACACATGTATGTGTATGCAAACATATAGGTGTGTATACCTCTCAGCTCTCCAGATTTTCACTGAATGTTCAGATTTTTTGCATCATATTTTTGGTCTATCTCTCATAAAATGTGTGGTTTTCTGGCAAATCACTAAGGTTTGAAGTCACGAAATAATGACATCTATTTGAGTCTCAGACTTCATATCCTTTAGAAAACGCATGCCAGCACATATCCTATTACTCTAGCAACATTCTAAGTTTATAAGAGCAATATTTAAAATATGTCACTAGTTTCTGGACTTTTGTCCCTCCATTATTTCAGTCCTTGTCCAGATTTCTTATACGTTATGTAAATGTGTGTGTAGCATACAAATCGTTCAACTAGTTTATTAGTGGTGTGCATTAATTATTTCGGGGCAAACCAAAGATATCAGCGGAATAAATGTCTTATTTTAAGATGTGTATGTTACAGCAACACTTTGTGTTTTTCCGGCTCCTGATGGCGATAGAGGGAGGGGGTAACGCACTCAAACAGACTTAGGCAGGAGGATCGCAGCAAGCTGTCATCACTGTTGTGTCTAAGCAAGCAGCTCTGTGCGTGCCTCTCCTTCTGTGTTTTTAACCAAAACTTCTACAACAGTTTGCAGCTGCTGCACAATTTCTATTGATGAATAGGGGTCAGGGTCTTTCACAGGGGACCGCTGCGTAAACCAAATCTCAAACGGGTAGGTGGAGCAGAAAATCACTACTTTTATTTTACTTTGCAAACCCCACAAAATTAAGGGTCCATACACTTGGCCATTAATACTTACCCTAAATATTTAGAGAGAGCATCTCTATGCAAGTTTGGGGGGGTTGGGTAAACTTTGTTTGGATGTGTCCGCCCCCTTTTTCCTAATACTGTCCTCCCCTCCTCCTAGTTTTGCAAGTAGGAGGCTCCAAGCAGGAGTAGCAGAGAAACAGAATGATGTGAGGGGTCGATACATCCCAAAAAGATCTTGTGTGTGGCAGTGATTGAAAGAAACGGCATAGAAGTGGCGGTAGTGAAATCTGCCTTTAAATGTGAAGTGTAAACCTTTGCTGTAATAATTTTTACTGTATAAGCGAACAGAAAGCATCCCCAGCTGGATTTATTTGTGCAAAAAGAGATCGCATCTTACTGGAGCACGAGAAAAGTGCAAACAAAAGTTGCATTTGAGATTGTCGGTGAGTTGGGGAACCCCGATTACTTTTTGTAAACAGAAATCCGTACTGCTTCTTTAATGGGAAAATTTCGGAAACTTTTTAATTCAGACTTTGTAGCTGGAGGGATGGAAATGCTGTAACTTTGCTAGGAGTTTGGAGGTGCTGGGCCGAAGTTTTTTGTTAAAGGGCCAGCCGCCGCGTTCGTTGCTGCTGCTTGGTCACGTTCGGGTCAGCTTCTCTTGGGGGGTGATGATGATGATGAAGCGCTGCAAGCCTTTGGTGCCTCTGCTGTTAGGAAAGCAGCCACATTTGAGATTATTTAACTGCTTTCCGGGGGGGGGGGCAGCTTTGTACATAGGCTGCCATGCTGTTTGTTTATTTATTTTTGTCTTGAAAATGTGCTAGTTTCTTTGGGGGCTTGGGGTGCTGCATATAATTGGCGCACTTGCAGAATAACATGTTGATAATCATCCACCCGCTACTTTTTCCGACTGTTTGTTAGCTCGCTAAAAAATAATGTGAAGTTTTTAGATTGTTGAAAACCGGAGTGCATCATGCCATATGCAAAGAATGCTTATCATCACACATAGACAATATATTTGTGTTTGTAATATTTTTCTAACTCTGAAATAAGTTTCTCTTTTTTAAGGATGATGCGCTTAGAAATGGGTTGTAACTTTTTATAGATTCAATTTAATCGTTACCTCTGTTAGCACTTTGTTTCTATTGACTGCTGCACTGAAAAAGTAGTAAAGCTGTGAATAATGGATGCTTCTTGGGTTGTTGATATGTACCTTTCTGTCTGTAAAGGAAAGCTGCAGAAATTCAGGGTCTCAGGAAAAGAAAACATAGTATACGACTTGTGAAGGGGGTGCTGGAGAAAATAAGTGGATTATAGGGTTGTTTGTGTGCCTCTGTAAGATTTACTGTAACCTTTGGATGGAGTTGTCACATATTTATTTGCTAGCCTACCTACTTTATTGGTATAAAACATGTGCCTCTTATTTTAGTTAAAACAAGTAAACTAATTTAGCAGATGTAAAATATGTAATAAAGTTTCTGTCAAAGAAGTGTAGTATGTACATTTAGGTAGTAGACCAGCAATTACATTTTGTAATTTGTGGAAGGAGTGTATCACTTTCTGTACAAGCTCAAAGGGAACACAGAATTTACTTTCATTCCCCTTGTTTAACTTTGTGAAGTAATTTACATTGGTATTTTCAAGTTATAGTAATATTCTGACATGTTATGCAGTATTAATCAATGGCATTTTCAAGTTATAATAATATTCTAACTGATATGTTATACAGTATTAATCAAATTAAAGAAAAAAAAATGTTCCAGCAAGAGTTTAGTGTGCTGTATATGTACACATGTATTACGGCTGTGTGCATATGATTATCTCACACACAGGTACATACAAGCTTAGATAGTTGTTTTTTTGTACCAGTAACAAATTATTCATGTAAAGAGCATAAGCTGGGATTTGTAGGTGTTTATGTTACATGATCACAACCCATTTGTCTACTCTGTGTGTGTAACCCACACCAATATCTGTGCTAACCCACCTGTTACACCAATTCCAGTGCAACACAGCAAGTTTTATTTTATAAGTGCCTAGAGAAACTTGAAGTGTCCAGACATGATTCAGATTGACCATCTCATTCATTAATTTTTGTTTCTTTGTTGTTTTTCCACTGTAGAGAGTGTTCTACAAGCCCAGGGTCTTGTAACTTTTACCCTATCCAGTCAACCCAAGTCTGTGGTACTTTTGTTTCCTTCCATGGTGTTCTGATGTCCAAGAGAATTTCTTGAGCATGGAACTGAAGTCTTAATATGATTGGGCAAGTACTATTGCTTGAATTGTTCAGGGATTGTGTACATTGCAAAATATTGTCATATGGATAACCTGTTAAGTAGCAGTGCTGCAAACAAATTGATAAGTAGTTTTGTCTTTTTGTTTTTTTTCAGTAGGTCTCATTTACATTTTCAAGTAGCTCATTATACCCTTGAGAAGTTCTACGGTCCTGTTAGGAATTTCAGATTACAGTTGCTTTACTGGCAACAGTAAGACTGATTTGTCTGTGCACTGTTTACTCATTTGCATAATTTAAATTTTGCGCTTAATTTTTCAAAACTAGTTTGATATCTGGTACTGATTTGTGCATCAGCTTTGCATTAAGTTTTTGTAGTCATTTGAATTAGATTTCATTGTACTTTCATACGTCCTCTTTTGACTTGATGCTACTTTGGAAAGACGTTTTGAAGGTTGAATATTTTACCACAGCTATACAACTTGGGGTGCGGTATACAGGTATATCAAGTATGAGGAGCTTCTGATAGCTCCCCTTCTTTTTCTGAGTTTTTTTTATTGGCTGGAATGCACTTCATTGGGTGATACCCAGATGTTCATAGCTGTTTCTCTCTATTAGCATCAAGCGTTAAACCACACATTTGTAAATAAGCTCAATCCTAAACAGCATACTACCTGTGCCAGTCATTTGTGGTCTAGGTGTTTTCCTTTTCTCAAACTGCTGTACCACTGGTAAGTAGAAAAAAGAAAATTAATAGATGCCACGTTTCCAAATGATAAACCACTCTGTTTTCAGTGTAAAAGCATTTGCTACCTCTGTTTCTTTCTACTGTTTTTTTATGTGATATACCAGTTAAGAGCCGAGTTGTCCTTTGTTTTTGAATATTTGAACAAAAAAAATAGAGGCTGTTTACTTGCATGGAGTACAAATATATAATTTTATTTTTGAGTTGAAACCTCACATGGTTCATTATTTTGTTGAACTTCAGTTTTTGCATTGTTTTAGACTGTATGGTTGGATTTCTAGGTGCAGAGGTATTATCATTTCCTGGACTTAAAACATCTATAAATGTATTTGATTTGAAGTCATTTACTTCAAGCTAACCCTGTGCATAGTAGGATGATGACATGCATTGGAGCTGTAAAAACAAACCCTCTGCACAAACGTGCAAGAATATGAAAAAAATAGGATCCTCTGCCCATCAACACCCCCCCCCCTCACTGAGTGGAAATGCAGTTATATTTTCCTTTTTGTTTCTTACATTTTTTTATTAAAATTATAATTATACTGTCAATTCTAGTTTCACATAAAGTGTCTGAAATGTTCACAGTAAAGGTGTTAGCACTGTATTGCTTGACTATAACTTGTAGATCAGGCTACACACTAGATTTGGCAACCAAGCTTATGGCCAGTGAAAGTTTTGGTATTGTTTGCCTGATTCAGTGTGTCAGGGAGTCAAGTGCTTAGCTGTGGTTAGAAACGATATTTATGTACCTAGAGATGGATGGATTTACAGACCAGTTTGTGAGTGGTTGCTGACCAAATAGACTTTTGAAGTATAGTAGTCACCAGCCAAAGCTGTGTTGTTGCTCCTTTTCAGCTTTGAATGAGAGGTACACTTTGTGACCTTGTTTTCTTGGTGTTTTAGTGATAAAAGCTGTAGAGTTATCTTTGATATCAAATAAGCAAAATGAGTTAGCATTTTGTTTGCAATTCCAACCTGTTACTTTCTTCTGATACCCTTTTGAGTTTTGTATCTGGATAGTGTTTTACTTATTGCAACTTTACAGTTTAACTGCTTTCAGAACTAAGTATTCTGCTTTAATAAGCTCTTCATCCCATTGGTGAAAATGTGCACTGAAAATCTTTTCATTAAATTTGGGGAGACTTGTTTCTGTTTTTGCTTCATGAGGTAAGCTGATGCATTTGGGTAATTTGTTTTGAGCTGGAATATCAGGTCCCCCCTGCTGCTGTAGGGTTTCATGGTCTAGCTTGGTGCCAGATAGCTAGCGGAGTTGTCAGTACTAAAGTACAGTGACCACCAAAAACCATGACCGATTACGTCCACCAAGTTACATGTACTGAATGAAGTCTAGCAGAGTGATTGCATCTATGTGGTGCTCTCCTGACCACATGAGAAGTGGTTATACTCCCTTGAATGTTTTATTGCATTTATACAGTTGTATCTTCTGCATTTTTATAATTTACATTTGCCAGCAGCTGATGCATTAAAGTTCTGCAAATAGTTTCTGTGTTCCTAACTATAAAGAGGCAGTACTCAATTTTTTTCAGTTTCCATTATGAAGAATCTAATTATCAAACCAACATTTCCCTGCCTCTCTGCAGATCTGCGGTATATCTCAGCCATGTTTGCCTGAATTCCCGTATTGCTTTCATGCCGTGTATCTATATGTCTTTTGTATGGCAGTAACACACAGACTTAAACTATACATAGATCTTGCAGCTGTCTTATTTGTTGCTCCTGGGTCACCTGTGAAAAAGATCTGTGTCTAGTGTGTTTAACCTGATTAACAGATATAATTATTTATTTTGTGTATTATGTTTGCTTGGTTTAATCTCACAAGTCCTAATACTTTTTATATGACACCTAAGGTGTTAAGGTAGGGGGGGCATTTGGGCAGGGCACCATGGAAATTCACATGGGATGGGAGCTTTAATATTCACTTTAGTTACATTGGGGTGTAAGTTCAATGTCTTAACCTATGGATGGCATTTTAGGTGTGCAGCTTCATCCCGTCCCTCCCCTTGTAGGAGCTGAACCACCAAACCTCTGATTTTATCTTTACTATTGGAGGACTTCATTTTTGTTGAACCATCATGTTTTTAATTTTTATACGTTATACATTGTTTCTGCTCAACTCCATTTCCTTTTTTTAACTTTTAAATTGTGCACATTGTTTGTTTGTACTCAAGTCCCATTTCCTTAAGGTACTTGAAACAGATGCAAAGTGCTTTTTGCAAAGCTGTTGGTGTGGCTTTGGTAGATACATTGTTTCTTTCTTTATTTCCAGTGCTGTTGGCTACTCACTTCTGATTGGTTGACATTGTGATGGTACCTGACATGTCTTCACAATACAGAATCTTGATATTGCTCAGAAATGCAAGCAGTAAGAGCATCAGCTTGGAAAGATCCTTGGTAGCATCTGCATTCCATCATATTCTGTCCCATGACTTGGTTGATGATACAGTGTTTTTGAATTTTGGACACCTTTCATGGCATAGTTCCTCTCTAAGCTATGCACACATTTGTGTTGCCAAATCGGCTTCATTCAAAGGTGAAAGGAGCTGCAACTGTTTTTTCTCAAGATTTGCCTTGTACATCCAGCTCCTGTGCTGTCATTTCAGCCTGTTTCAGCAGCTCTGTATCAACAGACCTGCCTTCTTGGTGTACCATGTGACTCTTGTCATTCTTACTGGTCGGAAAAGGCTTATATATCAAACCTTGGGCAAATTATTCTAAGGGAGATCTCTTGGCATTTTAGATTTGTGTGTATTATATGAGCAGCATGAAATGAAGGCTTCTTCTCTGGCCGTTCTTGGTAAAAAGTTATCTAAAATAGTGATGAGGTTAAGTTGTGATTGTTTATTAATAAGTATGTTCTTTTGAATTTGGAACTATATCTTGACTGTCTTTCTTCAAGTGTAGGTGTTTATAATTGGTGTGTCTAGGCTTCAAATGTAGTAATTTTCCTGGGGTGGAGAGTTGGGAAGAGTCACATGTGAATCATGTGACTGAGATGCTTGTGCCAGGAAGTACAGAAACCCATCTGTGGGACTTAGGCAGACCATGTGATGAGGACATATGCCAGGAAGTACAAAAACTTGTTTGCAGGACTGGAAATGTAATGATATGCAAATATATTCATTTTGCTCCTGGCTTTGCCCAGTTTTTTTCAGCTGGGTGTGCTAAAAATCTGTAAATTTACATATGTTAATGTGAGTGCACTAACACCATGAAAACATAAGTATCGAGCTGTTGTGGGAAAGAAAGACTGTATGGAATAGAAAACTCTCTTGCTCAACACAAGAAAGGAGAACTCTGACCATTGTCTGGTGATTGAACCCAGGACCTCCTGTATTCCATGATGTTGTCACTGCTTCTAGATGAGAAGACTGGCATGGAGTTTGGCATAATGTGACACCCAGTAAATTATTCAAATACATTGTTAACTGAAACGGGTTTTCTTATTGCTGCATTGCTGTACCTTGCATTCCAGTCTTTACTTTTTGGAAGTTATATAGCGTAGTGGTTAAGAAACTGGATTGCATGTCTAGACACTATTCCAGAGAATGACAGTTTAAACATTTTGTGACTCTAAGCACTTCTGTGTTCTAGGTTAGGTCTTGGAAAAAGGTACAGTATTGCTAGAGTGGCTAACCTGGTTATTAGAAGAAAGTGATTGATTGTTATTTCATACACAAGGTTATATTACTGATCATGCCTGCTCACTTCTAGGTGTGCATTTTTTTATAGCGTGTGTTGCGCAGATTTTTGTGTTCTACAGTCTTCCATAATGAAATTTAAAAAAAGCTCAAAACAAACTTTCTTCAGTGTCTTTTAAACTTAAAGTGACAGCAGCACTAGTCTTAGGCTAGGAGTGAGAAACTAATTTGATTCACGGTTGTGGGTGTAGCAGAAAATGGCTGGCGAGTGCTGGCATATGTTGGTTTGTTAACCATTTGAAGAATTTAAATCATCTAATCAATTTTTGGCAATCTTTTAAACTAGGATTTTGTTTAAAACTTTGCAGAATCAAGTCGCAAATTAATTTTTCAAACGTCATCTATAGGGTATACAGTTTATTTGTGTATTTTGCAGACTAGAATATAACACAGTTGACTGAGTGGGTGTGATCTGCTTTATTAAATGAGGGATGTGGGTGGTGTTTTAGTGACTTTCTAAAGCCCTGTGTGCATGTTCTCTGACTCCCCTGCCTTTGAACAATGCAGCTTACTTAACTGCCCCCCACTAAAAAAAAGTGCAGGTGGAAGACATGTAGTTTTGTGCTGCAAACTCTATTGGTTAATTACCCACAGTATAATTGCATTACTTTTATTAGCAAATCTACAGATGTAGTTCAGCTAAACTAAAACATGGCAGTGAAGTTACAAGATAAACATGATATTAGGAAACTGACCATATTAAATGAGTATGATGTGAGATTTCTTTTCAAGTGTTAAGGAGTAGCATTTTGATGGTACAAAACATCAACTTTATCACTACAACTGTGGGTAGGATACATCTGAATTTATGGCAGTCATGGCCACACAGCGAAGGTGACTTAGTGAAGTGCATGTTTAGGGGTCTGTTTGTTTTGTGTGCTTGATCACAAATGCAGTTTAAAGAGCGATCCATGAATACCAGTGAGTTGAATCCACCCCTTCCAATCAAACAGGATACCTGTTAACAATAAATTCATCTCCCCATCAGTGACTGAAGTATGTGGGAGGAGTAGCAGCTAAAAATCTTCATTTATTTCCTGGAATTAGGATTGCCTGAGCCACCAACACAGTTGTGTGCCCAGACTGGACCTTTTACTAGTGTGGTTTCTAATGTGATACTATGAAAAATGAAAAAGTTTGTGTTGACTTAATATGTAGATGGTATGATGTGAACAGTAGCAAATAGTTCTTGAGGTAAAACCTTTGTTCATTTCAAACCAAAGTATTTTTTTCTCCTTTTTGTTTCTAAGGAGCCATCACAGCACCCCTTCCAGCTTATATGCATTGTGTAGTTGAGTGTTGGGGGAGGGGGTTCTGCTCTTGTCATACATTGCTGTATTGCCTCCCCCCAGAAAAAGATGCATAGCAGGTTAGAGCATTACACATAATAGTGGCTTATAATTTAAATCTACCCCGATTTTAATGCTAATATAGGCCAGTACACAATCTGTTATGTATAGCCTGAGGAATTAATATGTCTCAGGCCAGTTTGTAGCCATCCATGATTTCTGTTGTACACTTTCTTCCAATGACCACTTGAAAAATTGTGGTGATGTCTCTAAATCAGAATATATGCATGGGTGCTTCAGTACCGCAACTGTTTTGTCTGTCAGTGACTGGATTGGCTTAGGGCAGATGAGGCCCATCCAGTCTTAGACAGTTGGCCAAAAATGGAGAAACTTGACTGACCATGTGCAACCAACTTACCATTTTAATCAGACCAGATGATTCAGGTTGTCTCGTGGACTGGAGGGATGTGTTTGCAGGTCTGAATTTAGCTTTGTTTATAGCACTATGGCCTTTTAAGTTGCACCAGTATCACATGTAAAAGGAGGGCTATGCCAATGTTAAAGGATAGATTTTGAATTTAAAGAATGGCAGATATGTTGGGAGTGGATGGAATTGACCTGGTAAGAAGTTAAGAAGGGGGTAGAAAATGACATTTACTGGCAGCTAAAATGCGCAAGGCTAAGGTCTTAACTAAGAAGAAAAAGATATCCATATTTAAAGGACTGTAGAAAAAAAGAAAATAAATCAACTGGTTGGGCTATAAATTTTGAATATGCATAAGACTCCAGGAGTGTGAATAGCGAGTAAAGAGAACATCTTATGGATCCTTGTCAAACAATGGCAGGTAACTACAGACCTTGTCAGTCCACGTACTAGCACCGATTTGACCACAAGTGCTGCAGTCCATAGTCTAAATCACAGCTGTCCAACCTCTTTTGCTCCGAGGCAACTTACCATACAGTTCAGGGACCATTTACATACTTGGCAAGGTTTGGAGGACCACATTACCATGTCCAACATGTATCTGTCCATTCAAAACAATTTATTGCAGGATGTACCTAGGGTCAGATAAAATGCTTTGATGGGCCAGATTGGAAAGATCCTTGGTAGCATCCTAGGGCCACCTGTTGGACACTCTTGGTCTAAATGATGAGGATATGGGAGGAGTGAAAGACTGCTTGAGAGACCACACCTTCAGCAGAGCTATTAATAGTGTTAAACTCTCACAGAGAAGTTAAACTAAAATTAAATGTGAAGTTCATAGGTTCATACTAGGCTATCTGCCCTAGGGCATTTATAAGCCTAGCCAGAGTGTGTTTGGCTTTCGCCACCCAATTTAAATGAGTTTTACTATGCCCTTTTTCAAGGTTAGTTTACTGTGCCTCTGTCTAGCAGTGACACAGAAGTGATCCCCGGGGTAAACCTATGATCTCCCATCCACTCGTCAAGATTCCTCTTGAAGAGAGTCAGTGAGGGACTCTGCCTAACGTGGACTGGGATTCTATTTCAGAGTGAAGGGAGCCTCTGGGTTATGAATCTGTCCCTCCAGCATGTCCTATTTATTTCTGTGCTGAGGTTCAAGTCAAGGGATTTGGATTTTCTGAGGTGAAGCATGTCCATTAATTCTGGGTTGGACATGGCTTTATATGTCAGGCATAGATCACCTCTAAGTGGCGGTATGCAACTGAGTAGAGCTGGAGTTTCTTTAACCGAGCAGCATATGGCATCTGTTTGAGCCCCTTGATCCTCTTGGTGAGGTGCTTTTGGGGTCTTTCTAGTTGCTGCAGGTGTCGGGTAAGGTACATCCCGAATGGGGCATTGTATTCAATTATGGGCCTGATGAGGGATGAGTAAAGGGGCACAATGACCTCCCTTGATCTAGATGTGAATCCCTTCATGATAAGGTGGGCTATATAGAAGGTTTTTCTAACCACTTTGGCCACGTGGTTGTCAAAGGAGAGATTGCTATCAACTTGGGTCCCCGGGTCCATAATTACTTCTTCCGTACTTAATGGATTTCCACCTATGTGGTAATTTGTGGGCACTTTGTTTTTGCCAAAGGGGATGACTATACACTTTTTGGCGTTTAGCTTGAGGCCATGGCTCTGGCACCAGTTATCTGTCTCAATGAGACCCTTTTGGAGGATGCTTGTGTCAGCTGGAGAGTCGATTATGGTGCCCAGTTTGCAGTCATCTGCGAACTAGGTCAGCCATAGTCCTCCCGTATTGGCCTGTACCTCCGAAAAATATATACCGAACAAGAGAGGTCCCAGGACTGAGCCTTGTGGGACGCCACTTGTAACTGGTTTGGAGTCTGACATGGCTCCAGCAATTCTGACCATGTGGGTTCTGTCCTTGAGCCAGTTTGCAACCCATCTTATGACATAAGGGTTTATATTTAAGCTGGAGAGCTTATCTATGATGCCCGAGTGGGGTATTGTATCGAAGGCTTTTGCGGCACAAAGATCTTTTAAGTCTTTGTGATTTTATTCACTGATCTTCTTTCAGATATTTATTTATCTATGCTTTTTGGAGGAGTAGTGGACTGATTTATTGCAGACGCACTTGAGCCATAGACCAGGAGTTGTAGAGGGGTAGTTCATATTTACAGTAATGAACAATGTAGTATTAATGTGAGTGCATAAAAACAACATATAAAAGTGAGCTTGCAGAGTATTTGCATGCTTACAGGGCAATAGGAATCTCTACTGCAGTAGACATTGCCTTGATGTAACTGAAGTAAAGCAGAGGTTGGCAGCTGTGAAGTGTTGGAGAGTTACGATTTTAAGTAATTGGGAGATGTCTTTGAGTGACCGGCATGGTCATAGAGCTCAACAGGGAGAGAGTCCCACAGTTGAGGAGTCGAGATGGAAAATTCTTGGTCTGTATATGAGAGTTCTTAATCCTGTTCGGTACTTGGACATTATTGGCCCGTGAGAGGAGATGGTAAGGTTTATTTTTTTGCTTACAACCTTATTAAACTACAAATACAAAACCAACCATTATTGTATGTTAGAAACATACAGTCTCAAAACTTTATAAAAATTAATACACCTGTTTACAAACATAAATTTATCCTACTATCATAACAGTATTATAACAATGGTGTCAGAAGTATCCAATGAGACCCTCCCCTTGGAGATATTAAGGAGGTAACAACATTTAAAGTACTCCTAATGTCCCAGAAACCTTTAAATACATGCATTGTAAAGGGCATACTACACCTTGCAGATCAGATATTAAATCAAACTGGAGATGCTGTTTTGTCTTCCTTTTTGAGATACCTTTTAATTGTGAGATCTGTTTTATTAACTACAGTAAATCCTGGGCCATAGGAGGAAGCCTTGATTTTAAATCTCTATTTTAGTAGCGAAAAATGTATCACCAAATCAAGTTCAGCAAACTCCTTCGGGGAAGGGGGACCAGTCCTAAGATGCCAGTCAGTCAGTCCCAAACCAAAAATAAACTTTAGTGAAGAGAGGCAAGTTCTCATCCATACACTCCCAAATCAGTCTCAAAACTGCTTTAAACCTAGATAAGAAAGCATATTCCCCAAATGTGAAGTCCGCCCTCTAACATCATTCTGTAACCCCTCTAACAAGCAGGATTCACATGAGGGAACATCTTGTTTAACGTAGTGGGCATGTAAAAACATATTTGAACTGACACTGCCAGGCAAAAAAATCTAAATTTACAGGAAGATGTGGCATACCTGGGTGTCTTAAGGATTTCCCCCACCTTTATCTGTCTGATTCCGTAGGGACCATTACAATTTTATAAAGGTGACTTCTATTCTCCTTTCTCTGCTCCATTGAGCTTCTGCAATCCAGAAACCACTCAATTTGTCTATGCCTCTTTATAGGTGATACTGAGTAAATTTTATTCCCCCCTTTTTTTCCTGTAACCTGTAATAAGTGGGGTACAAAGTGTTCCTTACCCGGTATGTCCCTGTATGTATTCAAATTCAAAAGCTGCCGGAGCTCTAATAAATGTTTCCAATAAAATGCTAATCAACCAAGGGTCCCAAGTTACCCTTCTAAGGAATGGGAATAGATCTGTGCTTCACCTTTCTGTGAAAGTCTGTTCAAAAGCCTTCTGAGCATTCCCATCGATGTACGTCCGATAAGAGAATTGCAGCTTGGATGTGACTGTCATTGCTTATGTATCAGCTCAAAGAAGACCCCAGACAGTCTTATCACGTCAGCTAAGAGCTCACACTAATAGGCAGTCCTAATCTGATTGAACCTGAAATTGGTCAATATTCATAGGTGCACTACCCCTGTAAGCAAATACAGATAAATAAATCCAAACAAGAGTCTTCAAAGCTGCTGCCTGGGCATACAACTCCAAATCATGAAGACCTATTCTTCCTTTGGTGGTGGAGAGAGTTGTGTTCCCAGCTTGTCCTGGTCTTTTCCCTGAAGTAAATAAATTCCTGAATTACAGAGTTTCTTAGACCAGTAACCCACCAAAGGTGGGAGTGGGAGACCCTGGGAAGTGTAGTATATCAGCTGCAGCACATACCAGTTCACTTTGATTGCTGTTTGAAGCATATCTGTGCAAAGTCTTCTCAAATCCTGAACTTGTTTAACATTTTGTAAAATGTTTCTGTAAGTTAATACAGCAGTAACCTCCAGTACTCCTAATCGGATACTGAAATACGTCCCTTAGAAATCAGAAATAATTTTATTATTCAATCCATACACAAGTGTATAGATGAACGAAATTTTGTTCCTCCAAGCTCAGAAAAAAACATAAAACAACAAACAAAAGACACACTAACAAGAACAGTAACAAGCCAACCAAAGGTACAGAAGTATTTAACTGCTGCAACTCTCCCTCCAGCACAGGAAACAGCCAAAAACCAGTCTGATCCTTTAGAACCCAAAAAGGCATAGAAGGTTCAACCACCGCATCTCCAGTTCAAGCACTAGCAGCTTCCAAGCCCCAGTCCAAACCCACCAACACCATAAACTGCACATCCACTTTCCAGACTCAAAACGGCCACAACCAGTCAAACAATCATTTACTTCTTTCCTCAGACTTCACCATCCACAAAGTTACTGTCACCGTAACGACCTCCAAAACCATTCAGCAATGTCCCAAAAGCCCTTCTGGTTCACTCAATTTCATGGAACCTCCAGTCAACAAATAACACCAGTAGACCAATGTTTCAGCCTTCGCTTCCGCATCCAGCCCTAACTCTCCACTGAAGGCCCAACTTCCATTCATTCTGTTCCAAGGTGCAAAAATAACTTACATTTGAGCACACACATCTCGAACATCATGGACACCATGGCTGCGGGCACCAACACACTCAACCAATGAAAATGGACCAGCTGATCATCAGAACCAAAAGAAAATAATAAAAGCAAAGTAAAAGTGCAAAACTGGAGCCAGAGAGGCCGCTGGCACACAAGGAGCCACCGCCTAAGGCATGTGAGATAACAAAAAGCTCATCTTCTTGTAAGAAAGTGGGATGAGGTAAAATTTATTGAAACTACTATTATCTTGCTAGTATTCATTTTATATCCAGAAAGCGAACCAAATGACTCCAGCTCTTGAAATAGAAAGGGCAGATGTACTTCTGGATTGGTTAAGTGAATCCTTAACTCATAAGAGTACAATGACAACTTTTAGGGCTTTCCTGCCCCTCTTGGTCCTACAGTTTCTAATTCCTGGATATGTACAGTTAAGGGCTGTAGATAAAACATGAAAAGCAGGGAGAGTAGGGGACAGACCTACCTTGTGCCTCGTTGTATGGGTGTTGTTTCCGAAAGTGCATTTGAATCTTTACTCTAGTATATGCCCCATGATACAGTTTTTCCAAAAAGGATGTTGGTTCCTGCTGAAATCTGAGATGCTGAAGCAACTTCCACAGATAGGGCCAAGTAACCATATTGAATGCCTTCTCTGAATCCAAGCTAATAAGCAGCAAGATCTCCCTTCAAAGAGCTCCCACGCCATCAGTAGTACAGTCTTGGGACAAAATCCATTTCATCCCAATGAACAATCTTGGGAATTAATTTTGCCTGTCTCGTAGCTAGTATAGTTATAAATAAGTCATCTGTAATCATGATTTAAAATAGAAATGGGCCAGTAAGAGGAAGGGAGGGAGGGATCTTTACCCTGCTTGGGAACAACTACAATGGACGCTTCCTTCCTGAACTGAGGTCTCTTCTAACAAAAGAGTATTGTAAAGATCAGCAAAGACATTTGTGAATTGGTCACCCCCTGCTCTATAGACCACTAAAGGTAACCCATCAGCACTGGGGGTCTTTCCATGGCCTTATTAAAGTCTCCTTCTAGAATTTTCCTCTGGAATGATCAGGGCCTTAAGACTATTTGCATCATTGATAAAGTAGGGAGAAGTAATGAATTTAAAAAATCTTATCAAATCCTCTGTCTGATCGATTTCCGACTAGGGCCAAGCATACAGGTGTGTGTAATAACTTACAAAGACCTCCCTGAGGTCATCCAGCAAGTTATATGAATGATCACTTATGAAATATACCTGGCTACTGCCTGCTTCCTGAGCTTAAGCCAAGAACTTCAGTGCTGATGTGGGGAAGTCATAGTCCTGCAACTTTAGTGCCTGGCTGCCTGATTAACTGTTTGCTTCAGTACAGAGTAGATTTCCCACTTCAGTTCCAAACACTTGCCTTATTGATTTGGGCCCCCCCCGTCATTTACTGCTGTGCCTCTAATAGCTGTTGTTGAAACTCCAGAAGTCTGTAGTTGTGGTTAGCTTTTCTAATGTCAGCATAGGAATGTCATTTTTTTCCCTGAAGACTTCCCAATTCTCCAGGGTGTAAAAGCCATACTCCATAGCTTTGGATGCTTCGTTCCTAAAAATCCCCAAACTAAGCTTTCCGTTAGTTGGCCTTTCAACCAAGAAGCATCACATTTCCAGTGCTTGTTAAGGGGAGTTACAATGATCTGTAATATAGGAAACCGATAGGTGCCATAGTAATGAGCAGTCCTCTTGTGTTATAAGCACTCATCCTTGTGCAACAAAGCCATTAAAAGTCTGGTTTTGGAAGATCATGCTTTATTTGTCTCTGCTCAGCTTGGTTGGTGTGCTCACATTTTGACTTATTTGGAATTTATAAAAAAATTGTGTCTGTTCTTGAAATAGTACTGTGATAAGTGCAAAAGACAATTAACATCTACCATCCCAAACAGGGAAATATACCTCTTCAGTGCTTTGCCTAAAGGTGTTTGGAAGGCCTTTTTAAGGCCACCCAAAACCTCCCTGAGTGACAGAACTGTGTTCCAGTCCTCCGCCCATGTAGTAACCCCCTGAGTAGCAAATGCCTATTCCCTGACAATATGTTCGCTTATGGGGAGCCCTCTAGGAAGCTATACATTCACTAACGTCGCTAGACTGCCCTCTAATACCCCCTTTACCACTACTGACCTACCCTAAACATCCTGAACTACTTAATTTGCTTGCCAAGGAGTGTATCTACGAACAAGTATTGACACCCCTCCCCTTTTTCTGTGCAAAGGAAAACTGGCCATGTAACCCCGATCATAAATATCCTTCGTCAACTGATGGTGTTCACTGGGTGTAAGGTGCATTTCTTGGAAACAAACAAAGCAGGGTTTACATGCATAAATGTATGCAAACACCTTCCTCCTCTTTGTCATGTTGATCAACCCATTCACATTCCAGGACAGCAACGTGTGTGTGTGTGTGTGTGTGTGTGTGTGTGTGTGTGTGTGTGTGTGTGTGTGTGTGTGTGTGTGTGTGTGTGTAGAAATGGAAAGGTAAGGAGACAGGACATGCCAAAAATTAATCACCTTAAAAAAAAAGTCATGTTGACTGTGCTGTTTGGTAGAGGAAGAAGGGTCTGTGAAGTTTTTAGTCATAAAGGACTGAGGTCCATTAAGAGCAATCATTTAGAAAATGAGGAAAACTAGTGAAGAATGAGTAATGGTCACATAGTGGCATGGCAGCAAGGTGTGGGCATCTATAGAGGTACATGCTACACCGGACTGAAAAAGGATCTCTGTAGACTGAGTCTTAATTGGTAGAACTGCGTTAATAGATGCATTGCTATGAAACTTTGATACAACTGTCTGTCTGACTAGTTATTTTAATGATTCTGGTACAAGTGAAATTAAAGTCCTGAAAATGTGTGAGCTAAAAAAAAAGTGTAATATGAGGAGGAACTGATTTCCCTGAAGAGTGGTGTGTGAACTCTGGTATGCTGATATAAATAATCCAGTGTATTCTTGAGTACCTGTTTCGGTTCGGCTACCTCCACTACGGATATCACCACCATGAGTCAAGCAGGTATTGCAGTCTGACATCATGAGTTAGTACTACTACCACCATGAGTCAAGCAGGTATTGCAGCCTGACCTCATGAGTTAGTGCTACTACTACCACCACCAGATGTTTTTCTAGTTTAGCAGTATTTAAGGAGTTGTGACTGCTTGTATGTTTTCCCTATTTCGAATACTGCTAGTGTATTACCGTCTTGTGGTTTGGCGAGGTGCAGTTATTCTAATGGCTGTTAATATAGACAGTAGATTCCAATGTTGCAGTTAGACAACTCCAGAGTTCAAGTTGTGTGTGCCTTTTGGCTCAGTGACAGGATGTTGGTTTGTATACCTAGAAGGCAGCAGTTGCTTTGTTGGTTGGTAGAGCAGGGAAAGTTCAACTTCTTGAAAAAAAAGTTTTTCTTTTTTCTAGATCTTGAGAAACCATGAATTTCTCTTTGCTGTGCTTCCCGAGTTCCCGATTTGTCATGGACTGTATAATACGTCTGCTCAATAGCTTAATAATCAGAATCTAGAGCAGAGGCTTTGAATTGTTCACTACTTTTTTTACTTTGGTTTGCTCTTGCTGTGACTGGAATGTAGCTGTCATGAAGGTGCCCCAGGAACTTTTCCCAGGGGCACATTTCAAGGCTGGCTTCGCTTATTAGCTTGTAATGAAATTATCTCTTCTTAAATGAAGGGTTTTGCTTTTTTCTCACAACAGGCAAGAATTATTTTAAATCTTGTGTGAGGGTTCTAAAACTTTATTTTTAACGGCTGAAGCAGAAATATTTATTTGAAATGGTGATAAAAAGGTTGCACTATTGTCAACTTTACAGAGAGCAACATATTGAAACACCATTTTACTATATTGAGCTGATTTTAAGAATCTGAACCTCGGTGTATATTTAGACACGTTAAGTCTGAGATCCTACAAAAGGAAGAAAGTTATAATTTGCAGTTTTTACCCCAAGCTAATAACCTGTTGACATTTTTTAGTGTTTTGGTTTGTCTGTTCTGTAGTCCGAAGAACACACGAGACACTGGACAGCACAACGTATTTACTTTTTCACCTGATGCAGCTAAATTTTTTAAACTTCTTGATCAGTCGCTGTCCATGCATCAGTCAGCCAGTAGCCATACCTCTCAACTGTACAGGTTTTCACAGAATGTCCAGATTTTTGCCTCATATTTTTGGTCCATTTTTCATAAAATTGTGGTTTTCTGTCAAATTAATGGCAAATCATTAAAGACTGAAGTTAGAAAATAATTGACAGACATTTGAGTTTCAGACTTCATACCCTTCATAAAATTAATGCTAATGCAAAACCTGTTATTCTATCAACTTTCTAAGTTTGAAAGAGCAATATTTAATTGTCCCTGTTGTTGGGCTTCTGTCACACTTTTATTTATGGCTTTATCCAGTTTTATTTCTCTAAGAGGTTGAGAGGTATGCCAGTACCTGTTTTTTTTTTTGTTTTTTTTTTTTGAGACTACTGAAATGGAACTGACTATTGAGAAACATAGCAAGTGCCTGTGCTGTCTTTACAATGCATTCTGTAGTTTTTACAGCTTTCTCATGCCTTCACCACATGACAGTTGCAGAAGTTTGTATGTTTTGTTTTTGTGGGCTGTTGTCCTCAGGCCCCCCCACCTTCCTGTTTGTGGAAGAAATGAATACCAGGTTATGGAGAGCGCATATAACAGGTTTAAACTGATTCAAGTGAGCAGAACTGGAGTAAATAAGCCTTATTCAGAGACCATGCTGTGTGATGTATTCTGTGGCTGTTTTAAATGTTACTCTCTTATATAGCAGCACCGTTGTATAAATGTTACAGATGCGTGACTTGTGTCATCTGAAGTGGCAAAGGATATGCTACCTTTCCAGATATTTCAAAACGCTATGTGCACTTCATAAGCTGAGGGGATTATTTAAGAGTAGATGCCCACACAACACAAGTCGGTGCTTGTCTTGCACGTTGTTTCTCTGGACAGTATTTACACTGTTACTTTTCATACATTGCAGCTTTTATTATTCTGATGCTGTCATGTGAAGCGCCGGCCTTTCTGAGAAAAAAAATCTAACTTCCACCAGCTAGGTGTGGGGGTTATATTATGTGGCCAGCCTTTTAAGCCACTGACCTTATTAAGACTTGTAGTCCATTCTGGAACCTGAGTCAACAGAATTACATGTGTGCTCCAGTCACTATATATGCAGATTAGTCCAATGTTACACTACTTTGCAATTGGGTGTTGATGTCAAGGAAGAACGTCTTGTACAAGTATGGGGATGGTGGCTGGTTATGTGTCACTGGTGACACGTAAATGCCTTAACATAGGGTGTAGTTTATACAGGCAGTGATGTACTGTGGCTTATGTTGTCTTCTTTTTCCCCACAGCAGGACCAGATGCAGTGCCTAGTTAAACCACAGCCTGATTTTTTTCCCATCTAATAACAGTGTCTCTGTTTAATCTCTACATTATTGTATTCTCTTTAGAATTTTAATCCTTGCAGTCACCATAAGAAGTTCCATTCTTTGCATCTGGTTTTATCTCTGAGGGGAAACTTGCATTCTCACGTGTTGAGGCATCCTTCCTCCATCTTCACACTGAATCCTGTTTGCACATGTCTGATGAAAAATGCTATAGTTCTTGGCTTTGTAGAGATCTCCTCTTAATCTGTCTTAATAGGACTTATCTCTGACCATCTTATGATGACAGAAACTGGGAACACCACATAAATGTGCCAAAATCTGGAATCATCAGGTAATATTTTTCTCTGAAATAGGAACAGGAAATTAAATGCATTTGCACTAGTGTACACAGTTGATTCTCTGCTATGGTTTTGCAGATTTCTGGGAAAGCACTTTTAACATGAAGGACTGACTCCTGGTTTTGGCTAGAGTGTAGTCATTTCAGGCTAAGTCTTTGTTTTGTGAAGATCCTTTTAGCACCAAAGTCATGCTGTCATAAGGGTCTTGATGTCCTTTCTTGCAAACCTTTGTTGCCTCATAGTAATTATTCACTGGTACACACTAGCTTACCAATTCCAATGGTACTCTGCCAAGTACTGATAGTAGTAATACTCAGGATTTCTTCTAAAGACTGTAGAAATTGTAGGAGTTGGCAGAAGAGTGTTGGCCTTTGAGGGATATCAACCCACGAGCATGCTGTGTGAAGCCAAGTTACCTAATGCCCTTAAACCCCAACCACTTTTGGGAAGGGGGAATTCTGGTTTAGGAAGATTTTAGTGACCACAGTTTGTGACTACGTTCATTGATTGTAGTCATATTGATGCCCTCCTTTGTGTTTGAAATGGTACTTTTGTATGATTACTTTACTCTTAGCTTTTCAGCTCTCCTTAATTCCACCGTTCTAGCAAGATGCAGCAAAGATCTTGCATTCAGAGAATACACCACAGTCAAAAAATGGTAGTCGTGGATGTTTTTACTTCAAATGACCAATTTTAGTAAGTCAGAGTTAAGCTTTTTCTTACAATTAAACTCTAAATCCAAAAACTTTTAGATCATCCTTTCAATGGCAGGAAATAATTTTGTTTGCTTGCATTTGTGGCACCTTTTTTCCCTGTAAGTCCAAGTCCTGTAGCCGCATTGTATAAACTTAAAGTACTGTCCTTCAGGTGTCTGCCATCTTGATCTTATCCTCTAAGGTATCGGATGGCTTCAGAGAACTTTAGTAAAGGTGTCTGTGTGTGTCTGTGTGAGAGTTTAACCCTACAGTTTGACTGGATGCAATTTCAACTGAAAAGTTTTTGTTTTAAAGTGTCTTTTGCCTAGGCATCTCTCACAGATTTCATGCTACAAAAATAAGTGATAACATTTTGTTTTGCTCCTCTGAATTCAACTAATCTTTGAGCTGTGTGCTTATGATTTATGTTTCTATTTAATTCTCAGATTGGATGACCTGAACTAATGCTGAAAGTGTTTCTTCTGTCCTAATTGAAAACCAGGGTATTTCTTGGAGAGGCTCTTCACTTTTAAGGCAGGTCATGCAGGAGCGGTCTTAGGCCAACTGGTGCCCTAGGCTAAAGAGCTCCACGGCGCCCCCAACCACACCACCCAGTGCCCCCATCCTGGTCTACCTGCACCAAATAAATACTGGAAAAGTGCCCCTACTAGAGCGGTGCCCTAGGCGGCCACCTAGTTGGCCTATGCCTAAGGCCGGCTATGAGGTCATGAACCCAACTATCCAAGTTCTCACACACCTGTACTGCATTTATCTCCTCAAGTTTTTACTTTTAAACGTCTGAGCTGCACAGTGAGTTTTTTTTCTCTCACATTTTTTAAGTGAATTCTTTTCAGCCAGTGGGAAAGAAATTATGTACTCTAGTCTGTCTTTTTAGGCATTAGTGGGTATTGTAGTACTGGTTATGGCATCAGTAACGTGTTAGTTCCTGATGAGGATTTCACGTAGTCCAAAAATTCAAGCAGCTGTAGTGTAAAACCTAACATGTTACATCACCTCTGTGCTCCAGTGTTTTCTGTTTTGTAGACCACCACTTCCTCTTTTATTCTGCTACTTTTAGTGAGGTATATGGTATGATCTGTTAGTTTTTGTAATACATAGTCATTTGTGCTTCTCACTGTACATTAGATAAGAAGTAATGAACTCAACTAGGCAAATCAGCCAGGTGTAACAATTTATTTTATTTCTTTTACATTTGTTGACCAGGCTAGTCTAACTGGATGCATGTCCATTTTCAGCAGAGGCCCGGGGAGATGAGCTCCACTTGAAAAGATTAACAAAAAGAAAAAACATAAACATAAAATGGTTAACATATAAATACATGTACAAAAAGTAATAGCAGATTATTACATTACATTTCAATCGTTGAATACAAAAATTGTTACAGAACATTATATAAATTTGCTAGTAACGCTATTCTCAAGGAAGGAAGAAGAAGAAAAAAGAGGAATTTTTTTTTTTTTTTTGTGTGGATAGAGTAAGGAACAGATTTGGATTAGTCCATGAAAGTAGAGGTATTGGTTGAAAAAAGCTAGGTCAGCAGTGATGATGATAGCAATGCCATTTTAGATTAGTCTGGGTTTGTACAGGGGCAGGGTGTGTTTTAAGGTAAAGTTTCAATTTTTGTTTAAATAGTGTTAAAGAGGACATAGATGTAAGTTCATTTGGAAGTTGGTTCCAGAAGAAGAAGTAATAGCATGAGTGAAATACACCATAGTGTTAGCAAAGTTCTTTCTGCGGTTTCTCTTGAAGAAATGCCTTACCTTCTCTTTAGTGCAGCTGTTTCTTTATATAAACAAAAAAAAAGGGTTTTGAAGTTTTGCTTGTAGACTTGCCCTGTGATTCAGATGTTCTCCATCCACAATAATTGACTACTGTGCTTTGGACAATTACTGCGATGGAGAGAATCTTCACTTTAAGGACATGTTAAAGCTGCACAGAGAAATACCTTATTAGTGGCTAATTACCATGTCTCTGAATCAAACACTGTTCTTTCAGACTTGACTTCACTAGTGTTCCCTCTACTAACCCTGGCATAGTGGTAACATGGCACTCTCCTAGACACACACACACATTCAGCCTTCCTCAAGCAAGTCTCCACACACTCGGTCACACTCGCATAAATACCCTCGTCCACACACCTGCACAAATGCTCCAACACACACTCGCACATCCATTCAGCCACATTCATGCCTCTATATATACACACACACACACATTCAAAATCCACTGTACTTCTCAGTTGTCATGGCAGAAGCCGCAGCTATTCTCATTGGAATGGGCGAACAGCGTCAAAAAGATGGTGTTTACTTTTTCCTCCTCAAGAAAAAATAAATAATTTGGCAGAGAGATTCAGAATTGCTCTGTCAAGCAGATCCAGGGGCTATCACTATTTCTGGGGGAGAGTTAGCATTAGCCACTCCCTTGAACTGACACAGAAGTGTGCAGCTTCCCCAGCAAGACCGCCGCAGACAGCGATCATGAGGGGAAAACATTGGTGAGGAGAGGTGGTCTCTGAATCAGAAGGGCTGACCTCAGTGTGGAAACCTGACCAGTAAAGGCTTCCTTATCCTTTTGTGTGTTTTGCTTTGAAATGTTATGTTATATATGTTTGTGTGTGTTTGTGTTTTTTTAATGCTTTGAAATGTTATGTTATATATGTTTGTGTGTGTTTGTGTTTTTTTAATGCTTTGAAATGTTATGTTATATATGTTTGTTTTAATTGATTGCTTTGAAATGTTATGTTATATGTTTGTGTTTTTAATGCTTTGAAATGTTATATATGTTTTATGTTTGTAATTGATTTGGGCGGTTTGTATAATTTAGTATCCTAACTAATCCTTATTGTTCAGTTCTAGAAAGAAAGGCTGTGCCTCTAGAAAACTAGAGAGAATTGGGACTGCCTTGTTAGAAATTCTGTTTTCTTATTTGGCTACTTCTGGTTTGTGTTTTTGAACTAATAATACATTTTCTTTGTAGAGAGATTGATTTTAGGTGGACACTTTTTTATGTTGGGGAGGTTGTGTATGTGCATTGTATAAGTTAGGTTGTATTGCATTTGTATTTATTTAGTTTTACATAATGTCTGTTCTTAATTTGTTTTTTAAGTGTGGATTTATTAACATTTGTAATACAAACAGGTTAATTTATAATGCTGCTAGATTTCATACTGTGCAAAAATCACATTTGAGCAAAAAATAAAAAGAATCAGTGTATAGGTATTTGTTTATTTGTAATGAAGTTCTGTATGTCTATGTGTACATGTCCATAAATATATGTGTGCCTATTTTGAAAATGTGCTGGAAATCATTGCAAAGAACTAATTATAAGCCTGCTTTGGAATTGGTCAATATCACTTAACTTTTAATTATTTTTTTCTTTTACTAAAAATTACAGCATCCCATTTTAATTTAAACTTGCAAAACATGTAGACAGTTTGATTTCATATCTTGAATCTGACAAAGCTCAACATTCACATCCAGGCCAAAGTGCTCACTCTACAACCGGAAAGGAGATTCCATATTTGCCATGCAAAAGTACTTTCAGAAAACTGCGTTCTTTCCATAAGCTCATTCATGTGAACCAGTATTCTGAAAATGTGGAAGGAAAATTATTTTGAACCATCAAGTTAGTGCCGTGTGCTCTCTTTAGACAGAACTTCCTAATTTTGCCAGTTTTTAGTATTTTTCAGAAGTTGTAGTGCACAGTCTTTTAAATGAAATGCCTGACATTTCTGTTATGCAAAAAAAAAAAACAGATTGGTTCTCTCACCATACTGCATGTGAGTGATTGTGATAATATGCGTAGCGCTTGTGATAATATGCGCAGCGCTCTGATGCTAGAGATCCGCAATGTTATTGTGTAGAATTCATAAATGCCATTTGTCAGTCTTGTTCCAGGTATGAATTGGCATTCTTCATGCCTAACAACCCCCCCCCCCCTTCCAGCTGCTGCATTGAGTGTGTAGAGAAAGACCGACAAGCATGTGTCATACATGGAGAGATGTGATTAAAAAGATGCCATCACCATTGGTAGAGGATCTGGTGAAGTACACCAGGAATTTGTAGAGTATGTGCCATCCGCTAACCTCCTTTGCTAACAGTAGACGCTCACAGCTGGAGATTCCAACTCTTTTTCATGACCCTCATTTTCTATTGGTCAGAGCTCCCTGTCAGACTCTCCAACCCAGTGTATTGTAGTCTGTTGGTGTCACTAGTCACACCCCTGTCTTGCAAAGAACAGTTAGTGATCAGAGCACCCCACATCTCAGCACCCATGATTATGATGGAGATTGGTGATGCCCCCTAGCCCTCTCTGTACTAGATGAAACAAGTTCATTGGGTGCAGCTCACTGTCTGCAATTTTTTCAGAAAGCGTGTGTCCATTGAATAACCCCCCCCCCCCAATTTTTTTCTGTATTCAGTCCTTGCAGTACCTCTGATGTATATCAGCCCTAGAGTACTATCAAAAGGATGGTATGGTAGAACCCCCCCCATCACCATGTCAGTAAAATGCATAACTATTCCATTCAAATGTCATGCTTCCTGTCAGTTGTATATAGGAAGAGAGAGAACATCTCCCCTCCCAAGAATGTTGCATGAGAGACAGCAGAAACTCTCAATCAGTGCATCAGTTGTCATACTGCAGCTGTAGTTTGATGTTCTTCTTGTTTCACTGTTGCAGTGATCACTTTTGGGTTATCTGCTTGCAGTAGCCCTCAGTCTGCCTGATTAACAAAGTTTTGGGTCCTGCATCGGTTGCTGTCCATTCTTCCATGACGTCAGGTCATCAGAGGTATAAAACATGCAGCCGACGCCATTAACCCAGTCTTTCTTGATGTGCGGTGCCCAAAGCAGAAGCAGTTCGCAAGTGCCGGTCAGCCAACTCCTGAAATTTTCATTTTCAAGTTTCAGAACCGAAGTCTTCAACTAAAGCTAAGTACCCTGTTGGGAAACTTTTTTTCTTGCTCCTTACCGATGTCAGTAAAAGTTAATAGTTGCATTACTTGTGGAAAGCAAATACCTCATAAAGATTTTCATTCATACTGTATTCCTTGCCTAGGCCCTGACCACAATGTACCATGCTGTTGGTTTTGTGCCTTATTTAATCAGTGCACGATCCGTCGTTTATATATTTTTGCCTCTAAATATTTCGGTTCTGTGTTTAATTACCCAGAAATGTCATCGGTTACCCATCCGACTACAGGGATTCCAAAAAAACACAAGAATAAAGACAGAGACAGGCCGCCGAGGTCCAAAACTGCCGACAACGCTTCTCCTAAGCCAGTTCGCCGGTAGTCAGTGAGGCGCTTTTGCAGCCCCTGATAACCACTACTTCTGATTCGCGGGCCTCTACTGAGACCCATTCTGAGTCTGAAATGCCGCAAGATCCTTTAACTATGGAACCTGCGGATGTCTCTACCTTGGATGTGTCCAACCTGCGGATGTCTCTACCTAGGATGTGTCCAGAGCCGCCGTGCAGGCATCGGCTTCTGAGGGTGTATTCAGGCCTATGGACTTGCATATTAAACAGACGCCTCCTTCTTTTAGGCCTAAATCTCAAACCATACCTAAAAAAAGACGCCCAGGCCACATGCTGAGGCCTCTATGCCTAAAAAACAAATGATAAGAATGGCTGAAGATCTTATAACCTTAATCAGGGGAAGCCAGCCTCCCCTTTCTAAGAGACCTAGAACTGAAGTTGTTTATGAATCTTCTGACCAGGATTCTGATTTTTCTGATTCTTCTGATGATCTGGATTTGCCATTATCTACTTATGAGGATTCTTATGCAGAGGACTCTATTCCCTCTGCTTTCCCTTCAGAGGATTTTTCCTGGTGAAACCTTACATACTCTAAGGGAGCATTTCCACTGGGAAAGCCAGGATTTTTCTGATTCAGAAAAGAGGCTTAGGGATTTCTTACTCCTGCCTCAGCATAGGCCTTTAGCTATACCTCCTGTAGTAGACATTGTTGATGCCTTTTCGGTATCTAGTCCGGCCCCTGATTCCTTGTCTCCTGCTCCCAGAAAACCTGACAGATATTACAAGGTTCCTGATTCACACAAGTTCCTTTTTAAACATCTTATTGTGGATCCAGAGACTAGTTCACAGGGACCCAAGGGCATTAAGGCTTCTACTGCTAAAAATCCTACCCCTTCTGATAGAGACTCCAGGGCGCTGGATAGATGGGTTAAGAAGGTTTACACTTCTATAACCTTGGCCATTAGGGCTTTAAACTGCCAGTTTCATATGTTAAAATATTAGCGGCATGTTATTGGATTGCTTAAATAGAAAATGATGTTGATTCCTGACTGTGCGGAAAATAAAGAATTACAGGATTTAATGCATTCTGCTGAACAGGTTGGAAAACATACTTGGCAATGTGGATTTGATTCTTTAGAGGCCTCTTGCAGGGCTGCTGTTACTGGTTCTGTGCTCAGAAGGCATGCTTGGCTTAAGGAGCAATCTTTACCTGATCATGTTAAAGCTAAATTGTCGGATGCTCCCTTAAATCAGGACCACCTGTTTGGCAACAAGGCTGAGGAAGTTCTTAAAAAGATGGAAGATAAAGCTAAATCTATGCAAACTGTTAAAGATTTCTTACAAGTTAAGCTTCCTATATTTAGTAGGCACTGGCCCACTAAGAATTGGTCCTTTCCAGCCTCTTCAAGGTCATCTCAAGCCAAAGCCAGTCATAGCAGAAACCGCAGGTTTCAGTCCCAGGGGATGCACAAGACTAAGCAGTGGGGGGTGTCTGCACCCAAATCAGGGAGTAGTAAGACCCCCCATGGAAAACAGTCTCAATGACTTGCTTCCAAAACTTCCAAGCACTTCCCAACTGAATGCTCCTTTAAGCGGGAAGATTGGTCTGCAGACCAAAAACTGGGAACTCATTACCCAGGACAAATTGGTTTTAAATGTAGTGTCCCAAGGATACAGATTTTACTTCCACACCTTACCAACACCAAGCGGGTGGCCAGATCTACCCCCAAATCAGTGGGCAGAGGCCCAAAATTAAGTATTCTCTCTCTTAAGCATGGGGGCTATTCAGTTGGTACTAGAAGAGGAAAAGGGACAAGGGTTCTATTCGAGACTTTTCCTGGTATCCAGAAAAGGAAATACATGGCGTCCTATCCTGGACCTTTCTACTCTAAATACCTTTCTGGTGATTCCAAAATTCAAGATGCTGACTCTTCACCAGCTGCTTCCTATGCTAGGCAAAGATGCATGGTTGGCAACACTAGATTTAAAAGAAGCTTACCTGCACATCCCTATCAAGGAGTCTTGCAGAAGATACCTACGCTTCAAAGCAGGCTACATGCACTATCAGTTCTCTGCACTGCCCTTTGGCTTATCTACTGTGCCCAGGGTATTCACAAAGTGCCTAACTCCAGTCATTGCATTCTACAGGCAAAGAAATATTCAAATATACCCATATCTGGATGATTGTCTAATTCAGGCAGAAAGCCAGGACATACTATTGAATCATCTGGCCTTTGTTCAAAGGGTACTGACTTGTCTGGGGTGCACCATAAACTAAAAGAAATCACACCTGGTACCCTGTTAATAAATTATATTCCTGGGAGCAAGGGAGCAAGCTTGAATACAACTTCCCAGATGGCTTTCCTCACGCCAGAGAAACTGATTCATTTGACAACCTACTTCAAACAAGTGGCCACAAAAACCCAGTTATCTGCAAGGCAGATACTGCAAGCCTTGGGGTTCATGGCCTCCTGCATTCTTCTAATTCCGTATGCAAGGCTGCATATATGGAAACTGCAATGGTATCTCAAAAGCCTATGGTATCAACATTCACAGGATCTAGAAGCAATGATTTCTATCATACATTGCCTACGCATAGAATTCCTTTGGTCAGAGGCCTGCCACCAAAACAGGGGACTACCATTCTCACTAGCCCCTGCCACCCAAACCTTAACAGACGCATCAGACTATGCATGGGGGGCCCACCTGGCAGGGAAGTGCATTCAGGGCAAATGGAACCCAAGTCAAATGCACCTGCATGTCAATCAAAAAGAAATGTTAGCTGTACAGAATGCTCTGACAGCCTTCAAGGACCACATTCTTCCAGGACATTTAATGATAAAGACAGACAACACCACTGTTATGTGGTACATAAACAAGCAGGGGGGTACACATTCTTACCCCCTCTGCAGACTAGCCATGGCATTGTTGAACACAGCCCTGAGCTATCAAGTACATTTACAAGCTCAATTCCGGCCAGGAAAACTAAATGCTCTGGCAGACAAACTAATCAGAAACCTCATGGACCCACACGAGTGGAAACTGGAACCAAGGATTTTCAACATGCTGACAAGCAAATGGGGGAGTCCAGATATAGACCTGTTTGCCTCCCCCCAGAACCATCAGTTGGACAAATTCTGCACAAGGACTCCCCACAAACAAGCTTGGAAAGTGGATGCTCTGTCCTTCAGCTGGAAAAAACTATTAGTTTATGCCTTTCCTCCTCTGCCTCTGCTCTCCAAAGTACTACTAAAGATCAAACCAGACAAACCAAGGATGTTTTTGATTGCACTAGACTGGTCACGCCAACACTGGTACCCCCTCTTGCACAGTGTGTCACTGTGGGCCCCATGGCACCTGCCTCAGACTCCTACTCTATTGTCTCAGCAGGAGAACCAAATTCTGCACCCTCAACTTCAAACACTGAATCTAGCAGCCTGGATAATTACTAATTTCTCCTTTACCATCCCTCAGTAAACCAGTGATGGATATCATTTTAGAGGCAAGGAGGCCTAGTACCAGAAAGTCTTATGCTGAAAAATGGAAAAGATTCTGTGCCTGGAACCAAGCTCAAGGGATGAGCACAACAGTGCCCAATTTACCTCAGATTTTACAATACTTAACTGAGATGCTTCATAAGGGCCTGTCTTTCTCCTCCATCAGAATTCACGCCTCAGCCATCTCAGCTCATTATAACAGAGAACCACCCCTCTTCTCTCATCCACTACTTAAGCAGTTCCTCAGAGGGGCCAAAAATCTACGACCACCCAGGAGAGCTCCAACTCCAGCCTGGGACCTCAACTTTGTAATGGAAAAGCTCACCCTTCCTTCTTTCGAGTCAGCTGCCACTGCAGACTTAAAATTTCTTTCTTGGAAAACAGATTTCCTTTTAGCAATCACTTCAGCAAGAAGGGTATCTGAATTACAGGCCCTCATGGCAGTGGAGCCTTTCATCATCTTTCATGCGGACAGGGTGTCCCTCAGGACCAATCCCTCCTTCATGCCCAAGGTGGTATCCAGTGTGGCCCTTAAACAGTCCATACATTTGCCACCTTTCTTTCCTAATCCACAGAACAAAGGGGAATGGATTCTGCACTCCTTAGATGTGCACAGACAACTTAGATTCTACTTGGACAGAACTAAACCTCAAAGGAAATCTGATCAACTGCTGGTGGCATTTGCTGCAGGGGCAGAGGGGAAGGCTATTTTAAAGCAAACCATTTTCAAATGGCTAGGCCATTGCATTAATGTCTGCTACAAACACCATGGAAAACCTATCCCACAGGAGATCAGACCACACTGTACCAGGGCTGCATCTACCTCTACAGCCTTTCTCAGAGGCGTCCCTACCAGGGACGTCCTAGAAGCTGGTACCTGGAGTTCTGTATATACTTTCACCAAGCATTACCATCTGCAAATTTTCTCTAAATCCAGAGCTGGCTTTGCCACTGCAGTCTTGCAGGGACTTTTAGCTGGTCCTAATTCTATTTAAATTCCTCCTCCCATCCTTAGCTTTGGGAATCTACCCAAAAGTGATGTGACTGCAACAGTGAAACACAAAGAACATAGTACTGTTGTGTACACTTACCATAAATGTAGATGTTTGAGTGTATTCACTGTTGCAGTCCTGGTTACCCTCCCTCCAGCCCCCCCCCCTTTTTTTTTTGTTGGATATAACTCTACTTTCCTTTGCTAGCTTCAAATGCTTTTTGGTGTATTTTACTTTTTTGTTGGAGGTATAACCTTGTATATTTATAGATTTAATTATTTCCCATTAAGGGGGCACCTGGCATCTGGGGTACGAAAAACTAATGTAATGGCGTCGGCTGCATGTTTTATACCCCTGACAACCTGACGTCATGGAAGAAGGGACAGCAACCGACGCAGGACCCAAGACTTTGTTAATCAGGCCGACTGAGGGCTACTGCAAGCAGATAACCCAAAAGTGATGACTGCAACAGTGAATACACTCTAACATCTACATTTATGGTGAGTGTACACAACTGTACTTTTTGCTGCAAGATCAGACATCCTGGGTAAAGTTATACTTGGAGTGCAAACTGAAGTTATGCTAGCTGTAACTATGTCCGCGTGGGACTTCTTAATTGTTTTTATCGGTCATTTAATTGATTCATAGTGATCCTAGCAATGTAAATGTGCATTTTAATGTGTTTGACCCAGTAAGGCTTGTAATGGGTGAAGTTTATTTACCAGGTTTACTTGTACTGATTCTTACTTATGCTTCTGTTTTATTTGACCACTTTAGTTGCCTTCTGTTTAGATGAAGCACCCAGTCCTTTTTTGATAACTTTTAGACATAAAACTAGTCGTTATTTCTCCATTCAATTGCTTCTTCCTGTTTATACTTTGTAGTACAAACCACATTGGCAGCATAAGCGTAAGTGGAGTTTTGCTTAAGTTGAAAGTTATTTGAAGGGTGAGTCGGTACTAGTTTGGCTACTTGCCACTTGACAGTGACCATATTAAACCAACATTACTGTGGTTAAACAGCAAGTGCCAGACACACACCAGCAGCTCATATGTACTCTGCAGGGTCTTGCATTCCCTTTAGTTTTTGACTTTGAACAGATGACGTTTATTCCGTTATTATGCCCTAAATGTGATGAACTCTGGCATCATTCTCTGGGTTCCCAAACAGACTTTCCTGAGATTTCCTTCACACTGGTAAGTTCGGGCCTTATTCTGTCACTAATGTTTTTGTTACTAGTGTTAAAATGGAACCAGTTTATTCTGTACTGCTGCTGTACAGAAAGCCTGTAGATGTGCTTACAGTTTTGGGATACGCTACTTCTACACCACACTATCTCTTCCTAAGGGTGCTGCTACAAATAAAAGTTCATGCTGTGCTGTGAGGCATTGGTTTTGACTATCGGCATGGTAGCTTGTTTAACATTGTAGAGAAAAGTATTGCTGTCCATCACTCAACAAAGGTTTGCACTTACATTATACATGAACTGTACAGCTGGCACTCCTAAAAACGCTTTCTAGCCCATTCATTGTGAATGGTAATGGGCCTGTATAGTAATGTCATGTCTGTCTGAGATGTAACTGACATATGTTGGAGGAGGGTGTTGGAAGTGATATGGGGAGTAGTATGGGTGTAAGTTGAGTACAATAGATGTTTGTTTAATGACCGTTCATGGAAGTAAATGAATTGAGTAATAATGCTTTAGACAGATCAGATTCTAATGCCAAAACTTTGTATTTCATAAGGTTTGATTTGTGTGTGTCTGTGTTTTAGGATTTTTTTTTAATTGGTTTCTGTGCACAGCATTATCCTCTGGGCACTGTTCCCCATTATACTCTTACTACTGACATTACCTCCTGGATAAAGTCAATGACAAGGCCACTGTTTACGGTTAGTAGCATAAGAGCTTCTTTGCCTGGGTAGCTTATTCCTGGATATTCCCTGTACATGGTGCTTAGAAGTGCACGTAATGTAGAGAAGTTGCCAGGACCAGTGTGAATGCTGGAGTTTCCTGTAGGCCGTTGCACCCTAAGTTATATACCTGGGAGCCACACTATAGGGAATGAGAATCCTAAGATGGAGCAGACCAAGAGCTATTCAGAGCCATCCCGACTGAAAATGTACTGTGCATGTTGGTATTAATTTCTTTCTCTCACACACACCCGTAAGGGTGTGTGTGTGTGTGTGTGTGTGTGTGTGTGTGTGTGTGTGTGTGTGTGTGTGTGTGTGTGTGTGTTGTCCGTGCACACCCATGTGGGTTCTTGAAACAATGCTGCTCCTCAAACAGAAGGAAGAGATCCCTGAAACATGTTAGATGTAGCTTCTCTTTTTCCAGACTGGTTGAACAGTTTGGCCTGCCTAAATGTATACTTTTTCTTAAGATAATCACACATTGATATATGTATGAATATGAAAATCTCACAGATGCTTGAAGGCAGCATGCAGAACTGTTAGTGTTTTCTTTGTTCCTAGTTGAGCTCTCGTTCGCCTGAGGGTAGGTTCAGAAGTCCCTGCCAAACCAACTCCTCCCCTTCCTACTTTGACTCCCTGGAAGCCAAATAGCCATTTTGGCAAGGAACCACAAACCTGTACATTCCTAGTACAGGACTAGTCTTGGGGGAACGGTTCCCATAGTTAAGGTCAGGGTGCGGGCAGATATTAGGTGGAGTACTGCTAGCTGGAACGTAGCTGTCCAGTTAAAAATGATCCAGGCTGTTGTCTGAAAATGTACCAGTATATTATAATTTTCATGTCCTTTTCAAATAGAATAAGTAGTGTTGTGGACATATTGTGTTGCCACACACTGTAGGTAGTGGTTATATTTTTTTATTTTATTTTACTTGGAGATTTGCAAAGGCCATAATAAGGCCACACCTTTTACCATCTGGATATAATTTCACTGCACAAATGCATGTTGGTTTCAATAGTAATAAGTTTTGATTTTAAGACTTTGTGTCGCACAGAGATGCTCTACTGCATGGAAACACCAAGGACTCATGTTTTATTGAAATTTACTGTCGTACAGTGACGTGATTCTGCTATTGAGAGGAAATAAATGCCTAAATTATGATGGTGACATCTCAGTGATCCAGAGAACCACTTTTTGTTTTTCCTTTGTTGGCATTTGTGTGTGTGTGTGTGTGTGTGTTGTGTGTGTGTGTGTGTGTGTGTGTGTGTGTGTGTGTGTGTGTGTGTGTGTGTGTGTGTGTGTGTGTGTGTGTGTGTGTGTGTGTCTGTGACAGACATTGTGGATAAGTGCTGTATATATCACTAGAGTTCATTTTCTTTTTTTTTGTACTGTATGTGTTATATATATATATATATATATATATATATATATATGTGTGTGCATTGTTATACATACGACCAATGATCATTTTCTGTGTGTTTCATTATTTGTTGTATATTGTGTGTGTGGATCACAGATTCAAATGCTTACATGAACAAATCCCAAATTATCGAACCAAAAAGCTTGAACAGTGAAATCTTGAAAGCTGCAAGAGAGCAGCACCTGTATTGTGTGGGACCATGGCACTGTGGCATACCTGTCAACCCGTTAGAGCAAGAAATCTGGACAGAGCAGTAAATTATGGGGGGGACAAAGGCCCAAGAATAGGTACATTTTTTTAAATATTGCTCTTACAAACTTAGACAGTAGATGTAACAGGTTTTGCATTTTTATGAATTTTCTGAAGGGTATGAAGGATGAAAATCAAATGACTGTCATTATTTTCTGACTTCAACCCTCAAAGATTTGCCAGAAAAAACACATTTTTTATGAGAGACAGACCAAAAGTACGAGGGAAAAATCTGGACATTCTGCAAAAATCTGTACAGTTGAGAGGTATGCACTGTGGGGATCATTGGTATTCCTTTCTCCACTGTTGTTTGCTCTCAGATATGGTATATATAATTAGCAGGTTGTGTGGGGAATGTAGGGGAGCTTGTCCCCCCTGCACAAAACAGATGTTTTTGTTCACTTTACTCGTGTAATGTTTAATTGTTTGAGCGTTTAGTTTTGATAATGTGGATTTCACTCAGCATTCGATTTTGTTGTAGAGATGTATTTTTCTTTTCATCATTTCTTTTGTACACAGTGTGTCTAAGTACATGTAGGTATGTGTTCGTGCAGTTGTGTCCCCGTCTTGTATTGTTCAAAGCATAATATTTTTGATTGGATTAATATATAATTGCATCTACTTGATTTCTAGTTTGCACTTGGAGCAGATGCAGAGTTTCTGAATTGCTCTATTTATTGACATTTGTTGACTGGGAAAGTCTGACTGGGTCAGATTACCCATTTTAAGTGGAAGCTGGGGGAAGTTAATTGATAGATCACCAGAATTTTTTTAAAGGTGGTTTGTAAATCCAAATATAATTAGTTTTGTCTTCTGTGGTTTCCCTTTTGCCTGATTATTAAAGGACAACAATAGGATTCTGTTATTAAATGCTCAACTTCTCTGTCTTTTTTTTCTCTCTATTTACTGTCCCTGCTATGATTAAACAAAAATACAGCATTTAAAATATTTTAAATTGACTGTTTCTCTCCACTAGAACAGTACCTTACTGTACTGTGGTGGTTTCACTTTCAAAAAACTCTTGTCCCGCCCTTGTTGCAGTCTCCAATTCACTGATGTCATCAAGGCCACTGAGTACAGGTAGTTTTCTGGCCATTTCCCTCCCCAAACTAACATCACTACTACCGTCCTAAAAACCCACCCATGCTGTGATGTCACAGCTCCGTGGTCCTTCCTCTACTCATACAGAAAGTAAAGGCTAGAACAAGGTACATGAGTCAAGTCTCCTGCTATGAGCTGTCAATCGCAGGAGGTAATGGCTCAAATTACCCTTAGCACTTTGACAGCTAGGGAAGTTAGGTGTGGAGGAAGATGGGAGATGAGTCACACTAGTACAATTCAGGCTTCACAAAAGACTGCGGTTTAGCCATACTAAAAAGAAGCAGCAGTAAAAAGCACTTTGAAAGTCTGTTCTGTGGCATTTGCACTGTTTGTGTTTTTAAGTAGTCACTGAACGGCATGAAATGTTACTTAAAACTACCTGACTGAAAGACGGCAGTGTATGCATGTAAAATCAATGCAGTGACAGGCGCTTTAGGAAGAAAGAAGCCTACATGATGTAATTTTTTGCAGACAAGGACTGCATTGTGGAATACCTAGAGGCAGACTAAACAGTCAGAATTACTTCAAGATGCCAGACCCCATGTGGTCAGACTGAGAAATTGCGTATAAAAATATTTAAAAACCTGTAAATAGTCCCAGAGTGGTGTTAAAATGTAGGAAATACCAAACCATGATGAAGTAAACATGTTTTTTGAGTCTATGGGTGAGATTCTCCTTTAAGTTGTCTGAACTTTTATAGAGGAGTGTTGGTTTTATTAATCAGCCTTTCTTTTTGTGACTTGTCCCTGTCTGACATAATTTCTTTGCTTGACTTTGATAACCATGGGTTATGGTTAGGTTTGTCCCTTTTAGTGTAGAGAGGAGCTACACAGTTGAGGATGTTGAGAAAATGTGGTGGTGGTAGTAGTGGTGATGGTAGTAGTGGTGATGGTAGTAGTGGTGATGGTAGTAGTGGTTTACTGCCTCATCCAGGGATAGAGTGTTTAGAACAGTCCAGTTAATAGATTGTAGTAAAGTCATGGAAGATTTGTTGATTAAAATTAAATAGGTTATGGGTCCTTTTTGTATTGATTTTTTGTGATACGTGAGATAGTTATGTAGGTATGTGCAGGTAAATGGTCACAGGGAGTTTGGAAGGGTTACTTGGATCTGAAACCAGGATCCAGTCAAGGGTGGAGCTGATGTTGTTTTTGTCGTATCTAACTGGAGCAATAACAAGTTGAGAGAAACCGTAGAGGTTCATACAGGCAGTTGGAAAGTTGGATATTAGATTTTGCCAGTTAATATTAACATTGCGTAGGATAATGGCTTCAGTGGTAATTATACTTGAAATCCAGGTTATTATGATTCTTCAAGTGTTGGGATATTGTGACCAGGGGGAATATATAGTACAGCAGTATATAGGCTCTTGATGTTGTTTAGTTTTAAGAGGGTGATAAGTAGTTCTATGCTGTACATTGGCAAAATTTGCAATGGTTTTTGCATAGGAAGTGGTGATATAGCTTTTAGAGTGAGTAATGTAATTCCACCAGCAGTTTTATGTTGTCTGTCTGCCCTAATATTATAACCATGGGGTAAGAATTCTGAATCAATTGTATTTGGTTTGAGCAAGGTTTCACTGGTTGTTAGGATGTCTGCAAAGTGTTATATCTAGGTATGAAAATTAGTAATTTTATGGCATATGCTAGGTAGGTTCTAGGTGTAGCTTTTTAGTTTGGAGTAGGGTTGATTTCAGGAGAGGTGGGGCCTGCATATTGGTGGACATCTCCACACTGAGGAATGGGAGAGAGGTGGATTGAATACAGTTTGTTACTGAAGGCATTTCTTGTAAGGAATTCCAGATCACTGCATTTCTATTGGAAAATGATATAACAGTGATAGTAACACAGAGGGTGTATTAATCCTAGGAAGGAAATTTTGCAGAATACAAAGGCGGATTATTTGGGATTTTTTGCTTTTTGTCATTCACAAATAGAAAAAAAAAATCTAACCACAAAGTATGAAATCTCAGAACACAGAGTTAACGTGTGCCTTGCAGTAAAGTTATCTATCTATGCATTGGTAAACAGAAAAGTAGAGCCAAAGCAATCAACCTCTTTCAGGCAGTTATTTATCTGAAGCTTAACTCGCTTTGATAAAGATTGGAAAAAGTAAACCTTCTGGCTAAAAAAAAAAACCTTCTTTAGGAATTTTTTTTTTTTTTGCATTTTTGATAGTATTTCCGTTTCTCTGTTTGTCTTGAAACGAAACCTGCTCTACAGGAGTCCTGCAGTTATTCTGAGCAGCTGTCTTAACGCCTAATGATTACATCCATGTTCCCGTGGTTGTGTTTTCTGTAGGTAGAGCTCTTCCACAGGTGTGAGCAACCCTCACAGCTAAACCTCCTCCTTTGTTCAAGTGGAAGAAACTATGATGTGAATAGCAGTTCACACAACTAGTCCTGCCAGAGCATTGCATGCAGCATCACCTGCGAGTCCAGGGCTGTGAAAGTGGCAGCTGTATGCCTTTGCGGAGGAGTAATGTACATAGAGTGAGTGTGTGTGTGTGTGTGTGTGTGTGTGTGTGTGTGTGTGTGTGTGTGTGTGTGTGTGTGTGTGTGTCTGTGTTAATTGTTTCATATTGAAGTTCTACACTAGCTGCCCTGGTGGGCCATTTTAAGCCTACCAAACCAAAAATACGCAGGGAAGACAGAGTGCATGGATACACACACACACACGGTTTGCCCTAATGAATGTTTTTTGATGCACTGAAGAAGGCTATAATTTTCTAGTCAAAACCAGTTTGCTTTTATTATATTTATGGGGTCTCCCACAATAAATTCCTAATGCATTTTTTCATCGTTCCCTTGTGCTGGATATTTTTTGGATTTACCATTTTAAGCCTAGCGAATCTCCCATCAAAGGTAAGAATCAAAGACTGTACCTTGTGTCTGTGAGCTAAGCACCTTAACCATTATGCCAGCCCCTGTGACTGGAATATCGCAAGGCTGTTCAGCATTTGTGTTTATTGCATCTTATTTATATGCAGTGAGTTTGGGACTAAAACAGTGGTGTGAGAATTTCCAGGCAGATGTAGTAGCTGCAGGAAATGTTTGGAGATTTACAGCCTAAGTAAGGTGAGGTCTGTAAGTGACCGTTGTGTAACGTTTGAGTGTTTAGTAACTAGTGCTTGTAGGGGAAGGCCAGTGTTAATCATACTGTGCAGTCCTGATGGGATTCTTGTCGGCTACATATAGTGGTTGAGACGTTTTTAGTGCAGTATGATAAACAGTGTCAGATACCTTAAATGTCTAAAAAGACATTCCAACTGTGTGTTCATTAGGCGTGGCAGTTTTGATGCCAGAGTTAGGCCTGAGAAGCTGTGTTGTGAGTTGGAGATGAGTAGATTTGAACTGCAGTAAAAGATGTTCATACCAACCCAGTTTTGTTCCCAAGTTCCTTGGATGTCCACATGTTAGGAGTGTGTTAGAAAAGAGGTAGCTAAGGGTTATGTGGGGGGGACATGTTAGTTGGGGATTAATCTTTCAACCTCTGTACATAAGTGAAATGGGGGCCAGATTGAGGTGAATTTGCAATTTCTCATCCAATGATCAAGGTTTCTGTTGATTAGGGTCAGGGATGAACTCTGCTTCACATAGATGGGAGGCTTATTTCATAGTGCAGGGATCCTTTGAGACGCATACTGGTCTGTCTGGCATGTTGTTTGTGTTGCAGGCAAAGCTTTTTTAAGTCCTTGGATCTAGTGTTTCAGGTGATATTTGTTTTGCAGATGTGCAAGAGGTCCATCAGAGCTGGATCTGAGAAAACCTTCTATGCCAGGCATAGATCACCTCGATTTAATCTGACTGCAGAGACAGGACCTTAAGGAGATCTGTGTTAGGAGAGGATATTCATACCATGGATTGCACTGGTGAGGAACCTGTGAGGGCATTCCAACTGTTGCATTTGCCTGGTTAGGCTCATGCCAAAGGGGGCATTGTACTCCATGACTGCTCTGATAAGGGCTGAGTACAGCGGTACTCTAACTTCCTTTGATCTGGATGCCACACCCTTGTTTATGAGTTGGGTGACAGAATGATTTTCTTACTAAATTGGCTATGTGTTACTCGAAGGCCAGGTAACTGTCTACACATGTTCCCAGATCCCTAATTATCGGGTCATCTATTAGCGGTGTTATATCAATGGATTAATTAGCTTAGGTAGATGATTTCCCAAAGGCACCACAGTACATTTCTTCACAATGGATTTTAAACCTTTTGGCTTTGGCACCAGTCATTGTTTATATTTAGGCCTCCTTGTAGGATGTTGCTGTTGTGAAGGGAATCTGTAATGACCCCCAATTTACAGTCATCTGCAAACTTGGTTATCCAGAGGCCTTTGGCATTAGACTTCTGAGAAGTAGATGCCAAACAGGAGCAGGCCCAACACGGAGCCCTGGGGTACTCCACTGGTGAGTAGCCCCCTGGTGGAGGTGGTCTCACCAATCCTGATTTCTTGGGCCCTATCTGTGAGCCAGCCAGAAATCCAGTGAGTTATGTAGGGGGTTTATGCCTAGTTCTGAGAGTTTGTCAATATCTGAGTGGGGTATTTTATCAGATACCTTGGGAAGTTCACCATAGGTGGTATGCACCATTTTCTCCTCATCCATAGCCTTGGTGACCCTCTCAAAGATGTTTACCAGGTTGGGTAGGCAAGACCTTCCCTTAACAAAGCCAAACTGTCAACCTGCAGACACTAGAACCTTCCCAGTATCTTTGTTGGTCATATCTATGGTAAGCTGTTCCATGGCTTTGCATATCAGCCTTGTCAGACTGATGGGTCTGGAGTTCCTGGGGTTGGTTGATGGTCCACCCTTATGAAGACGGATGACCATTGCAGCCTTCCATTCACCTGGCACACAACCTGTTTTTAGGCTGTAGTTGAAGTGGTCCTGCTAGGTCTTGTTTTAGGCTGTTTAGGAGGCAACTGGGAATATTGTCGGGGCCCATTGAAGCACTTGCTTTTGGCCTTGGCGAGTGCCACCAGGACCTGTTCCCTGTTGTTTGTTTGGTGGGAGGGTATGCTAGAAGCGATTTCACAGGGGACATTAGGGGGGTGAAGTTAGCAAATCTACTGGCTGAGAAATTTAGTTCTTTGTCACCGTTGTCAGAGAAGGTTGTTCCATTTACCACCAGTTCTGCACACTGATGTGTTACCTTTTACGATTCCTGACATAACTGAAGAAGGTCTTGTGATTTTCCGTAGCCTGGGAGTCTATTCTGACCATGTAATTGGCCTTGTTGGACTTTATTAGACCTCTTAGTTTCTTGTTTAGTTGAATCGGAGAGCTTGTCTTTGAGAGCTGCTGTTTCTGATTTTAGCCATTATTTTTTTCCTTTGTTATGTAGCCTGTTATGGTAATGATCCCACCATTGGGGTTTGTTTTTGGTGTTAGATCTGGGTTTACTTCTGGTAGGTACAGCAGACTCAGTGCAGCCTTTTACATGTTTGTACAGAGTTTCTGTAAATAATTCTGCATAGGCAGCAAAGTTCTTGTGGTTTGGGAGAACCATGAATTTTGACAAACATTTGCTTAATAGGATGTAGTTCCCTTTAGAATAGTTCCTAACTGTTACCTGTTATGGGTTTAGTTGGATTTTCCACGTTGATTTTTATTGAGGGGGACAGCTTTGTGGACCGACCTCACCAATGAGGATGTGACACAGGGTGAGAGAGGCAATGCTGTCTGATGTTGGTGAGTATTGGGTCCAGTATGTTTGATCCTGTGGTTGGAGTGAGCACTATCTGGTGCAGGGTGTTTGTGTTGATAGTCCAGGAAACATTCTGCCTGTGAGCTAGGCAGTGTACATTTCCAAGTGTACAGAAGACAGTTTGTCTCCAGTGAGTAGGGTATTTGGTTGGATGGTGAGTGCCTCTAGTATGCCTAGGCAAGAGCTGTGAGCTTTGTGGGTCGTAGGTGGTGACCTGTAGCTGACCAGGACATAAGAAACCTTGTCTATGGAGACTTGGATAAGCTCTGAGCATTATCCTGTTTAACCAGCCTGGAGTTATATGTGTAGCTAATGTAGATGGACACCTCCACCTTTAGGTGCTGTAAGTGCTGCTGTTGGTCTAAATGTGTGAAAGGCACTGTAGTCTTCCACTGCCAGAGTACTTGCTGCGGCTTTAAGTCTCAATGACAGCACAGATGTCTACTTTCTCCAGAGTGAAGAGGGCTTGTAGGGTATGGAGTTTCTTGTTTAGGCTCTGAGCATTAAGCAGTAACACCTTAAGATTGCTTTGATTTTTTTTTTTTTTTTTGACATTGCCTAAAAGAAGGCTGTAAGAGGGGTAAATAACGTTTTGGCCAGTACGTGAAAGCCTGGGGGGCTGCAGACCATCCTTGGCAAATAAGCAACTAACGATTATGTTCTCCTTATCCAGCCTGGTGAGAGAGGCATCTTTGTGTCGTACAGTGGAATCACCTTTGACAAGAATCCTAGGTAAAGTGTTTGCTTACCTTATGGGCTTTTGTTCATGGGGAATCATTGGATGTAGGTTTATGTGTGGTACAGAGGTTTCTATGTGCCTCAACATAAGAATGTGTGTGTGTGTGTGTGTGTGTGTGTGTGTGTGTGTGTGTGTGTGTGTGTGTGTGTGTGTGTGTGTGTGTGTGTGAAGGATGTGGTGTCTGTATTCTTGACGACCTTGTTTGTGAGATTTTTGCCTCCAAGGAAGTTATGAATGTACATCTCTCACAAACTGTGTTAGTTTCTAAAAGGTTGTCTGAGTACATGAGGCAGTTGCTACATTGTCTAAGGATACCCATATCTACCAAGCTGACCACAGAAACGATAGGAAATTGCAAATCCATGTTGTCAGAATTAGGCTATTATGGTTTAGAGACTTGGTTTTACAGGGGTCACCTGACTGATGTCTAAGGTTAAGGCTAAATGTTAGGCAGTGCTGTGATGTGATATTAATGCTGTCTGATGTGCAAACTAGCTGGCCTAAGCTTAACTCCATGCAAAACCTTTCTGTGTTGCAGGTTAAAGTCATAAGTACTAGCTTTATAAGTTTGCTACTGTAGGGTACTGCTAACCTCCACTGCTTGATAAGCAGTTCTGCAAAAAAACGCCTAATTTATAACAGAAAAAGCTGAAAATGAACTCCATACCCTCTGGTCAGTAAGCGACTACACTTTGAACCCCCTGGAATTCTTCCCAACTGCAGGAGTTCAGATGAACACCTTCTGACACAAGATAGATGATCCTGGAACTTCTTAATTTAAAAGCACAGCAAAAGTAGCTTTCAAGTGCATATTAACACCAAACAACTGTCTGTAATAGGCTCTCTGTTTCCCAATCTTGCTTTTAAGCCTCCCTGTGTTTCCCAACTCAGACTGACCAGGCTACTTTGCTACTGCCACTAGAATGGCAGTCCCAGTGTTCTTAATGTCAAAACATGCTTTTGTTAGGCTAAAGTGAAAGGTATTGTGTGAATGTTTTTTAAAGTTTTTTGACAAAGGGATAAGTGGGATGGGATGGTAATCATTTAATAATGTTGTAACACCCCCAATTTGTTGGAGAACAGAGTGTCTTTTTCATCTGTGGTAATTTATTTAGTTCTACTAAGTCTGGGGCCTTTTTCAGAGGAGACTTAGTGGTATTTATACTATCTACCCAATGGGGTTGAGTCACATCCAGTTATATGTGACCCCATGAGTAGGTGTTGCCATCCACACAGTTTTCTAGGCAAATAAGGAATGAAAGTAAATGCTAGGCCTACACACACACACACACACACACACACACACACACACACACACACACACACACACACACACACACACACACACTCACCTGCCCACCCATCTATGGGCAATGTAGAATCACCAGTCCACCTAAGACTTGTGTTTGGGAAGTGGGAGGAAACGGGAATTTCCAGAGAAAACATGGGGAGGACAGGTAGACCGTGCACAGAAGGCATCCCAACTGTGAAATAAACTGGAGAACCTTTTGTTGTGAGGTGACAGTGCTACTCGCTACTCCACTGTACCACCTAGATGTTTTTACAGACGGGGGTAATTTGGTCAAGATACCAAGGAATTCAGAATTTGTTTTTTGCAGAAAATAGGATGGATTGTTGTGCTTGCATATGTTGTACAACAGATGATGTGATACACAGGAGTAGGTGTCCAAAGTTAATTTGTGGTACAGTGGTGTTGTACATCATTTGTAAGATATTCTGTTTTTGATTGCCTGTTGGGTTACATGTCTTGATTGTTTTTTAATATAAAAATATTGCATGTTTTCTTTTTCTTTAATAACCCCCCACTCTCTTCAACATCCACCTGAACTACCTTCATCTTGGACAGGTATGACTTCAAGTCTTATCCAGAGTATAAAGTCCTCAGGAGTGTAGCCAACCCATAATGCTTCCTTCATATCAAAGGTGACTTTGCAACCTGGTGAGATGCTGATATTGCACCAGCAACACTATCTACATGTGGAGAAACTGTAGATTCAGTGGCTGTCTCTAGCATGAGGAGGTGCTGAGGCTGGAATAAATGCAAGGACTGCTTAGTCACTGCCACTTCTACAGTACTGCCAGCATTGACCAGTATTGGAGAGGCTGTGACAGCAATGAGTAGAAGGGCCCTCATCAATTACTTAGTGATAGTATCTCTGTTTCTTAAGTGGGGTGAGGCCAGATGTGGAATATTTTGTGGTTCCTCGTTGCCATTGCATCAAACACACTCTCAGCAGAAACCTGTGTTGAAAGCTCTTGGATTAAAACATCTCTAATTAGTTCCAGAATGTTACTGCTCTCACATCACTCCTGTAATTACGTGGATTAATTTCTAGGATTCCCAGTCATCCATATGTAGCTTCATATACAGTGGCTTTTTTTGGACGATGTCAGCAGTGGCATACCTGTGAAGGTCTGTCTTTCACCACTGCTACAGTGGCTTTCATGAGTCATTGGTAATACAGTGTTCTGACTTGTGATTTGTATGTATGTGCTGATAAAGGAACATTCTTTAAAGAGCCTTAGCACTTTCTGGCATCATTGTCTGCATTTATTTTGTGTGGTAAGAGGTAAGGAGTATCTTCTTTGGAACCATAACAGTTGAGATTTCTGTGGTGATGTGGCGAGAAGCTGACAGGGAGCTCCTTTAAAGGCCTGTAGTCATCCACCTGTATTTTGGGTTGACAAGCTTAGATGAAAGCTTTTGTTAACACCTTATTTCTTTCTGCAGCAGCTTTTGCAGTGACCTGTTCAGGGTGAGAGTGAAACTAGAATATTTGTAAGGGGTCCTGCATTGAGACCTCATGGGTACGCATGGATATATGAAAGATTGTATACTACATCCGTGTACAAGGGACACATGCTGAAAGAGTGGCAAAAACTGGACCATCGTTAATGGTGCACAGTTATCATCACTTCTGCAACACTGTGTACCATGAGCTCTGCTTAGGGAGACTAGCTGAGAGAGTGCATAGTTACATTGCTTCTCCAACACTACATACGGTGCTGTGGAAAGAGAGTAGCGTAGTCATAGGAGTTTGCAGTTATTGCTCTATCCACAGCACTATGTATGGTGTAGCGGAGAAAGCCCAGCTGTAAGAGTCCTCAGCCACTAATTTTAGTCCCTCCTTTCCCTAAAGGAAAAGGCCCACTATGTACAGCAGTGCCTTTTAGCTGTGGCCAGAGAATTCACACTCTGATTTTTAGTCAAGTTGAAGGGTAGCATCAGCCCAAAATTTTATTGTGAGTCTTGCATAATGCAAATGGATGTTATAGTAATCAAACTCTGGTCACTAGGTTTTAGTAATACTGTTTTCATATTTTGCTCTTTGATAATCTACATCACACAACACCCCTTTGGAAAGGAATTGGAATTAAGTCTTTTTGTCATTTTTGTCACTGCCCTATGAACTAGTGATCAGCAGTAAAAATGTGCAAAGCAATAATATGGTTATTAAACTTGAAATTCTCCAGTATTCCCCATGCACCCCCACATCTCTATAACTCTATGTAGTAACTCAATGGGATCCCTGGGCTTGTTTTCCTGCAACGAGATGGTCCCTTCTAAGGGTGATGGGAGACAATGACACCCAAAGTGTGTTCCTCATGTCCAGTCTACTTGTAATTTAGTTTTGGTTGCTGTCATTGTAGACAACCCTGCTTTACAAAAATAGGATGCTAGGAATGGAAGCAGGGTTTTCAGTGCTTTAGTGGCAATCTCAGGATATTCCATCATGATTTTAATCTAAAACGTTGGCAGAGTTGAAGTTGTCTCAAACATACTTTTAAGGCCACCGTTATTTGCAGTCTCAAGCAGTTGATCTTCTTCCAGCACTGACAAGGTCAATTCACTTGGCATGTTCACAAATGGGTCACGGATCCATTCCTTCACAGTTTGTGGGTCTTTTGTGGTTGAGAAGTAAGACTCAAACTCTTTTTTTAAAAGCAAAGATAGGTGATCATGCACCAATTGTGAGAATGAAGGCCCGGCTCAATCTCTTCCAAAATCTCTGTTAATGTTTGAAACATGTCAAATATCCCTATGTTCACTCACCGTCCCCACAGTTCCAGTTTGGCTTTAAATCATTAGACCCATTTATAGAGTACAACGCCCCTTTTGGAATGTACCTTACAAGACATCTGCAGCAGTTGGAAAGGCCACAGAAGTACTTCACAAAGAGAATTACTGGCCTCAAACAGATGCTCTACACTGATCGTCTCAAAAAAATCCAGCTTTACTCTGTAGCATATCGCCTACTCCGAGGTGATCTCTGCCAAACATATAAAGCTATGTCAAACCCAGAGCTGTTGGACATGCTACACCTAAAGAAATCCCAATCCCTCCGAGCTACATGCTCTAGGGACCTAAACCTTGTCACCACAATAAACGGGACTTGCTGGAGGGATAGATTCCTGTCCCAGAGACTTCCCATACTCTGGAACAGGCTACCCATCTGTGTCAAGCAAAGTTCCTCATTAACACTCCAAGAAAAATCTTGATGAGTGGATGGGAAATAGGAAATACACCCCGGGGATCACTTCTGTGGCTCTGCTCGACAGGGGCACAGGAAATTAACTTTCTTGGGTTGGTGAAAGCCAGGGAACTTTGTTGGCTAGGTTTACTTAGGCCCTTGGGCCGATAACCTAGTACCTACCTATGAATGCAGCCACTTTATCTACCAGCTTGAAGACAGCTGTCCTTCTCCCCTGAAGTGACAGATTGAGTTCATTGAGCAGGTTGAATATGTAACCTAAGTAAGCAAGTTTTGCGATCCATTCCATGTTACTGAAATATGCTGCCAGTGGTGACCATTTTTCTAAAAGAAATCTTTGGAGCAGCTCTCGTGACTCAAACATTGTGGCCAACAATCTACCTTTTAGGAAGCCATCTAACTTCTGTGTATCAGAGAAGATGTTTGTATTCTGTGTCCATCTCCTCACAAAGCTGCTCGAACAGCCGTGAGTTAAGGCCATGTACTTTGATGTGGTTAATAACTTTAATGACATAATTCAAAACACTGTTAAGTTCAGGTGACATTTTTTGGCCAACCAGCATTTCTTTGTGAATGACACAGTGCGTAGATTCACAGTCGGGTACAACCTCCTTGATTCGAGTAGTGAAACCAGAAAGCTGTCCAGTCATGGCAGCAGTTCCGTCCATGCATACACCAACACAAAAAGACCAATTCAGTTTTCCTGTTATGTAATCATTCAAAGACTTGAATAATTCTGCAGCTGTAGTGTTTGTTGGCAACAATAATTCACATAACATATCCTCATGCACATCATCCTAAAATGTATATCGCACAAAAACAAGCATTATTGCCTTGTCAACATGAGTAGACTTCTCAGCTTGGATTGCTTATCACAGTGACTCATTAATCCTCTCTAACAATTGTGCCTCAATGCCCTTTGCTTATTCCATCAATTTGTCTAGTGATGGAGCTAGCCGAAATAGGAACCTGTGCTACCTTTTAACTGCAACCTCTCTATCCGTTGTGTTCATGTTTTTTCTCTTTCAAAAAAAAAAAACTTCAAAGGCTTGTCTTTTAATGCAGGGTGATTGGTCTCTATGTGGTGAAGCAGTTTTGAAGGCTCCATGGCATCAACGGATAGCCAATCACCATGTATTGTACAGAGCGGGCTTGGAACATGTGAATCACGTATTGTGATAAACCAATAATTTAAGTAGGACTCTTGGTATTTTCTTAGAGTTTTCTGCTCTCTCATTGTTGGGTTTTTCCCCTTTTCCAAAGAAGCTCTCCAGAGATGTTTGTTTTTTACTCATTTTAAATAACAAAGGCAAACAAGTAAATACTGTAATCTGGTAAAAACAACAAATGTAATGCTAGTCCAGGAGTAACTGCCATTAAGGTAATTTATTCCAGTAGGTTTGAGATGAGCGCTTTTGTTTTTCACAGTAAACTTCATCAGGTAAAAAACATTAAAAACAGGAAGACTTGGTTTATATTAATATAAACTTTATTTATAAACTAAGACTTGCTGCTTTTAATGGTTTTTATCTGATGAAGTTTTCTGTGAAAAACGAACGAGCTTATGTCAAACCTATTGAATAAATTACGTTAATGGCAGATACTCCTGGACTAGCGTGATATTTGTTGTTTCACTCATTTCAGGGTTAACTTGTGGGCTTAATTTATCAGGAGTTTTAGACTTCATACACTCAAAATACTTATGGCAACTTTATTCTAGCAACTTTCTAAGTTTTTATAAGCGCGGTGTCTGTCCATATTATTTGTGGCTGTGTCCAGATTTGTTGGGCGAGAGGTTGAGAGGTATGGTCGAGAGGTACGCAAACCTCTTAATTGCTGCTGCTGCCAGGGATCTTTCTGTCTTTCACAGACACACACATGCTTCTGCTTCCATGCAAGCATTCACTCACACACGCAGACAGAAACACACACACACACTTTTTTCGGTTTCCTTGATTTTTATTTTACACTCGCTAAACAGCAAAAGTGCTGCTTAGCGAGTGTAAAATAAGAGCTTAATTGATCTCGCTGTTCACTCCCTCTGTCATACACACACGGTGCCTTCTGCTTTCATACACAAGATACATTCTGCTTTCACTCACTCACTCACTCATACACACACATTCACTTTTTTGTTTAATTCTGTGCCAAAAAGGTTTACTTTTTTTGTGGCCTGGTATCAAATGATCCACGGCCCGGTGGTTGGGGACTGCTGCTTTATGAGATTAAAAACAACTTTGTTGGTATTGCTGCTATTGTTAAAACACATTTCATCTCAAAATTAAGCAAATGCCAAAAATGTGCAACTGTGCCATTAGTATTAGGAACGAATCAACTCCTAGTTTTACTCATGGTGTCCATCTTTCTTCATAACAACTGAAAAAATGTCTCTGTGACATTAATATTACATAAGACTGGGGAAGAGAAGTCATACATAGATCTAGTTTATGCTAAAGCTTAACAAGACTCATTTTGTTGCCATATAATCTGGAAGCGGTACCCCTTCAGAACAAATTTTAATACCCAGTTGTAAAACTTCTGCTTACATATTTGATAAGTTGTATAGTAATGTCAGTGCTACTTCCAATGTTAGCATTTTGGTTTGTTATGCATTACGTCCCTAGTTATCTTGGCTCCATTTTTTTGTTCCAGCAGATGAACCATTTTTGTGGTCTTAATATGTGCATCATTGTATCCATTATTATAGTGTTAGAACATTAAACAACAGATACTTAGGGTTGTTTTATAGGTTCATAGATGGCTATTGACTACTGGGGCCATTGTAAGCCTAGCCAAGCATCCCAAAGGCAAATTGTTACGGATATGCTGGGGACTGAACCCAGGACCTTATACGTACAAAGCAGCTGCTCTCACACTGAGCTGCCTTCCCTCACAGAAGCTCCTGCTTCCCCAATGGCTTATATCCATTAAAATCTGCAGGTTAGATTGCTCATCCATTTGCTGATATTTTCAGTGTTTCATTTTGTAATTTATGTTGTGCCTAAGTGGAAATCTGCTCTCCTTAAATGTCCTAATCTTGATGCATCCTGTGTTGAAGGCTTATTGAACATCTTACCTCCTTATCCAAAGTGCTGGAAAATGAACATGTAATATGGTATGTGAGCATGAGCAGATGTGCTCATTAGTAAAGGTGCCGCTAGTAGAAAGCAAACGCAGTTGTCTGTCTTCATGGAGCATTGGAAAGACCGTATCTAGAGCATTAGGTGCAATTCAAGAAACCTCAGCTGTGAATTGTGATCTGAGGCTGTATAGGGAGAAGAGCTTTGTATAGTCTTGAACAAAAGTCCACATAGGTTGCCATGTTTGAAAAGAAAAGTGTAAGAATGAGAGCACACAATTTGCAAAAAAAAAATACATTTTCACAGAAAGGGAGGTGAATTATTTCCCTCTTCCAGGAATCTACAGCATGTGCTTTTAGGAAGATAAAATCAGCAAAATGAGTCTTCCTGCTATCAAAATGTTCTGCATGGACATACTGCTGTAGGAGAGATAGTGGACTCCCTCAGAAATTAATAACGAAGTGATTAGAAGACTGATTAGAAAAACACACTCCATCTGATAAGCAGTTTGACTGATGTGTGAGGTCTCAGGCAGCTTGTGTGTCTCATCACATTTTATGTCCATGTATTGGTGTCTTTCTGCTGCTGTTACTGGTTTAAGATGCTTCTAAATTAATTATAAGTTGGCCATGTGCATATGGGCTTTTTGTAAGTATATTTGTTTTTGTGGTGGTGTTTTAGTGTCTGTTTACAGTACACTTACTGAGCAGCCATCATTATTGTGATGGGTAAACTGTTCTGGTTACTGATCCCTGAAGTTTTTCCTTATGAATTCTTTATGGTGCACTCTTGTGTGTGTCCATTCTGACTATGCAAGTCTTTTATCAGCTGTCCACTGCAGATGTAGTGCTGTTTCTGTGTTACATACTTATATTTCAGAAACCAGTGTGGATTATTGGGGAGCATTTGGGCAAAATCATTGAATATTTAGGCATGCTTTTGACCTTAAGGAAAGGGGCTTTTGACCGGAAGGAAAGGGGCTTTCATCTATAACTGTGGTACCACCGTTTGAATGATCTGATGGCAAACAGTACAGGTAGCAGAGTGAAGAGGTACAGACTTCAGCTGCATTACAGGTTTCAATGCTTCTGTTACAAGGATTGAATTGGTAAAAGGACCCCCATACCCACACCCCTGACGTTGTCTCTACAGGTCCAGTGCTCACTATCTAGCCACCAAAAGAATTTCTGAAATCAGTATGCTTCAAGCAGAACTGGTTCTGCATTTCAGGCTCTGCTGTGGGAAGTAAATCGTCGAGGTTAACATGAGAAGAGAGAAAACTAAGAGGAATGAAGTAAAGCATTAGTGAGATAGAAGAACTAAAACAAGAAGACTGTGTTTTGTTTTTTTTTGGGTTTGTGCATGGTAAGTAATCTAATAGAGTACAAACTCCTTATGTCTGACTGGTTTCTGTCAGGACTGCCGAGAGGTGAACACATTACCGTGACTGCAGCTTTGAAATGGCTGCCAGTCCAGGGCATTCAGGGTAATACTCTGTAGTAAGATTGTTTAAGTAACTTTACCCTACCACATTCAAAAATGAACACCTTTTTATAGTAAAAAGAAAGAAAAGAAATACAAAAGGAAAAAAAGAATGGTAATTAGCTGGCAAATGAAGTGATACTGTATGCTGTTTACAGCAGGGTGGGGTGGATGATTCTGATACTTACAGAGAGAGACATTGGAAGAGTTGAGCTGGAGTCTTGGAGTCTGTATCCCAGAAAAATAATGAGCAGGCAAAAATGTAAAAAGTCAAAACAAAGCTAACTAGAAATGTTACGGCTGAACTTCAAGCATTTTTATAGACCACGCCCTTGAAAAGAGGAAAGTTTTGACAGAGTGTGGTTTAGGCTGGTAGTTTAAAAGAAAAGTACTTCTAATATTTCAGCACTTAGAAAATCCGTAGTCGTCTAAGCTGCGTAGGCAGTGGGATTAGATGCAACTTGAAAGGGCTTCAGTATCGGCTCCATAGGGAGACAGCAATATATAGCAGAAGGTGAAAGTTGCAAAGCTGATCAGCATTATGAGGGTTTACTAATATCTGTGTCAGTTCCCCCCATTTTTTACTTTAACTGTTCTTTTTAAGTAATGCTGTAAATTAGAAAAAGGGTGTACAAGCTACAAGTATGTGTGTGTGTGTGTGTGTGTGTGTGTGTGTGTGTGTGTGTGTGTGTGTGTGTGTGTGTGAGAGAGAGAGATGCATAGTATTTTTTTTGTTAATGTTAAACCACCTTAATATATACAGTGATTAAGACAGCCAGTATGCACACCCTCATTACACACAGCCTGGAGTTTGTATGCATTATTATTTTTTGAGGAAGAGGTTACTGGCTAAGGCACAAGGGAAATCCCATTCCTTTTTGTGAATAATGCTGTGTGTTATTTTATTGCCAGCTGGTCTCCCAACAGAGCAGCACCAGAATTGGTAGAAGGAACCTCTGTTTAATGTGTCTGAAGTACAGTGACCATCTGCTCCACTTGTAGTACTGCATTTGGGTGTGCTTGGTGTTAGGTGTGGTCTTGGATGTTGACTGGGAATAGAACCCCATAACCTTCAGATTCAGAAATAAATAGGTTTACAGCTGTACCACAATAGCATTTTTACTAGATGTAAAAGGGTCAGCATAATTTATTTTTCCCAAAAATTAGTAATTTAAAAGAACTTCAACTCTTTTCCATATTGCAAGGCTGTTTGCAAGTGCTCTTTGTTTAGCTTATGGAGCTGATAGTACTCCAACATTACTTGAAGACTCCCCCGTGAATTGGTGGGATTACCTCTTCACTGAGGCAGGAGAAAAAGTAAATTTTGTTTAACTGCAGTTTACTTCCATTTGTAAAAAAAAACATACCACCATAGTATATCTTTCACTTCTTAAAAAGTTGTTTCCTGTTTGGACAGTATAGGCAGTAGAACTGCAATATTTATAGACTGCCTGACAAAGGATCGATCAGCATGGAACGTTTTTTAGGCAGAGCCTAAAACCGTCTTTCCATCTACACACTGATACACTGTAAATGAGCAAAGGGCCTCACTATTTTATTCCTGGATGAACACTTGGCTAAGGGAACTGATGTTCTAGAATAGAACTGGCCTTTGCACTAAGGTCTCTTGATGCTGGGAGTCTGTGTTTCCCATGATGACTTGTAATTTTGACTATGTAACTTTGTTGCTTTAAGTTTTTTGATGATTTCTTAGGTAACAATACACAAATATTGTGTTGTCCATTACTCAGTGATACTGTTATTTAATGCCTACTCTTTTCCATTAAATAAAGTACTCAATTCTTGGCCTGTCAGAAAAGAAACTTTTTTTTTTTGTAAAGCCAACTTAAAGTATTTGTGGTCTTGAGTAAACCTATTCCTTGGGTTGAACAACTTGTGTTTTGCATAAGCACAAAAGTGTTTTTGACTGCCTTTCAGTCACTTTTGTATATCAAAATGCTGACACTGCTGCTGTCTTGTTAGTTTATGATTTCATGTAGCATGTTGACTATGTGGATTGAGATTTCAACTTTTGCTGCATTGTTAGAGAGCGTTGTACAACTTTGTGCCATCAAGATACAGCTACATGTCACTGAAGTGTTTGCCATGACAATTCACTGATTCCTAGGTATTTTAGCAAGTTCTTTAATACTGAAAGTCTGCTCTCTTGTCATAAGGTGTGATAGACTGATACGTTATTGATTAGTTTTAGATTGTTTTGTAAAATCCTCCTGCCTTAAGGCTTTTTTTTTTTTTTTTGATTCTGTATACCTACTGAGAGGGTGTTAGTAAAAGTTGGTGTTCTATCCTGGCAAATAAAAAAAATAATAAATAAATAAATTATGTTAGGATGATTTTAAACGTCTCATCAGAACAGTTCCATCCTCTTGTAAAAGCTGAATTGTTTGCATATAAGGATGTGATTGCAAGATGCAAACTATGTAGTATTAAAGAAAGTTGTTTCTTACCACTTTTATTCCTGAAATACTAGCGCAGTAGATTCTTATAGCCCAGCAGCTTTGTTTTATTTGTACCAGAAGCAAGTAATGTAGAAGTTGAGAGACTGAGCACCTTGTTTTATCCACAGCATTACAGACCAGACAGAAAATTGCTCTGTGGTTTAGCAAAATATCAAATTATGCATTATGGTACACCTTAGATGTGTTGTTTCCCACAAACATCTTGCTTGCTCATATAATATGCCACTTTTTCATGACAATTAATTGTAAGAAATGTGCATAGGCCTTTTTGGTGTATTTATGGCAGTTCTAATGATGTGACTGGTTTTGTTACCTGATGAGCCGACGGCAGTTATTTGTGGTGCTGCATATCCTTGGAGAGTTATCCAGACTACTGCAAGCCCCTGCAATTGAAACAATTTCTGAACTACCTGCGCTGCATGAGCCTGGTGCAGTCAGTGCGTCCTGTTTTCCAAGTAACTGCGGTTTGAGTAGGTTATGGATGTGGCATAGTACAAAGGATGCTGCTATTGTACAGTAGGGTAGCTGTGTAATAACCTCAGCGACAGTTCAGTCTGAGATATGATCAGTCAAAGAGGCTTTATCACAGACCTGAGATGCCTTTTTCTGTGTAGACCTCATCTTCTCAAATAAGTTCTTGTGTTGCAGTATGGTACACTTTGTTGTGTAACTGTTACTGTCATGAGATTTAGAGGCAGTAGCATTAATAAGTGCATGGAGCTGCCCGTGTGTTTTTACAATTGGTTTACTGTCTGCACATGACTTCAGATCTGGCGGTCACATTGTAAACTGTTAACACAAGACTTTTCTTTGCAGTCCTAGTGCCTGACCGGTACAGTTCTGCAAGTATGGCCTGTGGAAGAAAAAAAATGTATGCATTTATTTATATACATTCTGTTAACCATTTACCTTTAGCATTTCATTTATTTTCAGAGTAACCATGTGGGATATGTATTGAGAAATTGAAGTGAGAAGCGTTAATACAAGTTTTCATTGCTTGGAACACTGGTCAGGTCCGTAGTTATGTGAGGCTGACCCAGTGCATATCGTTAATGTTTGTTCATTGTAATTATTTTATTTATGTTTGTTAACTGGGTGAGTGAGCTGCTACAAGACCATTCTCAGCCACTACCCATGCCATAAGACAAAAAGAGATACAAATAGTCAAACATCCATTTGACAGCAGTTAAGGCAGTGGCTCTGAACTGTTTGAGCTGCATCTGGTACTGATGCGACAGAGGTTTTTTTTTTTTTTTTTTTTTTCTACCTCCCATTTGATACTCTGTAATAATAAGTCACTAAACCAAGCTATGTTTCTGGGTCACCCCTGAAAAGGTATACACAAGTCCAGTGGGCTTACCTGGTTAAAAAAAAATTGTAAAGAAAGTAGTGCTTAAATAACCCCCAAAACTTTGAAATTTAGGATGCTTCCTTCTAATCCACAAAATCATTTTTGAACTTTTGTGTTTTAAAAAACGGATATTCTGAAGTTTGGATTCAATTCAGGTACTTGTCAACAACATAGCCGTCATGAGCTGTAAGTGTGCCTGTGAAAACATAGTTGCTGTGCTGCTCAAGGCACTCCTTAACCTCTTGTTGTATACCCCTTAAGCAAATGAGAAATAATTCTTATTTTGTGCAAGGCTACAGGAACTTGACAGGTTGAGTGCAGGCTTCCTTCTAGTCATTTCACTTAAAATGACAGTCGCCTTGCATTAGTACATGTTTTGGGTTGCATGTCTGAAAATGGTTGCTGGGGACTAGCACTCCTGTTTACCAGAACGCTTAAAAATAAAATGGAAATTCAGAGTATTGAGTAATTTACTGAAAATACATGAGGTAGAGGTAAGATTGAAGGGTGAAATCAGCAAAGAGTCGAAAGGGGCCTAAGTGTGATAGTTGCATTGGTTTAGTCTAATTTTCTTTGATACATATGCCACCAAAGGTAAATACAGATAACACTCTTTGAGTGACATTCTGCTGGCATAACAGAATCCTGAAGTGCTCCTGGTAAACTGATGTTTTGTTTGGGGTCTCTGGAGGATCATACTTGACAAATGACATTTCCAGAGATGGATGCATTTCCTTTGCTGTTTTGGTTGAGTCAGATATTCTGAAACTTTTAACAACTTTTGTACTTTATGTGGATACAGAAACTACTGTCAATCCTCCTCTCCTCTCAGCAGCATGGTCTCAGACAGATTGTTGTATGAAATTTCTAAATCTTTCCATGTGAGGTTGGACGGCAAATGGAAATAATGAAGGGAGGCAGTTGTCTGTGGTCAAAGAGCAAGGTAGAAACCTCTTGGCAAGGGGAATATATGGTCTCCATATCTCCATCTTGCTTTCCCTCCCCCTCATTAACTCACTGGCCTCTCCTCTACCCACGTTGTGGTCTGTGCCACTTCAGTTTAGGGCCCTTAAGCAAAAAACATTTTTAAAAAGTCTGGGGGGGGACAAAACACAGAACTCTTGGGTGATTGTCTCTCAAGTCGGCTCACTGCATTACAATGAGTCTGCACTCTATTAAGCTCCGTTCTGCCTGTTAGTGTTTCCCAGGGCAACTCCTCAGCCTTATGGAAAGCATGCATGCTGTTATTGTAGGCCTCTGGGCCTCATTGAAAGCTTGAGGCTTGACTGGCAGTTGACCCCCCCTTCTTCTCACACTTGACACTGCCTGTGTTTATCTAGAAGCAAGGAAGGGGGGAGGGTGATTGCTGTTTGAAACCTCTTTGTCTCCTATGTTGAGAGAGGAGAAGGGTGGGGAATGGGAGGGGGAAAAGGAAGGGCCTCATAAATATTCAAGAATGCCTGGAAAAAAAGCAGATGGAATGTGAAAAAACCCAGCTTTCCGTGGAGAGCCTGGGCCAGTGTATTGATCCAATTAGCAAGGTTGTCAAAATGAATTTATATGGCAGCATTCAGCGATGTTAAAGTGTGGGAAAAAGTAGTAAGTTAAAAAAAAAACAGATTTACCCAACCAAACACATTTCAAAACATTTTTAGAAAGGAACACTTTTTTTTTTTCTTTTTGTGCTCATTTTGTCAGTTTTCTATAAAAAAAAATTAACTGATAGTTGGTTCCAGTGGATATGATTTAATGTGAATTTACATAGAGAGAGCTCTGATCATTTTCATGTTGCCGTCTCAAAAATTATTGGTGAAAACTCCAGCAATACAGTTCTGTTTACCCTGCAGACTTGAATTTAGGCTGCAGTTTAGTTCCTGCCTTGCCCAACATAAAAAAAATCCTTGGGAGTTAATGCAGCTCAGAACTGAATGGCTTGCTCTTGTGGCTAACCTTAGAGTTATAAATTTAGTGAGCAAATGCTGCTGAAGTACTTTTCTAAATTATGTCCATTAAATGAATCAGCCTTGTGTCCCAGTAAGTAACAGTTTATTGATTTCTTTGCACGTTTCAGATCAGATTGCTGTGTTGCAACATTTGCTAGTTAATTGCATTTTTGAATATGCCTGCATTTCTTTTTTGATACAAAACAGTAAAATAATGCACTTGTGGTATTCTAGTCCACTTCTGTTTACTTTCTCAGTTCTTCTGTATGGGAAGTTTGCTGCTGTCTCTTCATAAACACCTTGACAATGTGTCAGTTATAACAATTGAATCATATCCATTCCAGTTATGAGGGAGAAGTAGATTTAATGAATGCTGTTAACATTTTGATTTTACATCATAGGTTCATAGATTAGTACTAGGCTAACTGCCTTTATGGGCCATTTTAAGCCTTGCCAATTACCCCATGTAAGAATCAAACCATACATCTTTTGTCTGTAAGGTAAATACCTTAACCATTATGCCAACCTCCCGAGTTTCTACTGACTTGCTTATCCAAGTCTGTTTTTGTGCAGTTGGTTATTTTGCACAATTCAGAGAAAGTGCACTTTATAGCTAGTATTTGCAACTGTATGGACAGAGTGCGAGTGTCTTCAGAAATGCAAAAAATTAAAAAAAAAAGAGCATCCTATCAGCTAATGTAGAATTTTGTACACATTTGAGAGCACGCTTAAATTCTATTTACATCTCAGAATATTGTTGCATAGTACACTGACAATAGTTTACACAGAAAAGGTAACGGAAGTGCAGTTAACTGATCCCACATAGTCTCCTGTCATGATAAGAATAGCTGGAGAAATATTTTGAAGGAGTCTGCATTTTAATAAGCTTGTACTTTCACTGGTCTAATGTTTTTCATAGGACCTGAGAAGGAGGCCACTTACTGTGAGCCATCGTGGCATATGTTATAATAGCCCAGTCTCCAGTGGTTATACAGATACAACGGGCGTTACAAGCTGAAAAAAATTACACACCACAGCTAACTTCAGTACATCAAGGTGACTTATTTGAATACTGCCATTTTATATAATCTTGAGAGTTTGTAATTAAGAGGAATCAAACTACTCAAGGTTAAGGAGGCATAGTATCCAAAGCAAGGTAAAAATGCAGTAACCATTTGTCAACTGTTGAGATGAAGGGTTGGCAAAATTTGATCATCTTTGTTGTGTAAGTCATCCTGTCTGATGCAAGAATTTTGCCTCTTTAGTTTTGGTTTTTATCACAGTAGCTAGAGGGCTAGCTGGCTGAAATAAGATCTAAAGAACTTGTTTGATAGTTGGGCAGAGGATTAAGGAGCTGTGGTCTAGGTTTGATTCCCTCGGCCTCCATTGCCTAACTGTAACTCTGAGTAAGTCACTTAACCAGACCACACTTCCCGGCTGAGTCTGAAAAAGGTGATGGAGATCAGAGCTCTACCCCAGTAAACAAATGCAAATAAAATAAAAATAAATAAAAAGAATACTGTGCCCTGAGTACACGTTTGTCATATAATAAATGATGTGTTGGACCTGATAGGCACTGTTTTTGACTTTGGTAAATCATGTAATGTTAGTGGTAGATCTGAAGGGAGCACCATGCTTTGGACGTGCTGGATGAAACAGCAGTTAAGGCTATTGGGTCTACTTCATTTTTTAGTATAGTTTTATTAATCCTTAGTTAAAACCTTTTGAGGCTTACCAAGATTGTCTTGAGTATATGTGTGTTACTTTGCCATGCTTTTGACTGGCATTTTAGATAGTAAACCTTAATTGTTTCCATCTTGAGCTAGTTTTTTAAGTTTGCCAGACCCTTCTACATCATGCCTACATTTGCCATTAATATTGGGGCTGTATACTTATGTACCTCCTGCAAAGATGTGCCTCTGACTCCCTGGACCTGAAGTAATGTCGCTCCTTACCAAGACTGTAAAGGAAAAAAAGTCACTACCACTCCCTGTTGTATCTGTTGCTTGTCAGTCCTTCAAAATGGCTGCCATTTAGTTTGTAGTGCTTCTTTTTTAAGTTTGGTGCCCAGCCTGTCAGTTCATTCTTTATTTTGCTCCCTTAAATAACTTTGTGTATGGCACAGCCATGGATGTTTTGCTGGAAGGGCAGGCTAGACAACGTGTGGATTTGACCATTTTGTGATTGTTACTGTTAAGTGCATTTGTTGTCCTCTGGTCTTTCACTGCCGGAATGCAGTGTGTTCATTCACTACTTCCTTTAGCTAAATGCAGCTTAATGTACAAACTGCCAAGGAGTGGAAGGGGAAGAGAGGAACTTTGTGGTGTTTAAGTGTAATTGGTTGGTAAAGTCTAGAAATACAGAGAGAGAGTAAGCAGTATGTCATAGAGAAACAAAACAGCTATTCCACACTGTAAAAATTCATGGGCATTCATAAACCATGTAGCTGAAAGAGTGGTGTGTCCTTATGAGAATATTTGCATGTAGGCTATGGGCCTCTGCTACAGGAGGATTAAGGTGTTACACAGTGAAGACTGTACATTTGCTGCATTGGTTTTTCAGTTTTTACTTTACTACCACATCAGCACCAGGTGGCATGCTAAACACCTTACTCAACGTATCCCCTGTTTCTGGAATAGGCTGCCGTAAGTCAAACACAGTACTTTCCTGGCAATCTTTAAAAATAGTTCAAGTAACTGAATAAGTGACTGGAAAAGGGATAACAGATTTTCGCTAGGGATATGTAGAAAATGTCTGCTTAGTGGAGGACATAGTCTCTCACCAGTACTTTGTGATGTGGCGAAGTTACACGATGGTCTCCAATTCCTTTGGCCATGAATTTAATATGACCATATGAACCTGTAAACCTATCTTTCCTTGTTAATCTCATTCCACTATCAAGTGGTTTATCTGCTCTTTTATCTATTCCATCAAACTGTTTTGTGGGTGGCCTCAGAACACTTTTTTGCAGTATGCTCAGTACTCAACTCTCATATTTACAATAAATTGTTTTTCAAAACAAAATCACAGAGACAATCCAGGTAAAGATTAAAAAATAAATAAACAAATTAATATTTGAATGTGATTGAACACGTGTGCCTCTACCTGTCTTGGTTCAAGAATAGGTTTGATTTTTATTTATTTTACATTTGTTTACCGGGAAAGTCCGACTGGACAAATGGTCCTTTTTCAGCAGAGGCCCATGGAGAAAAGCTCCACATTGTTACAAGAGAGAAAATGTACATAGATACACAGTCAAAATGTTAATAGATATAAATCAAGAACGAAACATTTTTTACATAGTTGGAATAGATTTAAAATATATTGTGTATAGAATTAATTTAAAGCATATTGTATAAATTTAGAAATATAGAACCGTACTTAACATAGAGAACATGCATGGCTACAATCCATAATTCCTTCTGTAGAAACTTTTAACAATGTGATTACAGTGTTATGTGCTAGAGAAGTAGCACGACAAGGAAGAGATGGACGAGTTAACGGCTTCAGGATCAGATGAGGGATACTAATAATATTTCAAAGCTTAACAGAGGGCAATGTAATTCAGATATAATTCGATTGATTGTTCAACGACTATCTGATGGGAGCAGGGGTTTTGTACATTTCCCTCCTCCAGCCTTTCTATTACAGTTAGAGTGCAGTAGGATCACATGTAGCACCCCAACAGTCGTCCCTTACAGTACCTGCATTCTAAGGAGGGCAGGGCAGAGCAATGACAAATCATCGGTGCTGCATGATCCTGAACAAGCAGTCTGGTACAAACTTAGCACCTCATTTCACTCCACTGATTGCATCTCAAAGTCATGCATACATGGTATTGCCATAACTGTCCCTGCCTCAGGTGAGAAGTCTGAGGTGTAGCATTTGCACCTTAAACTGCAATTTGTATACGTAGCATGGATTAGTTTTGGTGACATTTGAAAATGATGACCATGAGTATCGCCATGGCCATGGAGAAGCAGTGTAATGTTCTCACAAGTCTGTCGCTGCTCCACTGATGCATGTAACCATCTAATGGCAGTAGAAAAGTCATGTGATGTATGTGAACTATGTCATTTTTAACTTAACAACTGATAGACTCTAATAATTTGGTGCTTTTTTAAAATACCATTTTTTAAGCAAAACACATTGCAAAAATATAGTGTGTTGTAACTACAATCTCATGGACAGTTATAAAACATGTGGCATGATGATACTTGTCATAGGATCATAGATTAGTACTAAGCTGTGATCCTGTGCAGCATGGTGATACTAGTCATAGGATCATAGATTACTAATCTATGATCCTATGCGGCATGGTGATTGATACTAGTCATAGGATCATAGATTAGATCCTATGAGGCATGGTGATACTAGTCATAGGATCATAGATTAGTACTAAGCTATGATCCTATGCGGCTTGGTGATATAGTCATAGGATCATAGATTAGTACTAGTACTAATCTATGATCCTATGCGGCATGGTGATACTAGTCATAGGATCATAGATTAGTACTAGTACTAATCTATGATCCTATGCGGCACGGTGATACTAGTGTTACTGATTTCCACAGCACGTTGTCTGGGTTTTAGTTCTGACACTGGTGATTGCATTTTGCATGTCTTCCTTATTTTTGGCACAGTATTCGTTTCCTTTCCAAGGAAATGTTGGTTGGTTTAATTATTTGCCCTTTTGTCTTTGTCACTAGGGTGGTGGCTGAAACAAATTGGCAGAGATCAGACCATCACTTACAGTTAAATGATTAAATACTTTCTTGATTATGAACAGGTTTTGTTTCCAACAACTTTCATGATGAAGGTGGGTTTGAATGGCAGCAGGCGAGCTGCCTTTTCCTGAGGTTTAATAAGTAACATACAGAGACAGCTGTGGTCTAAACTCAGTGAGTCTATATTGCAAACTGAATTCTCTTGAAATTCTCTGTACCATTCATTGTAGCTAGGCTATTAGCATTTAAAGGTATATATGCTATATCTAAAGTCTTTTAGAACTGTAAAATTTGTATCCCTTTTTTCAGGAGCATGTATTACGATATATAGATCACTGCTGAGTTACTCTTAGCTCTATAATGTACATGTCATGGCCTATTAACTTGCTTGACTTCCGCAGTGGTGCAACGGTAGCGTTGTTGCCTAACAGCAAGAGGTTCTCCGGTTCGATTCTCTGCTGGAGTGCGGGGAGTGCCTTCTGTGAGAAGTCTGCATGTCCTCCCCGCTGTTGGGTGGGCGTTCGAAAGACATGCATAATGGGCGTGCCTTCATTGAAGGTTGAACGTCGAGCTGGCACCTCGGCGTTCATGAAAATCTACTGCCAATCATTAGCGGACCGGAGTTCCACTGTGGCGACCCCTAACCAGGAAAAGCCGAAAGACAACAACAATATGGGCTATTAACTTGCTTACATATCAAAGAACATTTTTAATAATGAACTTTTCAGTTAATAGAATCATGTTTAATTCTAGAACAGAGCATGTATTTGTCCAGTTTCTTTAGTGCTCTGTCATTGTCTGGACAGTGTAATTAACAAGAATTTTTGATAAGACTGTTGGCCCTGCTCTTGAGATCATTTTTGATGCACAACAGCTTCACTTGGAAACAGCTTCAGGAGTTTCTCCATGTAACTGCTTGGTAATAGCTCCTTTTTTATTCTTAGCTTTATACCTCTTGCACCCATACAACTTGATGTCTTTAAGTGATGTCAGACTTCTGCATTCTAGTAGGTTGTAAATTCTAGACACCTTCTCTCATGTCGCCAAATGTGGTGTTCTTTTATTTTTTCCTTAAGGTTCTCCACAGCCTAACTTGATCCTTGTCTTAGACATATTTGTGTTGTACAAATCTTTGCATAATTGTTTCTGTTGTGTCACTTACTGTTTTTTTTCCTATGAACTATACAGGATCTTGTTTTTTCAGCTTCAGTCTGCAGACTTTCCAGTGGCTTCAGTATTTGTAAATCTAGTAGTCTTTTGCAGTTTGTTTTAATGAAGTATTTCTGGCATCAGCAGTGCAGTCGAAGTAGACAATTTGCTGTTTTCATTTTTGGCTTATTGACATTTGACCTGATGAGAGATGAGTCCCTGCAGTAGATACCAGAGACCTCAAACTCAAATTACAAGAGGGCTGCTTGAGATAGACTACACTCAGCTAAGGGCTAGTGATCACAAAAAGAAAAGGAAAAAACAATACTGAATAATAAGGAAAAGGGCAGAGTGGGAGGACTTGGACAACCGGAGATGTGTAAGGCTGTTTTCATTTCCAAGTTATTGAATTTGCTACTGCCAAGATGAAATGAAGAACCTTAAAAAAATAAAAAAGTCTCCAAAGCAGGTTATATAACTTGGAAAAAATACTAGATGTTCATCGTGTTACACTGCTGCAGTCATTACACTTGGGTTATCCTGCCATCAGGCAGTCCCGCAGTCGGCCAGAGTTCCAAAGTCTTGGTCCGGCGTCGGTTGCTGTCGCTTCTTCCCTGACGTCAGTGCACCAGGGGTATATAAGATGCATCCAACACCATTTTCTTCAGTCTTTCTTGCCGTGCGGTGCCCGAAGCAGAAGAAGTTCGCAAGTGCCGGTCGGCCCACTCCTGAGATTTTCGAAGTCGAATTTCAGATCCGAAGTCTTCAATAAAGCTAAGTACCCCATTGGGGAAACTTTTTTCTTGCCTCAGACCGATGTCAGAAAAAGTTAATAATTGTATTTCTTGTGGGAAGCAAATACCTCATAAGGACTTCCACTCTTACTATAGTCCATGCCTAGGCCCTGATCACGACGTCACTACGGTTTTGTGTTAGATTTAACAAATGCACTATAAAAAGACATTTTGATTTTGCTTTGCACTACTTTGGCCGAAGGTTCAATTATACTATGCCGTCGGATCAACAGACGACCGCAATACCGAAAAAACGCAAGGACAAGGATAAAGACAGGCATCCAAGGCCCAAAACCGACGACGAAACCCCTTCTAGGCCAGTCGCCGGTTCTCAGTGAGGTGCTTTCGCAGCCCCTGACACCCGCTACCTCAGAGCCACAGGCCGCCTCCGACTCCCACGTGGAGACAACTAGGCCTCTGGAAACTCAAGGTATTGGGCCTACAGAAACTAATCCCTCAGATGGGTCCGGAGCCGCTGAGCAGGCATCGGCTTCTGAGGGTGTTTTCAGATCTTCACAACTTACCATTAAAACAACAGCCAAGACAAAAGTACCATTAAAGACAAAGAAACAAGTACAGCATTCTCCTGGACAGTCCTCCATGCCTAAACAACAGATGCTTAAAATGGCCGAAGACCTCATTACTCTAATCAGGGGTTCCCATCCCCCTCCTGAGAAAAGGCCTAGGCAGGATACAGACTATGATTCCTCTGATCAGGTTTCCATTTCATCTGATTCGTCTTCAGACCAGGGATACTTTCTACCCCCCTGTGAGGACTGCTGAAGAATCTATCTCTTCAGCCTCTCCTCCTGAGGATTACTCTTTTGGGGAAACTTTACATACCATGAGGGAGCATTTCCATTGGGAAAGTCAGGATTACTCAGAATCCATGAAAAGGCTCAGGGATTTCCTTTTATTGCCTCAGCACAGGCCCTTGGCTATTCCACCTGTGCTTGATATTGTGGATGATGTGTTCTCTGAATCCAGCTTATCTCCTGATTCTTTGCCCCCTGCACCGGCCAAGCCAGATAGATATTATAGAGTCCCAGACTCTCACAATTTTCTTTATAAAAACCCTTCGGCGGATCCAGAAACTATTTCCCAGGGTCCAAAAGGGGTTAAGGCTTCTATTGCAAAAAATCATGTGCCCTCTGACAGAGATTCTAGAGCTTTGGATAGATGGGGGAAGAAAGTATGCACTTCTGCAACTTTAGCAGTAAGAGCTTTAAATTGCCAGTTTCACATGCTCAAGTACCAACAATATTTAATGGCTCAGTTAAAACAGAAAATGCTTGCAAGCTCAGAAGCTCCTGATTGTAAAGAAATGCATAATTTATTGCATGCAGTTGAACAGGTGGGAAAACATACTCTACAATGTGGTTTTGATTCTTTAGAGGCCTCTTGTAGGGCCGCAGTTACAGGTTCTATGATTCGAAGACATGCTTGGTTAAAAGAAAAGAGTTTACCTGATCATGTTAAGGCAAAATTATTGGATGCTCCTTTACAGCATGATACCTTGTTTGGTGTTAAGGCAGAAGAGGTGTTAAAGAAAATGGTGGATAAAGCTAAATCTATGCAAACAGTCAAGGATTTCTTTCAGGTACAGCCATCTCAATTTAGCAGAAATTGGCCAACAAAGAATTGGTCCTTTCCAGTGTCAGACAGACCACAGAGAGGCAGATACAGACGCCCAAGAGGCAGACCTCAATCCCAGGGCTCAAACAGACAACAACAGTGGGGCACCTCAACCCCAAAAGGAGGTGAGGACAAGTCTCAGCCTTACAGGAAACAGTCACAATGACTTTCCCCTTCGTACGCCAAGCACCTCCCTTTTGGAAGCCCCCTTAGGGGGAAAACTAGCACTTTTTTCTCAAAACTGGCAAACAATCACCCAAGACAAATGGGTTCTGAATATTGTGTCTCAAGGATACAGGTTCCACTTTCATACTTTACCAAGGATAAAAGGAATGCCAGACCTGCCACAAAATCAATGGGCAGAGGCACAAAAACAAATTTCAGCCCTCATGGACATGAGAGCTATTCAGAAGGTACCACAACAGGAACAAGGACAAGGATTTTACTCAAGACTCTTCCTGGTCCCCAGAAAGGACAAGGCCTGGAGGCCCATACTAGACCTTTCAATTCTAAATACTTACCTGGATATTCCGAAATTCAAAATGTTGACATTACAGCAGCTTCTACCCATGCTGGGCAAGAAGGCTTGGCTTGTTACTCTGGACCTCAAAGAGGCATACCTGCATGTCCCTATCAGACAAAATTGCAGAAGATAACTCAGATTCAAAGCTGGTACAATGCACTACCAATTCTCTGCACTGCCCTTTGGCTTATCTACTGCGCCCAGGGTCTTCACAAAGTGCCTGGCACCAGTAATTGCATTTTGCAGACAAAAAGGAATTCAAATATATCCATACCTGGAAGACTGCCTCATTCAAGCAGAGACAAAGGACATTCTTCTACAGCATCTGGCGTTTGTAAAAAGGTTGTTAATTTCTCTAGGGTACACAGTAAACGAAAAGCAGTCAGAACTAGTGCCCTCACAACGGATTATATTCCTGGGTGCCAGCTTAAATACAACGGCCCAGATGGCTTACCTCACGTCAGACAAACAAGTTCAACTAACTCATTATTTTCAACTACTGGAAAAAAAGTCCCAGCTCCCTGCAAGAAATATTCTGCAGGCCCTGGGATTCATGGCATCCTGCATACTACTAATACCATATGCCAGACTGCATATGAGGAAATTACAATGGTACCTAAAAAGTGTTTGGACTCAACACTCTCACAGTTTAGAAGCAGTAATACCAATGATTCCCTGCCTACAACAGGAGTGTTGATGGTGGGCACAGGCATGTCACCTAAACAAGGGTCAACCTTTTACCCTACCCACAGCCAGGCAAACTCTAACAACAGATGCTTCGGATTACGCCTGGGGAGCACACATGGTAGGAAAATGCATTCAGGGCAAGTGGACCACAGACCAGATGCATCTTCACATCAATCAAAAAGAGAAACAAGCAAGGGGGCACTCATTCTTATCCCCTATGCAGGCAAGCCATGACCTTGTGGAACACAGCTCTAACGTATCAAGTTCACCTGCAAGCACAATTCCTGCCAGGAAAGAAAAATACTCTGGAAGATGATCTAACCAGAAATATCATGGACCCTCACAAATGGAAATTGAATCCACAAATCTTCAGCATGGTAACGCAAAAATGGGGATGCCCGGACATAGATCTTTTTGCCTCCCCACTGAATTGCCAACTACAAAAATTCCGCACAATGACTTATCACAATCAAGCATGGAAAGTGGATGCCCTGTTGATAAGCTGGAAAAACCTAAAAGTTTATGCCTTCCCGCCACTGCCTTTCCTTTCAAAGGTACTCCTGAAAGCCAGACAAGAAAAACCACAGATGATCCTGATTGCTCCAGACTGGCCACGCCAGCACTGGTACCCTACCTTAAGGAACTTAGCTCAAGGCCCACCATGGATTTTGCCTCAAATTCCACACCTTCTGACTCAACAAAACAATCAGATCCTGCACGGTCAGCTCAAAACACTAAACTTGGCTGCATGGCAGATTCATTAGTCAAACAGGCAACACCTCTCTCTAAAGCTGTCATGAATGTCATTTTGGAGGCCAGGAGGCCTAGCACCAGGAAAGCTTACTCAGAAAAATGGAAGACATTCTGCGCCTGGAACAAGGCTCAAAACCTTGACCCTCTTGTTCCATACATTCCTCAGATTTTACAATACTTAACTGAGATGCTGGACAGAGGCCTTTCCTTCTCATCAATTAAGATCTACGCCTCTGCCATTTCAGCACATTACAACACGGATCCTCCTTTATTCTCTCATCCCTTGCTAAAACAGTACCTCAGAGGGGCTAAAAACATAAGACCGCCCCAGAGAGCAACAACACCAACTTGGGGACCTCAATTTTGTTTTGGAAAAACTAACCCTGCCACCATTTGAGCCAGCCAATACAGCCGATCTAAAATTTTTATCATGGAAAACAGCTCTGCTCCTAGCAGTAACTTCAGCACGAAGAGTCTCAGAGCTACAGGCATTAATGGCAGTGGAACCTTTTTTAATTTTTCATCAGAACAGGGTTTCTTTAAGGACAAAACCCTACCTTTATGCCAAAGGTGGTATCTAGTGTGGCTCTTAACCAAACTATCCATCTGCCAACTTTTTATCCAAACCCCCAGAGTAAAGGGGAGAAACTTCTGCATTCTTTGGACATACACAGGCAGCTACGCTTCTACTTGGACAAAACAAAAGCTTTCAGGAAATCTGAGCAACTGTTTGTAGCATATGCTGCAGGATCACAGGGCAAGGCTATCTCAAAGCAGACTATATCCAAATGGATAGAACACTGTATACGTTACTGCTACACACAGCATGGAAAATCAGTCCCAAACAGCATTAGGCCGCATTCCACCAGGGCAACAGCTACTTCAGCAGCCTTTCTCAGAGGAGTACCTACCAAGGAAATTTTGGAGGCTGCAACTTGGAGTTCAGTGCACACCTTTACCAAGCATTGCCACCTGCCTCTTTACTCTAAATCCAGAGCAGGATTTGCCACTGCAGTTCTGCAGGGCCTCATAGCCAATCCTAACTCTTTTTATAGACCAGCCACCCAACCTTAGCTTTGGGATTCTACCCAAGTATAATGACTGCAGCAGTGTAACACGATGAACATAGTACAGTTTTGTACCTACCATAAATGTAGATGTTCGAGTGTTCACACTGCTGCAGTCCAGGTTACCTTCCCTCCATCCTCTCTGAACTAGCTGGGCTTATCTATACCTTTCTATCCTATACAACCTTTGTGGTGTATTTGCTTGTAAAAGAAGGTATTGTTGTTATTTTAATATGTATATTTTTTATTTAGCAATATGTATTGCCTACCTTCTTGGGGGCACCTGACATCTGGGGCAAGAAAAACTGAAGAAAATGGCGTCGGATGCATCTTATATACCCCTTGCGCACTGACGTCAGGGAAGAAGTGACAGCAACTGACGCCGGACCAAGACTTTGGAACTCTGGCCGACTGTGGGACCGCCTGACGGCAGGATAACCCAAGTGTAATGACTGCAGCAGTGTGAACACTCAAACATCTACATTTATGGTAGGTGCAAAACTGTACTTTATATAGTTACACTGTTAACATACTCGTTCTTGGCATCCAAAACTTTAAATTGTTTCACTTCAAAATATAAAATAATGTTACTTAAACAAGCAATGCCTTTTAAGGAGCCAGTCAGCCACTGCTTTGCATGTTCTCATTTTTGTAGTCCTGTTTACTGTTTCTGTGCTACAGTTCCCCCTTTTTATTCAGTCATTTATTTGGTCAGTTTTATTTTGTTATATGCTACTAATTCCTTATTCAGTAACTTTGAAAAATCTTATCCAAACAACATTCTTGCATCATAAGTTTAAACTTTTTAACATTTTACAGCTTGCCATGTTTATTGTTTACACAGTTGTAATTGATTAAATTCTCTGTTTTGTCATTAATATTCCATCCCTCCATCCTTCCACACCCCCCCCCCTTTCCAGTTTTTGACATTTGGTTCAGTCCATCCAGCAGAGCCAGTATTCATACAGCTGGGTGGCTAGCCCTACCTCAGTATGGTATATAATGTCAAATGCATCAGCATGCCTCCACCCCAGTAGAGCCAGTGGGATTCTTCTTTTGCATAAACTGTTATCTGAGATCATTTTATCATTTGTAGTCTTTCCCCTTAACATATGAGTAAGCATATTCTGAAAATTAGTAACCTTTTTGCTTAGAGTCCTGCATTAATCCTTTTAATTTTGGGGCAATGCACATTTTGTTTCACTTTCTTTTGCACGGTTTTAGACCATCTAATATACATGCTTGTGTATTGACTTATACAGCTTGTGTCTTTAACCTCTGCTTTAAAATTAGTCTTTTGAACATTTGTGCAGTTTCCCCTGTGACTTCTTACTTGACAGGGAACTCCTAGTTCTGTGGCTTTTGAACATCAAGTCAGATAAGACTAGATTTTCTTTCTTACTGATTTTGTAAGACATGGATTCACATTTAACATGCAATAGTTGCGTTTTTAAGTTAGCATCAGTATACTTCTGAAATTCTCACTTTTCTTCCATCATTGGAAACTGTGATGTCACCTAAAGTGTCTGTTCTATAAAATCTTTATGCTTATAGTAGCTATGCTTTACTCACTGTGTCTGCTATCTGTAGATCCTTTCCTGGTCTGTGTATCACTTTCAGGTCATTCTTTTGTAGAATAAGTAACATCCTGTGCTGCTTCCAGTATTCCTACATTGACTTTCTGAATATGCTTTGGAAGGATTTGTGGTTTGTGTCCATCCGAACTTCTTTACCATAAACATATTACGAGTTTGTGACTGTTTGAGCATGTATTTTCTGCATATGTACATGCTCTTGAACCCTAGGTGACCACTCTATTCTCTTGCAGGATTATGTCTCCATTTCCAATGTAAATGTTTATTGGTAGCATGACTGTCATTCACAGCATCATACATTAATGTTAGACCATATGTGACAAGTTTCTTGAGCATCTCAAAACTCTTGCTATGTTTCTGGCTCCAGTACCAAGCTGTATTGTCCTCTAACAAATTTCTTAGAAGTATAGGTATCCCAGACAGTGCCTTGCAAGGTTTGTATCTTATATTCCTAGAGATCTCTGTAATACCTGCTTATCCTCTGGCCTTGATATTTGCACAACTGCACAGATTTTTTTCTGGATCAGGATTCAGGACGGTCTATTAGAATATCATCACCCCTATATCTCAGACTTGTGACTCTGATGTCACATTTGCCCATATTTAGCTTGAAATTATGATGTCTTAAATCTGTTTAGTGATGAAACAGTTTCTGTCGTACTCTTCTTGTGTCTGATTTCAGCCTAATGATCAGTCATGTTTACATCTTTCAAGTCAGTTACTTAGGTAGCATCTCTTTGGAACATCTTTGGTGCTGAAGAAACCTCAAACAAATGTCTAAGAAATCTCTATTTTACTATTGATTTATTAAAAGTACACATTTTGTAGTTTTCATTTACTAGGACCCTGATTTGTGTGTGGTACTTAAAAAATGTCTTAACATTTGGAATTCCTGAGATCACTTATTCAGTAGTAAGCAATGAATAATGCTCTCTGTATCCCTTTATTCAATTCTTGTGGATCAGTGCAGTCATGAATCTTGTCTTTCTTTACCACAATGGCCATGCTGGGGTGGAAGGTACCTAATTTAGGGGAGGGGGTCTTACTCTTAGGGATGAAGAGACTGAGTGTTATGGAACACTGATCAATTGCTGATGGTAAGATGTTGGTTTTGTATATTGAATGTATTATTATGGATGATATCGGGTCTAGAAGGAAGCAGTTACAAGATCTAAAGTTTTGAATACTGGGTTCTTTCTTTGACTTGAGAGTTGTAGAGTTTTGAGCTGGTTTATGTTAAAGTCACTGAGGATTATTATATATTTTTGATATTTGTGTATGTTAGCATGTCATTTAGGAGTTGGAATTTTGTGAAGCTACTGGGTGCGGGTGGTTAGGCAGTTAGTAGTCCATTCATCTTATCAGTTTGTGGTTTCAGGACTTGCCATTTTGGCTCATGGTAATTGTTGGAGTTCGAACCACATAGAATCTATCTTCTTTGTTATAGTGGCCTGTCTTCAAGGGACACCCACTGTGGTATTTGTTTTTTAGTGTTGTATATATATATATTTTTAAGGAAACAAAGGGTATCCTCTTCTTCCACCTGGGTAAATGGTCTGGAGTTCAGGAAAATGATAGTGTGGTTTAGGGGTCTGTTATTAGCCATAACTCTGTTTTCTGTAAATGGCAGGGTTTTGGGTGTGTAAGAATGAGTTTTCACTGCCAGATCCTAAACATACTTTAATGCCAATTTGAGTGATATTCAAGTATGTTTAGGACCAGGCAGTGAAAACCCAAAAAAGTACCTCCATTCTCAATATGGGAGTGTGTCAGTGCTAATAATTTTGAAGTAATTGAAGTTATGCACTACTTGACATTTTTGGTCCCTTTTAATTTACTGCAGTTCTCTATTCTATGTGGAATATTCTATTCTATGCAGGATATATCAGTTTTTTTCTATGGGAATCCACAAGTAGGGTACTTGAAAAAGATTTTCTGATGTGTCTGTGAGGATTAGGTTAGGAGTTCATGCTTCTTGATAAGGATGAGTGAGCAGTACTGAAAAGTGTATTTCCTTGTGATTGCTTCTCAGCCTTCATGCATGGTAGCAAAAAAAAAAGGAGACTGGGTTTGCAAGAGTCCGTGTCATGTGCATGGAGTACTTGCTTCTCCAGCAGTAAGGGTGTGTCTTGCAGATACTTAGAATTCTGTATGCAGGAGTTCAGAATGGTTAAGCAGGCAACAGTGTTTACAACCATCAGATTAAGCCACATTGTCAAATATTTGCTTAGATTTAGCTAGAAATAGACAAATAATTGTGTGGTCAAGTTACATAGGGATGAGCCCATAGCTCCACGTTTGATGGTATGGATCATTAATGTTTGCTATGAGCACACTTTTAGTAGATTGCAGTATATTAACATGTTGATTTGAAGAAGGTAATGCCAGGTCCACAGTCTGTTTTAACAGAAAAAAAGGAAGAGGTTTTGGGGGTAACCGTGTGAAATGTTGGGACCCGCTAGAGTGAGTCCTGAAACACAGATAATGGCCGAAAGATTGAATTTGTATAAACAGAGTCCAAGATGCCATTTCTCGGAATATTCCCCTATTCTCAGAGGTATGACCATCTCTGATTTGGTACATGTAAGGTCAAGGAAGGGTCTTGAGCGCCCCCCCCCCCAACACACACACTCACACACACACACACACACACACACACACACACACACAGAAGTTTTATGGAGAACAGCAATTTTTGAGATTTGCTCTTCTCCGGGTTTTCAGTCTCTTTTTTTTTCCCTGCTTGTTGGGAGTCTGCATTTTGAGTGCCAACATTTCAATATGGACCAGTTTTGGTAGTCGCTGGTACTTTCGAGGCCACTTATCATGTGCTCCTACAACCTTGCCTGTCTGCCAACAGAACAGTTTCTTTGCATTTCCACTGTTTTGGGACTTATAGGGGTGGTTATGGATTTGTGATGTGCCAACTAATTTAAATTTAAGTAGTGTTGCATTCTGGGCCATGAAATGACTATTATCTTGACCTTTTTAGGGCTTTGATAAAGTATGAACCCATCTGATGGTAATTAATGGGAGGAACAGTTTCTCATAGTCTCCCTGAGGCCAAAGCAGTTTTGAAGTATTTGGATTTTGCAGCACTGACTGTATGGGGGCAAGACCTCAGAAACACTTCCAGGGCATTGATCTTTTGACGTAGATTGTAGCATGAATGTGTCCCTGAGTTATAATGTAATAAAAGTGACCGAGCAGATTTCAGATCATACAACAAGATCAACAGTTTGCTGGCATAGAGAAGTGTGTTGTCCTTAAGTCTCCATAACTTCTGAAAACCCTTAATGGATGAATTTACCTAACAGACAGTAGCCAGAGTTTCTGTAGCTAGGACAACTTTAGTGAGGACAGAGTGCAACAGCTGTGGGTAAGAATGAGGAAAATAAGGGACAGGTTCCATTGCTGGACAGTAGTGGAGAGGTTAGTGTTACCTCATAGCTCCTGAATTTCCAGTTCAATTCTAAACTGATGTCCTTCTCTATAGAGTCTGCATGTCATCACTGTGTTTACATAGATTTTTGCATGGTGTTGTCCTCTCCCGTGACAAAGGTATGCCCTTGAAATCGTTAGTCTTCTGAATCGCAGGTAAGTCTGTAAGTGAGCTAGAGGATGTGTGTGTTTGTCTTTTGATTGAATTGGTATTCTATCCAGGAGCATTTTTCTGCCTTATGCCCACTGAGTGACCAGATAGATTTAAGTAGCCTTCAGCCCCCAGTGACTTTGAATTGGGTTAAGCAGGCAATTTCAAGAATGAATAAATGAATGAATAAGCAAAGTAAGCCTTTTATGCAGGCTATGCTGCCTTTCCCAGAGGTAAATACACTTTATCGATATATGACTAAGCAATCCCGGTTTTTAAAGCCTATTTTTCTGAAGAACACATGTACTGGCAATTCTGCTGGAGTTCTTCCAAGATAATTGGAGGAGTTGAGGATAAGAGGATCATTTTAT